>NW_026871244.1:320769-641539 GCF_028564815.1 Eubalaena glacialis
GTTTAGAATGGGGCTTTGCTGCTTTTCCCTGCTGTGTTTATGCCGCTTTACACCCTCTTGATTCACTTGCAGAGAGATATCCATACATAGGTTTTCAGATTCTTACTAGTCAGATATATTCTTGTGCGGTGACTAGGGGGTGTTGAGTCCAGTTCACTGAGCAGGGAGTAGGCCTTGTCTATTACATATTTGGCTTATGGAGCGGTCTCTGAGCTAATTTCAAACCCTTGTTTTATGCATCACCCCACCTCACCTTTCCCGTTAAGCAGCCATAGTGTGTCTTCTAAAGGTGTGACTCTGTTCTGTTTTGTAATTCAGTTCAAGTGTAGCGATTTTGACATTCCCTCTATAAACGATATCTTAGGATAAGTGTCTTTTTCTGTGTGACTTATTTCACTTAGAATCATCGTACCTAAATCCACTCATCATGCTGCTAACTAGCCTTATGACATTGATTTCATGGCTGAGTGATATTCCATTGTGCCAAGTACCACCATTTGTTTATCCATTTTTCTCTTTCCTGGGATATTGAAGGTGTACCGAAGTGGAGGTTCTTGGAAACAGAGCAGCCGTAAAGTTTGGGGTGCCTGTGTCTTGTTGATTTTTAGTTTTCCCAATTTATACGCCCATGAGTGGAAGTGCCCTATGCTCTCTAAGCTGTGTTTATTACTTGTTTCAGGACACACCGTACACTTCTCCAGAGTGCCTGTTGGCAATTTACATCCCGCCCATCAGCGTAGCAAGGCTCCCATGTCTCCATGGCCTGTCCTGCTTTTCTGGTTTTTACACTTTTTTCAGCATGGCCCTTTTGACCGAGGGCAAGCAAGACTTCTTTGTAGCGCTGATTTGCCCTTCCGGCTTGCTTGGTTGGCCAAAAAGGGCGTATGCGTTTTTTCCTGAATATATTCAGGAAAAAACGCATACGCCCTTTTTGGCCAAGGGCATCATTGTCAACGTTTTGCCGCTTTTCATGTGCTTTAAAGGCGAGTCGAATCTACCTCCTGAAATCTGTTTCCTGCAAATCTGCCTTGCTTTCAAATCCTCTTCGTTGCCTTCCCTCAATATATTTGTGGACGAGAGTTCTCATTTATAACTCTGCACGTTTGTGAATTGCCGTGCCCCTGAGCTCCATTTGTCTACTCGCTTTTTTGGGAGCTGGCCGCAAAAGCGCAGGATTGTTTCAGGTCCTATTCGGCTTCCAGGGGGCAGGCGGAGCCTGTGGTTCATTCTTCTTCCTGATGGGAAAATGGAGTGACCTGTGCCTGTCCCAACACCTAGGGCTAGTCTCTCGTTTGTTCCCCGTCTTCCCGTTCATCCTCAGGACAAATTGCAACCTGGACGAAACAGGAGGTTAAAGGTGCTGATTCTCCAAGTAGGGAGATGGTTAGTCAAGCGGCTGGAATGGCGAACCCGAGCCCAAGGACAGGAGAAATGAGGTGCGTTTTAGAAACATTTCCCGATCTCACGGCATACCATCTTCTGGGTTTCCCATGCATGTTTTGATGTAGGAAGATGCCCTTGTACCTGGAGATTTGAGACCCATGGGGTGTGTACCCCGCGGTGTTATTTTAAGTATCTGGGTTTGCTCACCCAACCTCACCAATCCTCTCAGCCCCAAGAGTGTCCAGCCTTATGTCTCATCCAGCTGTGGGTCTAGATATGGTCAATCCAGGTTGCATCAGTGACCCTGAACGGATTTTGTAAGAATTTCTCTCTCTTTCACTGTCTTTGTTTTGTGGGTTTTTTAAAGTAATTTATGTTTAGAATGGGTCTTGGCTGCTTTTCCCTGCTGTGTTGATGCCGCTTTACACCCTCTTGATTCACTTGCAGAGAGATATCGATACATAGGTTTTCAGATTCTTACTAGTCAGATATATTCTTGTGCGGTGACTAGGGGGTGTTGAGTCCAGTTCACTGAGCAGGGAGTAGGCCTTGTCTATTACATATTTGGCTTATGGAGCGGTCTCTGAGCTTATTTCAAACCCTTGTTTTATGCATCACCCCACCTCACCTTTCCCGTTAAGCAGCCATAGTGGGTCTTCTAAATGTGTGACTCTGTTCTGTTTTGTAATTCAGTTCAAGTGTAGCGATTTTGACATTCCCTCTATAAGCGATATCTTAGGATAAGTGTCTTTTTCTGTGTGACTTATTTCACTTAGAATCATCGTACCTAAATCCACTCATCATGCTGCTAACTAGCCTTATGACATTGATTTCATGGCTGAGTGATATTCCATTGTGCCAAGTACCACCATTTCTTTATCCATTTTTCTCTTTCCTGGGATATTGAAGGTGTACCGAAGTGGACGTTCTTGGAAACAGAGCAGCCGTAAAGTTCGGGGTGCCTGTGTCTTGTTGAGTTTTAGTTTTCCCGATTTATACGCCCATGAGTGGAAGTGCCCTATGCTCTCTAAGCTGTGTTTATTACTTGTTTCAGGACACACCGTACACTTCTCCATAGTGCCTGTTGGCCATTTACATCCCGCCCATCAGCGTAGCAAGGCTCCCATGTCTCCATGGCCTGTCCTGCTTTTCTGGTTTTTACACTTTCTTCAGCATGGCCCTTTTGACCGAGGGCAAGCGAGACTTCTTTGTAGCGCTGATTTGTCCTTCCGGCTTGCTTGGTTGGACAAAAAGGGCGTATGCGTTTTTTCCTGAATATATTCAGGAAAAAACGCATACGCCCTTTTTGGCCAAGGGCATCATTGTCAACGTTTTGCCGCTTTTCATGTGCTTTAAAGGCGAGTCGAATCTACCTCCTGAAATCTGTTTCCTGCAAATCTGCCTTGCTTTCAAATCCTCTTCGTTGCCTTCCCTCAATATATTTGTGGATGAGAGTTCTCATTTATAACTCTGCACGTTTGTGAATTGCAGTGCCCCTGAGCTCCATTTGTCTACTCGCTTTTTTGGGAGCTGGCCGCAAAAGCGCAGGATTGCTTCAGGCCCTATTTTGGTTCTGGGCGGCAGGCCGAGCCTGTGGTTCATTCTTCTTCCTGATGGGAAAATGGAGTGACCTGTGCCTGTCCCAACACCTAGGGCTAGTCTCTCGTTGGTTCCCCGTCTTCCCGTTCATCCTCAGGACAAATTGCAACCTGGACGAAACAGGAGGTTAAAGGTGCTGATTCTCCAAGTAGGGAGATGGTTAGTCAAGCGGCTGGAATGGCGAACCCGAGCACAAGGAGAGGAGAAATGAGGTGCGTTTTAGAAACGTTTCCCGATCTCACGGCATACCATCTTCTGGGTTTCCCATGCATGTTTTGATGTAGGAAGATGCCCTTGTACCTGGAGATTTGAGACCCATGGGGTGTGTACCCCGCGGTTTTACTTTAAATTATCTGCGTTTTCTCACCCAACCTCACCAATCGTCTCAGCCCCAAGAGTGTCCAGCCTTATGTCTCATCCAGCTGGGGGTCTAGATATGGTCAATCCAGGTTGCATCAGAGACCCTGAACGGATTTTGTAAGAATTTCTCTCTCTTTCACTGTCTTTGTTTTGTGGGATTTTTAAAGTAATTTATGTTTAGAATGGGTCTTGGCTGCTTTTCCCTGCTGTGTTTATGCCGCTTTACACCCTCTTGATTCACTTGCAGAGAGATATCGATACATAGGTTTTCAGAATCTTACTAGTCAGATATATTCTTGTGCGGTGACTAGGGGGTGTTGAGTCCAGTTCACTGAGCAGGGAGTAGGCCATGTCTATTACATATTTGGCTTATGGAGCTATCTCTGAGCTTATTTCAAACCCTTGTTTTATGCATCACCCCACCTCACCTTTCCCGTTAAGCAGCCATAGTGTGTCTTCTAAAGGTGTGACTCTGTTCTGTTTTGTAATTCAGTTCAAGTGTAGCGATTTTGACATTCCCTCTAGAAGCGCTATCTTAGGACAAGGGCCTTTTTCTGTGTGACTTATTTCACTTAGAATCATCGTCGCTATATCCACTCATCATGCTGCTAACTAGCCTTATGACATTGATTTCATGGCTGAGTGATATTCCATTGTGCCAAGTACCACCATTTGTTTATCCATTTTTCTCTTTCCTGGGATATTGAAGGTGTACCGAAGTGGAGGTTCTTGGAAACAGAGCAGCCGTAAAGTTTGGGATGCCTGTGTCTTGTTGAGTTTTAGTTTTCCCGATTTATACGCCCATGAGTGGAAGTGCCCTATGCTCTCTAAGCTGTGTTTATTACTTGTTTCAGGACACACCGTACACTTCTCCATAGTGCCTGTTGGCCATTTACATCCCGCCCATCAGCGTAGCAAGGCTCCCATGTCTCCATGGCCTGTCCTGCTTTTCTGGTTTTTACACTTTCTTCAGCATGGCCCTTTTGACCGAGGGCAAGCGAGACTTCTTTGTAGCGCTGATTTGTCCTTCCGGCTTGCTTGGTTGGACAAAAAGGGCGTATGCGTTTTTTCCTGAATATATTCAGGAAAAAACGCATACGCCCTTTTTGGCCAAGGGCATCATTGTCAACGTTTTGCCGCTTTTCATGTGCTTTAAAGGCGAGTCGAATCTACCTCCTGAAATCTGTTTCCTGCAAATCTGCCTTGCTTTCAAATCCTCTTCGTTGCCTTCCCTCAATATATTTGTGGATGAGAGTTCTCATTTATAACTCTGCACGTTTGTGAATTGCAGTGCCCCTGAGCTCCATTTGTCTACTCGCTTTTTTGGGAGCTGGCCGCAAAAGCGCAGGATTGCTTCAGGCCCTATTTTGGTTCTGGGCGGCAGGCCGAGCCTGTGGTTCATTCTTCTTCCTGATGGGAAAATGGAGTGACCTGTGCCTGTCCCAACACCTAGGGCTAGTCTCTCGTTGGTTCCCCGTCTTCCCGTTCATCCTCAGGACAAATTGCAACCTGGACGAAACAGGAGGTTAAAGGTGCTGATTCTCCAAGTAGGGAGATGGTTAGTCAAGCGGCTGGAATGGCGAACCCGAGCACAAGGAGAGGAGAAATGAGGTGCGTTTTAGAAACGTTTCCCGATCTCACGGCATACCATCTTCTGGGTTTCCCATGCATGTTTTGATGTAGGAAGATGCCCTTGTACCTGGAGATTTGAGACCCATGGGGTGTGTACCCCGCGGTTTTACTTTAAATTATCTGCGTTTTCTCACCCAACCTCACCAATCGTCTCAGCCCCAAGAGTGTCCAGCCTTATGTCTCATCCAGCTGGGGGTCTAGATATGGTCAATCCAGGTTGCATCAGAGACCCTGAACGGATTTTGTAAGAATTTCTCTCTCTTTCACTGTCTTTGTTTTGTGGGATTTTTAAAGTAATTTATGTTTAGAATGGGTCTTGGCTGCTTTTCCCTGCTGTGTTTATGCCGCTTTACACCCTCTTGATTCACTTGCAGAGAGATATCGATACATAGGTTTTCAGAATCTTACTAGTCAGATATATTCTTGTGCGGTGACTAGGGGGTGTTGAGTCCAGTTCACTGAGCAGGGAGTAGGCCATGTCTATTACATATTTGGCTTATGGAGCTATCTCTGAGCTTATTTCAAACCCTTGTTTTATGCATCACCCCACCTCACCTTTCCCGTTAAGCAGCCATAGTGTGTCTTCTAAAGGTGTGACTCTGTTCTGTTTTGTAATTCAGTTCAAGTGTAGCGATTTTGACATTCCCTCTAGAAGCGCTATCTTAGGACAAGGGCCTTTTTCTGTGTGACTTATTTCACTTAGAATCATCGTCGCTATATCCACTCATCATGCTGCTAACTAGCCTTATGACATTGATTTCATGGCTGAGTGATATTCCATTGTGCCAAGTACCACCATTTGTTTATCCATTTTTCTCTTTCCTGGGATATTGAAGGTGTACCGAAGTGGAGGTTCTTGGAAACAGAGCAGCCGTAAAGTTTGGGATGCCTGTGTCTTGTTGAGTTTTAGTTTTCCCGATTTATACGCCCATGAGTGGAAGTGCCCTATGCTCTCTAAGCTGTGTTTATTACTTGTTTCAGGACACACCGTACACTACTCCAGAGTGCCTGTTGGCAATTTACATCCCGCCCATCAGCGTAGCAAGGCTCCCATGTCTCCATGGCCTGTCCTGCTTTTCTGGTTTTTACACTTTCTTCAGCATGGCCCTTTTGACTAAGGGCAAGCGAGACTTCTTTGTAGCGCTGATTTGCCCTTCCGGCTTGCTTGGTTGGACAAAAAGGGCGTATGCGTTTTTTCCTGAATATATTCAGGAAAAAACGCATACGCCCTTTTTGGCCAAGGGCATCATTGTCAACGTTTTGCCGCTTTTCATGTGCTTTAAAGGCGAGTCGAATCTACCTCGTGAAATCTGTTTCCTGCAAATCTGCCTTGCTTTCAAATCCTCTTCGTTGCCTTCCCTCAATATATTTGTGGACGAGAGTTCTCATTTATAACTCTGCACGTTTGTGAATTGCAGTGCCCCTGAGCTCCATTTGTCTACTCGCTTTTTTGGGAGCTGGCCGCAAAAGCGCAGGATTGCTTCAGGCCCTATTTTGGTTCTGGGGGGCAGGCGGAGCCTGTGGTTCATTCTTCTTCCTGATGGGAAAATGGAGTGACCTGTGCCTGTCCCAACACCTAGGGCTAGTCTCTCGTTCGTTCCCCGTCTTCCCGTTCATCCTCAGGACAAATTACAACCTGTACGAAACAGGAGGTTAAAGGTGCTGATTCTCCAAGTAGGGAGATGTTTAGTCAAGCGGCTGGACTGGCGAACCCGAGCACAAGGAGAGGAGAAATGAGGTGCGTTTTAGAAACCTTTCCCGATCTCATGGCATACCATCTTCTGTGTTTCCCATGCATGTTTTGATGTAGGAAGATGCCCTTGTACCTGGAGATTTGAGACCCATGGGGTGTGTACCCCGCGGTGTTATTTTAAGTATCTGGGTTTGCTCACCCAACCTCACCAATCCTCTCAGCCCCAAGAGTGTCCAGCCTTATGTCTCATCCAGCTGTGGGTCTAGATATGGTCAATCCAGGTTGCATCAGAGACCCTGAACGGATTTTGTAAGAATTTCTCTCTCTTTCACTGTCTTTGTTTTGTGGGATTTTTAAAGTAATTTATGTTTAGAATGGGTCTTGGCTGCTTTTCCCTGCTGTGTTTATGCCGCTTTACACACTCTTGATTCAATTGCAGAGAGATATCGATACATAGGTTTTCAGATTCTTACTAGTCAGATATATTCTTGTGCGGTGACTAGGGGGTGTTGAGTCCAGTTCACTGAGCAGGGAGTAGGCCATGTCTATTACATATTTGGCTTATGGAGCGGTCTCTGAGCTTATTTCAAACCCTTGTTTTATGCATCACCCCACCTCACCTTTCCCGTTCAGCAGCCATAGTGTGTCTTCTAAAGGTGTGACTCTGTTCTGTTTTGTAATTCAGTTCAAGTGTAGCGATTTTGACATTCCCTCTATAAGCGATATCTTAGGATAAGTGTCTTTTTCTGTGTGACTTATTTCACTTAGAATCATCGTCGCTAAATCCACTCATCATGCTGCTAACTAGCCTTATGACATTGATTTCATGGCTGAGTGATATTCCATTGTGCCAAGTACCACCATTTGTTTATCCATTTTTCTCTTTCCTGGGATATTGAAGGTGTACCGAAGTGCAGGTTCTTGGAAACAGAGCAGCCGTAAAGTTTGGGGTGACTGTGTCTTGTTGATTTTTAGTTTTCCCAATTTATACGCCCATGAGTGGAAGTGCCCTATGCTCTCTAAGCTGTGTTTATTACTTGTTTCAGGACACACCGTACACTTCTCCAGAGTGCCTGTTGGCAATTTACATCCCGCCCATCAGCGTAGCAAGGCTCCCATGTCTCCATGGCCTGTCCTGCTTTTCTGGTTTTTACACTTTTTTCAGCATGGCCCTTTTGACCGAGGGCAAGCGAGACTTCTTTGTAGCGCTGATTTGCCCTTCCGGCTTGCTTGGTTGGCCAAAAAGGGCGTATGCGTTTTTTCCTGAATATATTCAGGAAAAAACGCATACGCCCTTTTCGGCCAAGGGCAACATTGTCAACGTTTTGCCGCTTTTCATGTGCTTTAAAGGCGAGTCGAATCTACCTCCTGAAATCTGTTTCCTGCAAATCTGCCTTGCTTTCAAATCCTCTTCGTTGCCTTCCCTCAATATATTTGTGGACGAGAGTTCTCATTTATAACTCTGCACGTTTGTGAATTGCAGTGCCCCTGAGCTCCATTTGTCTCCTCGCTTTTTTGGGAGCTGGCCGCAAAAGCGCAGGATTGCTTCAGGCCCTATTTTGGTTCTGGGGGGCAGGCTGAGCCTGTGGTTCATTCTTCTTCCTGATGGGAAAATGGAGTGACCTGTGTCTGTCCCAACACGTAGGGTTTGTCTCTCGTTGGTTCCCCGTCTTCCCGTTCATCCTCAGGACAAATTACAACCTGTACGAAACAGGAGGTTAAAGGTGCTGATTCTCCAAGTAGGGAGATGGTTAGTCAAGCGGCTGGACTGGGGAACCCGAGCACAAGGAGAGGAGAAATGAGGTGCGTTTTAGAAACCTTTCCCGATCTCATGGCATACCATCTTCTCGGTTTCCCATGCATGTTTTGATGTAGGAAGATGCCCTTGTACCTGGAGATTTGAGACCCATGGGGTGGGTACCCCGTAGAGTTACTTTAAAGTATCTGCATTTGCTCACCCAACCTCACCAATCCTCTCAGCCCCAAGAGTGTCCAGCCTTATGTCTCATCCAGCTGTGGGTCTAGATATGGTCGAACCAGGTGGCATCAGAGCCCCTGAACTGATTTTGTAAGAATTTCTCTCTCTTTCACTGTCTTTGTTTTGTGGGTTTTTTTAAGTAATTTATGTTTAGAATGGGGCTTTGCTG
Source organism: Eubalaena glacialis (assembly GCF_028564815.1). Lineage (NCBI taxonomy): Eukaryota > Metazoa > Chordata > Mammalia > Artiodactyla > Balaenidae > Eubalaena > Eubalaena glacialis. The sequence continues at coordinate 329,584 of NW_026871244.1, forward strand.
CTTTTCCCTGCTGTGTTTATGCCGCTTTACACCCTCTTGATTCACTTGCAGAGAGATATCCATACATAGGTTTTCAGATTCTTACTAGTCAGATATATTCTTGTGCGGTGACTAGGGGGTGTTGAGTCCAGTTCACTGAGCAGGGAGTAGGCCTTGTCTATTACATATTTGGCTTATGGAGCGGTCTCTGAGCTAATTTCAAACCCTTGTTTTATGCATCACCCCACCTCACCTTTCCCGTTAAGCAGCCATAGTGTGTCTTCTAAAGGTGTGACTCTGTTCTGTTTTGTAATTCAGTTCAAGTGTAGCGATTTTGACATTCCCTCTATAAACGATATCTTAGGATAAGTGTCTTTTTCTGTGTGACTTATTTCACTTAGAATCATCGTACCTAAATCCACTCATCATGCTGCTAACTAGCCTTATGACATTGATTTCATGGCTGAGTGATATTCCATTGTGCCAAGTACCACCATTTGTTTATCCATTTTTCTCTTTCCTGGGATATTGAAGGTGTACCGAAGTGGAGGTTCTTGGAAACAGAGCAGCCGTAAAGTTTGGGGTGCCTGTGTCTTGTTGATTTTTAGTTTTCCCAATTTATACGCCCATGAGTGGAAGTGCCCTATGCTCTCTAAGCTGTGTTTATTACTTGTTTCAGGACACACCGTACACTTCTCCAGAGTGCCTGTTGGCAATTTACATCCCGCCCATCAGCGTAGCAAGGCTCCCATGTCTCCATGGCCTGTCCTGCTTTTCTGGTTTTTACACTTTTTTCAGCATGGCCCTTTTGACCGAGGGCAAGCAAGACTTCTTTGTAGCGCTGATTTGCCCTTCCGGCTTGCTTGGTTGGCCAAAAAGGGCGTATGCGTTTTTTCCTGAATATATTCAGGAAAAAACGCATACGCCCTTTTTGGCCAAGGGCATCATTGTCAACGTTTTGCCGCTTTTCATGTGCTTTAAAGGCGAGTCGAATCTACCTCCTGAAATCTGTTTCCTGCAAATCTGCCTTGCTTTCAAATCCTCTTCGTTGCCTTCCCTCAATATATTTGTGGACGAGAGTTCTCATTTATAACTCTGCACGTTTGTGAATTGCCGTGCCCCTGAGCTCCATTTGTCTACTCGCTTTTTTGGGAGCTGGCCGCAAAAGCGCAGGATTGTTTCAGGTCCTATTCGGCTTCCAGGGGGCAGGCGGAGCCTGTGGTTCATTCTTCTTCCTGATGGGAAAATGGAGTGACCTGTGCCTGTCCCAACACCTAGGGCTAGTCTCTCGTTTGTTCCCCGTCTTCCCGTTCATCCTCAGGACAAATTGCAACCTGGACGAAACAGGAGGTTAAAGGTGCTGATTCTCCAAGTAGGGAGATGGTTAGTCAAGCGGCTGGAATGGCGAACCCGAGCCCAAGGACAGGAGAAATGAGGTGCGTTTTAGAAACATTTCCCGATCTCACGGCATACCATCTTCTGGGTTTCCCATGCATGTTTTGATGTAGGAAGATGCCCTTGTACCTGGAGATTTGAGACCCATGGGGTGTGTACCCCGCGGTGTTATTTTAAGTATCTGGGTTTGCTCACCCAACCTCACCAATACTCTCAGCCCCAAGAGTGTCCAGCCTTATGTCTCATCCAGCTGTGGGTCTAGATATGGTCAATCCAGGTTGCATCAGTGACCCTGAACGGATTTTGTAAGAATTTCTCTCTCTTTCACTGTCTTTGTTTTGTGGGTTTTTTAAAGTAATTTATGTTTAGAATGGGTCTTGGCTGCTTTTCCCTGCTGTGTTGATGCCGCTTTACACCCTCTTGATTCACTTGCAGAGAGATATCGATACATAGGTTTTCAGATTCTTACTAGTCAGATATATTCTTGTGCGGTGACTAGGGGGTGTTGAGTCCAGTTCACTGAGCAGGGAGTAGGCCTTGTCTATTACATATTTGGCTTATGGAGCGGTCTCTGAGCTTATTTCAAACCCTTGTTTTATGCATCACCCCACCTCACCTTTCCCGTTAAGCAGCCATAGTGGGTCTTCTAAATGTGTGACTCTGTTCTGTTTTGTAATTCAGTTCAAGTGTAGCGATTTTGACATTCCCTCTATAAGCGATATCTTAGGATAAGTGTCTTTTTCTGTGTGACTTATTTCACTTAGAATTATCGTACCTAAATCCACTCATCATGCTGCTAACTAGCCTTATGACATTGATTTCATGGCTGAGTGATATTCCATTGTGCCAAGTACCACCATTTCTTTATCCATTTTTCTCTTTCCTGGGATATTGAAGGTGTACCGAAGTGGACGTTCTTGGAAACAGAGCAGCCGTAAAGTTCGGGGTGCCTGTGTCTTGTTGAGTTTTAGTTTTCCCGATTTATACGCCCATGAGTGGAAGTGCCCTATGCTCTCTAAGCTGTGTTTATTACTTGTTTCAGGACACACCGTACACTTCTCCATAGTGCCTGTTGGCCATTTACTTCCCGCCCATCAGCGTAGCAAGGCTCCCATGTCTCCATGGCCTGTCCTGCTTTTCTGGTTTTTACACTTTCTTCAGCATGGCCCTTTTGACCGAGGGCAAGCGAGACTTCTTTGTAGCGCTGATTTGTCCTTCCGGCTTGCTTGGTTGGACAAAAAGGGCGTATGCGTTTTTTCCTGAATATATTCAGGAAAAAACGCATACGCCCTTTTTGGCCAAGGGCATCATTGTCAACGTTTTGCCGCTTTTCATGTGCTTTAAAGGCGAGTCGAATCTACCTCCTGAAATCTGTTTCCTGCAAATCTGCCTTGCTTTCAAATCCTCTTCGTTGCCTTCCCTCAATATATTTGTGGATGAGAGTTCTCATTTATAACTCTGCACGTTTGTGAATTGCAGTGCCCCTGAGCTCCATTTGTCTACTCGCTTTTTTGGGAGCTGGCCGCAAAAGCGCAGGATTGCTTCAGGCCCTATTTTGGTTCTGGGCGGCAGGCCGAGCCTGTGGTTCATTCTTCTTCCTGATGGGAAAATGGAGTGACCTGTGCCTGTCCCAACACCTAGGGCTAGTCTCTCGTTGGTTCCCCGTCTTCCCGTTCATCCTCAGGACAAATTGCAACCTGTACGAAACAGGAGGTTAAAGGTGCTGATTCTCCAAGTAGGGAGATGGTTAGTCAAGCGGCTGGAATGGCGAACCCGAGCACAAGGAGAGGAGAAATGAGGTGCGTTTTAGAAACGTTTCCCGATCTCACGGCATACCATCTTCTGGGTTTCCCATGCATGTTTTGATGTAGGAAGATGCCCTTGTACCTGGAGATTTGAGACCCATGGGGTGTGTACCCCGCGGTTTTACTTTAAATTATCTGCGTTTTCTCACCCAACCTCACCAATCGTCTCAGCCCCAAGAGTGTCCAGCCTTATGTCTCATCCAGCTGGGGGTCTAGATATGGTCAATCCAGGTTGTATCAGAGACCCTGAACGGATTTTGTAAGAATTTCTCTCTCTTTCACTGTCTTTGTTTTGTGGGATTTTTAAAGTAATTTATGTTTAGAATGGGTCTTGGCTGCTTTTCCCTGCTGTGTTTATGCCGCTTTACACCCTCTTGATTCACTTGCAGAGAGATATCGATACATAGGTTTTCAGAATCTTACTAGTCAGATATATTCTTGTGCGGTGACTAGGGGGTGTTGAGTCCAGTTCACTGAGCAGGGAGTAGGCCATGTCTATTACATATTTGGCTTATGGAGCTATCTCTGAGCTAATTTCAAACCCTTGTTTTATGCATCACCCCACCTCACCTTTCCCGTTAAGCAGCCATAGTGTGTCTTCTAAAGGTGTGACTCTGTTCTGTTTTGTAATTCAGTTCAAGTGCAGCGATTTTGACATTCCCTCTATAAGCGATATCTTAGGATAAGTGTCTTTTTCTGTGTGACTTATTTCACTTAGAATCATCATCGCTAAATCCACTCATCATGCTGCTAACTAGCCTTATGACATTGATTTCATGGCTGAGTGATATTCCATTGTGCCAAGTAGCACCATTTCTTTATCCATTTTTCTCTTTCCTGGGATATTGAAGGTGTACCGAAGTGGAGGTTCTTGGAAACAGAGCAGCCGTAAAGTTTGGGGTGCCTGTCTCTTGTTGATCTTTAGTTTTCCCAATTTATACGCCCATGAGTGGAAGTGCCCTATGCTCTTTAAGCTGTGTTTATTACTTGTTTCAGGACACACCGTACACTTCTCCAGAGTGCCTGTTGGCAATTTACATCCCGCCCATCAGTGTAGCAAGGCTCCCATGTCTCCATGGCCTGTCCTGCTTTTCTGGTTTTTACACTTTGTTCAGCATGGCCCTTTTGACCGAGGGCAAGCAAGACTTCTTTGTAGCGCTGATTTGCCCTTCCGGCTTGCTTGGTTGGCCAAAAAGGGCGTATGCGTTTTTTCCTGAATATATTCAGGAAAAAACGCATACGCCCTTTTTGGCCAAGGGCATCATTGTCAACGTTTTGCCGCTTTTCATGTGCTTTAAAGGCGAGTCGAATCTACCTCCTGAAATCTGTTTCCTGCAAATCTGCCTTGCTTTCAAATCCTCTTCGTTGCCTTCCCTCAATATATTTGTGGACGAGAGTTCTCATTTATAACTCTGCACGTTTGTGAATTGCAGTGCCCCTGAGCTCCATTTGTCTCCTCGCTTTTTTGGGAGCTGGCCGCAAAAGCGCAGGATTGCTTCAGGCCCTATTTTGGTTCTGGGGGGCAGGCTGAGCCTGTGGTTCATTCTTCTTCCTGATGGGAAAATGGAGTGACCTGTGCCTGTCCCAACACCTAGGGCTAGTCTCTCGTTGGTTCCCCGTCTTCCCGTTCATCCTCAGGAGAAATTGCAACCTGTACGAAACAGGAGATTAAAGGTGCTGATTCTACAAGTAGGGAGATGGTGAGTCAAGCGGCTGGAATGGCGAAGCCGAGCACAAGGAGAGGAGAAATGAGGAGCGTTTTAGAAGCCTTTCCCGATCTCACAGCATACCATCTTCTGGGTTTCCCATGCATGTTTTGATTTCGGAAGATGCCCTTGTACCTGGAGATTTGAGACCCATGGGGTGGGTACGCCGCAGTGTTACTTTAAATTCTCTGCGTTTGTTCACCCACCCTCACCAATCCTCTGAGCCTCAAGAGTGTCCAGCCTTATGTCTCATCCAGGTGTGGGTCTAGATATGTTCGATCCAGGTGGCATCAGAGCCCCTGAACTGATTTTGTAAGAATTTCTCTCTCTTTCACTGTCTTTGTTTTGTGGGTTTTTTTAAGTAATTTATGTTTAGAATGGGGCTTGGCTGCTTTTCCCTGCTGTGTTTATGCCGCTTTATACCCGCTTAATTCACTTGCAGAGAGATATCGATACATAGGTTTTCAGATTCTTACTAGTCAGATATATTCTTGTGCGGTGGCTAGGGGGTGTTGTGTCCAGTTCACTGAGCAGGGAGTGGGCCGTGTCTATTACATATTTGGCTTATGGAGTGGTCTCTGAGCTAATTTCAAACCCTTGTTTTATGCATCACCCCACCTCACCTTTCCCGTTAAACAGCCATAGTGTGTCTTCTAAAGGTGTGACTCTTTTCTGTTTTGTAATTCAGTTCAAGTGTAGCGATTTTGACATTCCCTCTATAAGCGATATCTTAGGATAAGTGTCTTTCCCTGTGTGACTTATTTCACTTAGAATCATCGTACCTAAATCGACTCATCATGCTGCAAACTAGCCTTATGAGATTGATTTCATGGCTGAGTGATATTCCATTGTGCCAAGTACCCCCATTTCTTTATCCATTTTTCTCTTTCTGAGATATTGAAGGTGTACCGAAGTGGAGGTTCTTGGAAACACAGCAGCCGTAAAGGTTGGGGTGCCTGTGTCTTGTTGATTTATAGTTTTCCCAATTTATACGCCCATGAGTGGAAGTGCCCTATGCTCTCTAATCTGTGTTTATTACTTGTTTCAGGACACACCGTACACTTCTCCAGAGTGCCTATTGGCAATTTACATCCCGCACATCAGCGTAGCAAGGCTCCCATATCTCCATGGCCTGTCCTGCTTTTCTGGTTTTTACACTTTTTTCAGCATGGCCCTTTTGACCGAGGGCAAGCAAGACTTCTTTGTAGCGCTGATTTGCCCTTCCGGCTTGCTTGGTTGGCCAAAAAGGGCGTATGCGTTTTTTCCTGAATATATTCAGGAAAAAACGCATACGCCCTTTTTGGCCAAGGGCATCATTGTCAACGTTTTGCCGCTTTTCATGTGCTTTAAAGGCGAGTCGAATCTACCTCCTGAAATCTGTTTCCTGCAAATCTGCCTTGCTTTCAAATCCTCTTCGTTGCCTTCCCTCAATATATTTGTGGACGAGAGTTCTCATTTATAACTCTGCACGTTTGTGAATTGCAGTGCCCCTGAGCTCCATTTGTCTACTCGCTTTTTTGGGAACTGGCCGCAAAAGCGCAGGATTGTTTCAGGCCCTATTCGGCTTCCAGGGGGCAGGCGGAGCCTGTGGTTCATTCTTCTTCCTGATGGGAAAATGGAGTGACCTGTGCCTGTCCCAACACCTAGGGCTAGTCTCTCGTTGGTTCCCCGTCTTCCCGTTCATCCTCAGGACAAATTGCAACCTGGATGAAACAGGAGGTTAAAGGTGCTGATTCTCCAAGTAGGGAGATGTTTAGTCAAGCAGCTGGAATGGCGAACCCGAGCACAAGGAGAGGAGAAATGAGGTGCGTTTTAGAAACCTTTTCCGATCTCACGGCATACCATCTTCTGGGTTTCCCATGCATGTTTTGATGTAGGAAGATGCCCTTGTACCTGGAGATTTGAGACCCATGGGGTGTGTACCCCGCGGTGTTATTTTAAGTATCTGGGTTTGCTCACCCAACCTCACCAATCCTCTCAGCCCCAAGAGTGTCCAGCCTTATGTCTCATCCAGCTGTGGGTCTAGATATGGTCAATCCAGGTTGCATCAGAGACCCTGAACGGATTTTGTAAGAATTTCTCTCTCTTTCACTGTCTTTGTTTTGTGGGTTTTTAAAAGTAATTTATGTTTAGAATGGGTCTTGGCTGCTTTTCCCTGCTGTGTTTATGCCGCTTTACACCCTCTTGATTCACTTGCAGAGAGATATCGATACATAGGTTTTCAGATTCTTACTAGTCAGATATATTCTTGTGCGGTGACTAGGGGGTGTTGAGTCCAGTTCACTGAGCAGGGAGTAGCCCTTGTCTATTACATATTTGGCTTATGGAGAGGTCTCTGAGCTTATTTCAAACCCTTGTTTTATTCATCACCCCTCCTCACCTTTCCCGTTAAGCAGCGATAGTGTGTCTTCTAAATGTGTGACTCTGTTCTGTTTTGTAATTCAGTTCAAGTGTAGCAATTTTGACATTCCCTCTATAAGCGATATCTTAGGATAAGTGTCTTTTTCTGTGTGACTTATTTCACTTAGAATCATCGTACCTAAATCGACTCATCATGCTGCAAACTAGCCTTATGACATTGATTTCATGGCTGAGTGATATTCCATTGTGCCAAGTACCCCCATTTCTTTATCCATTTTTCTCTTTCTGAGATATTGAAGGTGTACCGAAGTGGAGGTTCTTGGAAACACAGCAGCCGTAAAGGTTGGGGTGCCTGTGTCTTGTTGATTTTTAGTTTTCCCAATTTATACGCCCATGAGTGGAAGTGCCCTATGCTCTCTAAGCTGTGTTTATTACTTGTTTCAGCACACACCGTACACTTCTCCAGAGTGCCTATTGGCAATTTACATCCCGCACCTCAGCGTAGCAAGGCTCCCATATCTACATGGCCTGCCCTGCTTTTCTGGTTTTTACACTTTTTTCAGCATGGCCCTTTTGACCGAGGGCAAGCAAGACTTCTTTGTAGCGCTGATTTGCCCTTCCGGCTTGCTTGGTTGGCCAAAAAGGGCGTATGCGTTTTTTCCTGAATATATTCAGGAAAAAACGCATACGCCCTTTTTGGCCAAGGGCATCATTGTCAACGTTTTGCCGCTTTTCATGTGCTTTAAAGGCGAGTCGAATCTACCTCCTGAAATCTGTTTCCTGCAAATCTGCCTTGCTTTCAAATCCTCTTCGTTGCCTTCCCTCAATATATTTGTGGACGAGAGTTATCATTTATAACTCTGCACGTTTGTGAATTGCAGTGCCCCTGAGCTCCATTTGTCTCCTCGCTTTTTTGGGAGCTGGCCGCAAAAGCGCAGGATTGTTTCAGGCCCTATTCGGCTTCCAGGGGGCAGGCGGAGCCTGTGGTTCATTCTTCTTCCTGATGGGAAAATGGAGTGACCTGTGCCTGTCCCAACACCTAGGGCTAGTCTCTCGTTGGTTCCCCGTCTTCCCGTTCATCCTCAGGACAAATTGCAACCTGGATGAAACAGGAGGTTAAAGGTGCTGATTCTCCAAGTAGGGAGATGGTTAGTCAAGCAGCTGGAATGGCGAACCCGAGCACAAGGAGAGGAGAAATGAGGTGCGTTTTAGAAACCTTTTCCGATCTCACGGCATACCATCTTCTGGGTTTCCCATGCATGTTTTGATGTAGGAAGATGCCCTTGTACCTGGAGATTTGAGACCTATGGGGTGTGTACCCCGCGGTGTTATTTTAAGTATCTGGGTTTGCTCACCCAACCTCACCAATCCTCTCAGCCCCAAGAGTGTCCAGCCTTCTGTCTCATCCAGCTGTGGGTCTAGATATGGTCAATCCAGGTTGCATCAGAGACCCTGAACGGATTTTGTAAGAATTTCTCTCTCTTTCACTGTCTTTGTTTTGTGGGTTTTTTAAAGTAATTTATGTTTAGAATGGGTCTTGGCTGCTTTTCCCTGCTGTGTTTATGCCGCTTTACACCCTCTTGATTCACTTGCAGAGAGATATCGATACATAGGTTTTCAGATTCTTACTAGTCAGATATATTCTTGTGCGGTGACTAGGGGGTGTTGAGTCCAGTTCACTGAGCAGGGAGTAGGCCTTGTCTATTACATATTTGGCTTATGGAGCGGTCTCTGAGCTTATTTCAAACCCTTGTTTTATTCATCACCCCACCTCACCTTTCCCGTTAAGCAGCGATAGTGTGTCTTCTAAAGGTGTGACTCTGTTCTGTTTTGTAATTCAGTTCAAGTGTAGCAATTTTGACATTCCCTCTATAAGCGATATCTTAGGATAAGTGTCTTTTTCTGTGTGACTTATTTCACTTAGAATCATCGTCGCTAAATCCACTCATCATGCTGCTAACTAGCCTTATGACATTGATTTCATGGCTGAGTGATATTCCATTGTGCCAAGTACCACCATTTGTTTATCCATTTTTCTCTTTCCTGGGATATTGAAGGTGTACCGAAGTGGAGTTTCTTGGAAACAGAGCAGCCGTAAAGTTTGGAGTGCCTGTGTCTTGTTGAGTTTTAGTTTTCCCGATTTATACGCCCATGAGTGGAAGTGCCCTATGCTCTCTAAGCTGTGTTTATTACTTGTTTCAGGACACACTGTACACTTCTCCAGAGTGCCTGTTGGCAATTTACATCCCGCCCATCAGCGTAGCAAGGCTCCCATGTCTCCATGGCCTGTCCTGCTTTTCTGGTTTTTACACTTTTTTCAGCATGGCCCTTTTGACCGAGGGCAAGCGAGACTTCTTTGTAGCGCTGATTTGCCCTTCCGGCTTGCTTGGTTGGCCAAAAAGGGCGTATGCCTTTTTTCCTGAATATATTCAGGAAAAAACGCATACACCCTTTTTGGCCAAGGGCATCATTGTCAACGTTTTGCCGCTTTTCATGTGCTTTAAAGGCGAGTCGAATCTACCTCCTGAAATCTGTTTCCTGCAAATCTGCCTTGCTTTCAAATCCTCTTCGTTGCCTTCCCTCAATATATTTGTGGATGAGAGTTCTCATTTATAACTCTGCACGTTTGTGAATTGCAGTGCCCCTGAGCTCCATTTGTCTACTTGCTTATTTGGGAGCTGGCCGCAAAAGCGCAGGATTGCTTCAGGCCCTATTTTGGTTCTGGGGGGCAGGCTGAGCCTGTGGTTCATTCTTCTTCCTGATGGGAAAATGGAGTGACCTGTGCCTGTCCCAACACCTAGGGCTAGTCTCTCGTTTGTTCCCCGTCTTCCCGTTCATCCTCAGGACAAATTGCAACCTGTACGAAACAGGAGGTTAAATGTGCTGATTCTACAAGTAGGGAGATGGTTAGTCAAGCGGCTGGAATGGCGAACCCGAGCACAAGGACAGGAGAAATGAGGTGCGTTTTAGAAACATTTCCCGATCTCACGGCATACCATCTTTTGGGTTTCCCATGCATGTTTTGATGTAGGAAGATGCCCTTGTACCTGGAGATTTGAGACCCATGGGGTGGGTACCCCGCGGTGTTATTTTAAGTATCTGGGTTTGCTCACCCAACCTCACCAATACTCTCAGCCCCAAGAGTGTCCAGCCTTATGTCTCATCCAGCTGTGGGTCTAGATATGGTCAATCCAGGTTGCATCAGAGACCCTGAACGGATTTTGTAAGAATTTCTCTCTCTTTCACTGTCTTTGTTTTGTGGGTTTTTTTAAAGTAATTTATGTTTAGAATGGGTCTTGGCTGCTTTTCCCTGCTGTGTTTATGCTGCTTTACACCCTCTTGATTCACTTGCAGAGAGATATCAATACATAGGTTTTCAGATTCTTACTAGTCAGATATATTCTTGTGTGGTGAATAGGGGGTTTTGAGTCCAGTTCACTGAGCAGGGAGTAGGCCTTTTCTATTACATATTTGGCTTATGGAGCGGTCTCTGAGCTTATTTCAAACCCTTGTTTTATGCATCACCCCACCTCACCTTTCCCGTTAAGCAGCCATAGTGTGTCTTCTAAGGGTGTGACTCTGTTCTGTTTTGTAATTCAGTTCAAGTGTAGCGATTTTGACATTCCCTCTATAGGCGATATCTTAGGATAAGTGTCTTTTTCTGTGTGACTTATTTCACTTAGAATCATCGTTGCTAAATCCACTCATCATGCTGCTAACTAGCCTTATGACATTGATTTCATGGCTGAGTGATATTCCATTGTGCCAAGTAGCACCATTTGTTTATCCATTTTTCTCTTTCCTGGGATATTAAAGGTGTACCGAAGTGGAGGTTCTTGGAAACAGAGCAGCCGTAAAGTTTGGGGTGCCTGTGTCTTGTTGATTTTTAGTTTTCCCAATTTATACGCCCATGAGTGGAAGTGCCCTATGCTCTCTAAGCTGTGTTTATTACTTGTTTCAGGACACACCGTACACTTCTCCAGAGTGCCTGTTGGCAATTTACATCCCGCCCATCAGCGTAGCAAGGCTCCCATGTCTCCATGGCCTGTCCTGCTTTTCTGGTTTTTACACTTTTTTCAGCATGGCCCTTTTGACCGAGGGCAAGCAAGACTTCTTTGTAGCGCTGATTTGCACTTCCGGCTTGCTTGGTTGGCCAAAAAGGGCGTATGCGTTTTTTCCTGAATATATTCAGGAAAAAACGCATACGCCCTTTTTGGCCAAGGGCATCATTGTCAACGTTTTGCCGCTTTTCATGTGCTTTAAAGGCGAGTCGAATCTACCTCCTGAAATCTGTTTCCTGCAAATCTGCCTTGCTTTCAAATCCTCTTCGTTGCCTTCCCTCAATATATTTCTGGACGAGAGTTCTCATTTATAACTCTGCACGTTTGTGAATTGCAGTGCCCCTGAGCTCCATTTGTCTCCTCGCTTTTTTGGGAGCTGGCCGCAAAAGCGCAGGATTGCTTCAGACCCTATTTTGGTTCTGGCGGGCAGGCTGAGCCTGTGGTTCATTCTTCTTCCTGATGGGAAAATGGAGTGACCTGTGCCTGTCCCAACACCTAGGGCTAGTCTCTCGTTGGTTCCCCGTCTTCCCGTTCATCCTCAGGACAAATTGCAACCTGGACGAAACAGGAGGTTAAAGGTGCTGATTCTCCAAGTAGGGAGATGGTTAGTCAAGCGGCTGGAATGGCGAACCCGAGCACAAGGACAGGAGAAATGAGGTGCGTTTTAGAAACATTTCCCGATCTCACGGCATACCATCTTCTGGGTTTCCCATGCATGTTTTGATGTAGGAAGATGCCCTTGTACCTGGAGATTTGAGACCCATGGGGTGTGTACCCCGCGGTGTTATTTTAAGTATCTGGGTTTGCTCACCCAACCTCACCAATCCTCTCAGCCCCAAGAGTGTCCAGCCTTATGTCTCATCCAGCTGTGGGTCTAGATATGGTCAATCCAGGTTGCATCAGAGACCCTGAACGGATTTTGTAAGAATTTCTCTCTCTTTCACTGTCTTTGTTTTGTGGGTTTTTTAAAGTAATTTATGTTTAGAATGGGTCTTGGCTGCTTTTCCCTGCTGTGTTTATGCCGCTTTACACCCTCTTGATTCACTTGCAGAAAGATATCGATATATAGGTTTTCAGATTCTTACTAGTCAGATATATTCTTGTGTGGTGACTAGGGGGTGTTGAGTCCAGTTCACTGAGCAGGGAGTAGGCCTTGTCTATTACATATTTGGCTTATGGAGCGGTCTCTGAGCTTATTTCAAACCCTTGTTTTATGCATCACCCCACCTCACCTTTCCCGTTAAGCAGCCATAGTGTGTCTTCTAAAGGTGTGACTCTGTTCTGTTTTGTAATTCAGTTCAAGTGTAGCGATTTTGACATTCCCTCTAGAAGCGCTATCTTAGGACAAGGGCCTTTTTCTGTGTGACTTATTTCACTTAGAATCATCGTCGCTATATCCACTCATCATGCTGCTAACTAGCCTTATGACATTGATTTCATGGCTGAGTGATATTCCATTGTGCCAAGTACCAACATTTGTTTATCCATTTTTCTCTTTCCTGGGATATTGAAGGTGTACCGAAGTGGAGGTTCTTGGAAACAGAGCAGCCGTAAAGTTTGGGATGCCTGTGTCTTGTTGAGTTTTAGTTTTCCCGATTTATACGCCCATGAGTGGAAGTGCCCTATGCTCTCTAAGCTGTGTTTATTACTTGTTTCAGGACACACCGTACACTACTCCAGAGTGCCTGTTGGCAATTTACATCCCGCCCATCAGCGTAGCAAGGCTCCCATGTCTCCATGGCCTGTCCTGCTTTTCTGGTTTTTACACTTTCTTCAGCATGGCCCTTTTGACTAAGGGCAAGCGAGACTTCTTTGTAGCGCTGATTTGCCCTTCCGGCTTGCTTGGTTGGACAAAAAGGGCGTATGCGTTTTTTCCTGAATATATTCAGGAAAAAACGCATACGCCCTTTTTGGCCAAGGGCATCATTGTCAACGTTTTGCCGCTTTTCATGTGCTTTAAAGGCGAGTCGAATCTACCTCGTGAAATCTGTTTCCTGCAAATCTGCCTTGCTTTCAAATCCTCTTCGTTGCCTTCCCTCAATATATTTGTGGACGAGAGTTCTCATTTATAACTCTGCACGTTTGTGAATTGCAGTGCCCCTGAGCTCCATTTGTCTACTCGCTTTTTTGGGAGCTGGCCGCAAAAGCGCAGGATTGCTTCAGGCCCTATTTTGGTTCTGGGGGGCAGGCGGAGCCTGTGGTTCATTCTTCTTCCTGATGGGAAAATGGAGTGACCTGTGCCTGTCCCAACACCTAGGGCTAGTCTCTCGTTCGTTCCCCGTCTTCCCGTTCATCCTCAGGACAAATTACAACCTGTACGAAACAGGAGGTTAAAGGTGCTGATTCTCCAAGTAGGGAGATGTTTAGTCAAGCGGCTGGACTGGCGAACCCGAGCACAAGGAGAGGAGAAATGAGGTGCGTTTTAGAAACCTTTCCCGATCTCATGGCATACCATCTTCTGTGTTTCCCATGCATGTTTTGATGTAGGAAGATGCCCTTGTACCTGGAGATTTGAGACCCATTGGGTGGGTACCCCGTGGAGTTACTTTAACGCATCTGCGTTTGCTCACCCAACCTCACCAATCCTCTCAGCCCCAAGAGTGTCCAGCCTTATGTCTCATCCAGCTGTGGGTCTAGATATGGTCGAACCAGGTGGCATCAGAGCCCCTGAACTGATTTTGTAAGAATTTCTCTCTCTTTCACTGTCTTTGTTTTGTGGGTTTTTTTAAGTAATTTATGTTTAGAATGGGGCTGGCTGCTTTTCCCTGCTATGTTGATGCCGCTTTACACCCTCTTGATTCACTTGCAGAGAGATATCGATACATAGGTTTTCAGATTCTTATTGTCAGATATATTCTTGTGCGGTGACTAGGGGGTGTTGAGTCCAGTTCACTGAGCAGGGAGTAGGCCTTGTCTATTACATATTTGGCTTATGGAGCGGTCTCTGAGCTAATTTCAAACCCTTGTTTTATGCATCACCCCACCTCACCTTTCCCGTTAAGCAGCCATAGTGTGTCTTCTAAAGGTGTGACTCTGTTCTGTTTTGTAATTCAGTTCAAGTGTAGCGATTTTGACATTCCCTCTATAAGCGATATCTTAGGATAAGTGTCTTTTTCTGTGTGACTTATTTCACTTAGAATCATCGTCGCTAAATCCACTCATCATGCTGCTAACTAGCCTTATGACATTGATTTCATGGCTGAGTGATATTCCATTGTGCCAAGTACCACCATTTGTTTATCCATTTTTCTCTTTCCTGGGATATTGAAGGTGTACCGAAGTGGAGGTTCTTGGCAACAGAGCAGCCGTAAAGTTTGGGGTGCCTGTGTCTTGTTGATTTTTAGTTTTCCCAATTTATACGCCCATAAGTGGAAGTGCCCTATGCTCTCTAAGCTGTGTTTATTACTTGTTTCAGGACACACCGTACACTTCTCCAGAGTGCCTGTTGGCAATTTACATCCCACCCATCAGCGTAGCAAGGCTCCCATGTCTCCATGGCCTGTCCTGCTTTTCTGGTTTTTACACTTTTTTCAGCATGGCCCTTTTGACCGAGGGCAAGCGAGACTTCTTTGTAGCGCTGATTTGCCCTTCCGGCTTGCTTGGTTGGCCAAAAAGGGCGTATGCGTTTTTTCCTGAATATATTCAGGAAAAAACGCATACGCCCTTTTTGGCCAAGGGCATCATTGTCAACGTTTTGCCGCTTTTCATGTGCTTTAAAGGCGAGTCGAATCTACCTCGTGAAATCTGTTTCCTGCAAATCTGCCTTGCTTTCAAATCCTCTTCGTTGCCTTCCCTCAATATATTTGTGGACGAGAGTTATCATTTATAACTCTGCAAGTTTCTGAATTGCAGTGCCCCTGAGCTCCATTTGTCTACTCGCTTTTTTGGGAGCTGGCCGCAAAAGCGCAGGATTGCTTCAGGCCCTATTTTGTTTCTGGGGGGCAGGCTGAGCCTGTGGTTCATTCTTCTTCCTGATGGGAAAATGGAGTGACCTGTGCCTGTCCCAACACCTAGGGCTAGTCTCTCGTTGGTTCCCCGTCTCCCCGTTCATCCTCAGGACAAATTGCAACCTGGACGAAACAGGAGGTTAAAGGTGCTGATTCTCCAAGTAGGGAGATGGTTAGTCAAGCGGCTGGAATGGCGAACCCGAGCACAAGGAGAGGAGAAATGAGGTGCGTTTTAGAAACATTTCCCGATCTCACGGCATACCATCTTCTGGGTTTCACATGCATGTTTTCATGTAGGAAGATGCCCTTGTACCTGGAGATTTGAGACCCATGGGGTGTCTTCCCCGCGGTATTACTTTAAAGTATCTGCGTTTGCTCACCCAACCTCACCAATCCTCTCAGCCCCAAGAGTGTCCAGCCATATGTCTCATCCAGCTGTGGGTCTAGATATGGTCAATCCAGGTTGCATCATAGACCCTGAACTGATTTTGTAAGAATTTCTCTCTCTTTCACTGTCTTTGTTTTGTTTGTTTTTTAAAGTAATTTATGTTTAGAATGGGGCTTTGCTGCTTTTCCCTGCTGTGTTTATGCCGCTTTACACCCTCTTGATTCACTTGCAGAGAGATATCGATACATAGGTTTTCAGATTCTTACTAGTCAGATATATTCTTGTGCGGTGACTAGGGGGTGTTGAGTCCAGTTCACTGAGCAGGGAGTAGGCCTTGTCTATTACATATTTGGCTTATGGAGCGGTCTCTGAGCTAATTTCAAACCCTTGTTTTATGCATCACCCCACCTCACCTTTCCCGTTAAGCAGCCATAGTGTGTCTTCTAATGGTGTGACTCTGTTCTGTTTTGTAATTCAGTTCAAGTGTAGCGATTTTGACATTCCCTCTATAAGCGATATCTTAGGATAAGTGTCTTTTTCTGTGTGACTTATTTCACTTAGAATCATCATCGCTAAATCCACTCATCATGCTGCTAACTAGCCTTATGACATTGATTTCATGGCTGAGTGATATTGCATTGAGCAAAGTACCACCATTTGTTTATCCATTTTTCTCTTTCCTTGGATATTGAAGGTGTACCGAAGTGGAGGTTCTTGGAAACAGAGCAGCCGTAAAGTTTGGGGTGCCTGTGTCTTGTTGATTTTTAGTTTTCCCAATTTATACGCCCATGAGTGGAAGTGCCCTATGCTCTCTAAGCTGTGTTTATTACTTGTTTCAGGACACACCGAACACTTCTCCAGAGTGCCTGTTGGCAATTTACATCCCGCCCATCAGCGTAGCAAGGCTCCCATGTCTCCATGGCCTGTCCTGCTTTTCTGGTTTTTAAACTTTCTTCAGCATGGCCCTTCTGACCGAGGGCAAGCGAGACTTCTTTGTAGCGCTGATTTGCCCTTCCGGCTTGCTTGGTTGGCCAAAAAGGGCGTATGCGTTTTTTCCTGAATATATTCAGGAAAAAACGCATACGCCCTTTTTGGCCAAGGGCCTCATTGTCAACGTTTTGCCGCTTTTCATGTGCTTTAAAGGCGAGTCGAATCTACCTCCTGAAATCTGTTTCCTGCAAATCTGCCTTGCTTTCAAATCCTCTTCGTTGCCTTCTCTCAATATATTTGTGGACGAGAGTTCTCATTTATAACTCTGCAAGTTTCTGAATTGCAGTGCCCCTGAGCTCCATTTGTCTACTCGCTTTTTTGGGAGCTGGCCGCAAAAGCGCAGGATTGCTTCAGGCCATATTTTGTTTCTGGGGGGCAGGCTGAGCCTGTGGTTCATTCTTCTTCCTGATGGGAAAATGGAGTGACCTGTGCCTGTCCCAACACCTAGGGCTAGTCTCTCGTTGGTTCCCCGTCTTCCCGTTCATCCTCAGGACAAATTGCAACCTGGACGAAACAGGAGGTTAAAGGTGCTCATTCTCCAAGTAGGGAGATGGTTAGTCAAGCGGCTGGAATGGCGAACCCGAGCACAAGGAGAGGAGAAATGAGATGCATTTTAGAAACCTTTCCCGATCTCACGGCATACAAACCTCTGGGTTTCCCATGCATGTTTTGATGTAGGAAGATGCCCTTATACCTGGAGATTTGAGACCCATGAGGTGGGTACCCCGCGGTATTACTTTAAAGTATCTGCGTTTGCTCACCCAACCTCACCAATCCTCTCAGCCCCAAGAGTGTCCAGCCATATGTCTCATCCAGCTGTGGGTCTAGATATGGTCAATCCAGGTTGCATCATAGACCCTGAACTGATTTTGTAAGAATTTCTCTCTCTTTCACTGTCTTTGTTTTGTTTGTTTTTTAAAGTAATTTATGTTTAGAATGGGGCTTTGCTGCTTTTCCCTGCTGTGTTTATGCCGCTTTACACCCTCTTGATTCACTTGCAGAGAGATATCGATACATAGGTTTTCAGATTCTTACTAGTCAGACATATTCTTGTGCGGTGACTAGGGGGTGTTGAGTCCAGTTCACTGAGCAGGGAGTAGGCCTTGTCTATTACATATTTGGCTTATGGAGCGGTCTCTGAGCTAATTTCAAACCCTTGTTTTATGCATCACCCCACCTCACCTTTCCCGTTAAGCAGCCATAGTGTGTCTTCTAAAGGTGTGACTCTGTTCTGTTTTGTAATTCAGTTCAAGTGTAGCGTTTTTGACATTCCCTCTATAAGCGATATCTTAGGATAAGTGTCTTTTTCTGTGTGACTTATTTCACTTAGAATCATCGTCGCTAAATCCACTCATCATGCTGCTAACTAGCCTTATGACATTGATTTCATGGCTGAGTGATATTGCATTGTGCCAAGTACCACCATTTGTTTATACATTTTTCTCTTTCCTGGGATATTGAAGGTGTACCGAAGTGGAGGTTCTTGGAAACACAGCAGCCGTAAAGTTTGGGGTGCCTGTGTCTTGTTGATTTTTAGTTTTCCCAATTTATACGCCCATGAGTGGAAGTGCCCTATGCTCTCTAAGCTGTGTTTATTACTTGTTTCAGGACACACCGAACACTTCTCCAGAGCGCCTGTTGGCAATTTACATCCCGCCCATCAGCGTAGCAAGGCTCCCATGTCTCCATGGCCTGTCCTGCTTTTCTGGTTTTTAAACTTTCTTCAGCATGGCCCTTCTGACCGAGGGTAAGCGAGACTTCTTTGTAGCGCTGATTTGCCCTTCCGGCTTGCTTGGTTGGCCAAAAAGGGCGTATGCGTTTTTTCCTGAATATATTCAGGAAAAAACGCATACGCCCTTTTTGGCCAAGGGCCTCATTGTCAACGTTTTGCCGCTTTTCATGTGCTTTAAAGGCGAGTCGAATCTACCTCCTGAAATCTGTTTCCTGCAAATCTGCCTTGCTTTCAAATCCTCTTCGTTGCCTTCTCTCAATATATTTGTGGACGAGAGTAATCATTTATAACTCTGCAAGTTTCTGAATTGCAGTGCCCCTGAGCTCCATTTGTCTACTCGCTTTTTTGGGAGCTGGCCGCAAAAGCGCAGGATTGTTTCAGGCCCTATTCGGCTTCCAGGGCGCAGGCGGAGACTGTGGTTCATTCTTCTTCCTGATGGGAAAATGGAGTGACCTGTGTCTGTCCCAACACCTAGGGTTTGTCTCTCGTTGGTTCCCCGTCTTCCCGTTCATCCTCAGGACAAATTACAACCTGTACGAAACAGGGGGTTAAAGGTGCTGATTCTCCAAGTAGGGAGATGGTTAGTCAAGCGGCTGGAATGGCGAATCCGAGCACAAGGAGAGGAGAAATGAGGTGCGTTTTAGAAACCTTTCCCGATCTCATGGCATACCATCTTCTGTGTTTCCCATGCATGTTTTGATGTAGGAAGATGCCCTTGTACCTGGAGATTTGAGACCCATTGGGTGGGTACTCCGTGGAGTTACTTTAAAGTATCTGCGTTTGCTCACCCAACCTCACCAATCCTCTCAGCCCCAAGAGTGTCCAGCCTTATGTCTCATCCAGCTGTGGGTCTAGATATGGTCGAACCAGGTGGCATCAGAGCCCCTGAACTGATTTTGTAAGAATTTCTCTCTCTTTCACTGTCTTTGTTTTGTGGGTTTTTTTAAGTAATTTATGTTTAAAATGGGGCTTGG
Source organism: Eubalaena glacialis (assembly GCF_028564815.1). Taxonomy (NCBI): domain Eukaryota; kingdom Metazoa; phylum Chordata; class Mammalia; order Artiodactyla; family Balaenidae; genus Eubalaena; species Eubalaena glacialis. The sequence continues at coordinate 348,922 of NW_026871244.1, forward strand.
CTGCTTTTCCCTGCTGTGTTTATTCCGCTTTACACCCTCTTGATTCACTTGCAGAGAGATATCGATACATAGGTTTTCACATTCTTACTAGTCAGATATATTCTTGTGCGGTGACTAGGGGGTGTTGAGTCCAGTTCACTGAGCAGGGAGTAGGCCTTGTCTATTACATATTTGGCTTATGGAGCGGTCTCTGAGCTAATTTCAAACCCTTGTTTTATGCATCACCCCACCTCACCTTTCCCGTTAAGCAGCCATAGTGTGTCTTCTAAAGGTGTGACTCTGTTCTGTTTTGTAATTCAGTTCAAGTGTAGCGATTTTGACATTCCCTCTATAAGCGATATCTTAGGATAAGTGTCTTTTTCTGTGTGACTTATTTCACTTAGAATCATCGTACCTAAATCCACTCATCATGCTGCTAACTAGCCTTATGACATTGATTTCATGGCTGAGTGATATTGCATTGTGCCAAGTACCACCATTTCTTTATCCATTTTTCTCTTTCCTGGGATATTGAAGGTGTACCGAAGCGGAGGTTCTTGGAAACAGAGCAGCCGTAAACTTTAAGGTGCCTGTGTCTTGTTGATTTTTAGTTTTCCCAATTTATACGCCCATGAGTGGAAGTGCCCTATGCTCTCTACGCTGTGTTTATTACTTGTTTCAGGACACACCGTACTCTTCTCCAGAGTGCCTGTTGGCAAATTACATCCCGCCCATCAGCGTAGCAAGGCTCCCATGTCTCCATGGCCTGTCCTGCTTTTCTGGTTTTTACAATTTGTTCAGCATGGCCCTTTTGACCGAGGGCAAGCGAGACTTCTTTGTAGTGCTGATTTGCCCTTCCGGCTTGCTTGGTTGGCCAAAAAGGGCGTATGCGTTTTTTCCTGAATATATTCAGGAAAAAACGCATACGCCCTTTTTGGCCAAGGGCATCATTGTCAACGTTTTGCCGCTTTTCATGTGCTTTAAAGGCGAATCGAATCTACCTCGTGAAATCTGTTTCCTGCAAATCTGCCTTGCTTTCAAATCCTCTTCGTTGCCTTCCCTCAATATATTTGTGGACGAGAGTTCTCATTTATAACTCTGCACGTTTGTGAATTGCAGTGCCCCTGAGCTCCATTTGTCTCCTCGCTTTTTTGGGAGCTGGCCGCAAAAGCGCAGGATTGCTTCAGGCCCTATTTTGGTTCTGGGGGGCAGGCTGAGCCTGTGGTTCATTCTTCTTCGTGATGGGAAAATGGAGTGACCTATGCCTGTCCCAACACCTAGGGCTCGTCTCTCGTTGGTTCCGCGTCTTCCCGTTCATCCTCAGGACAAATTGCAACCTGTACAATCAGGAGGTTAAAGGTGCTGATTCTCCAAATAGGGAGATGGTTAGTCAAGCAGCTGGAATGGTGAACCCGAGCACAATGAGAGGAGAAATGAGGTGCGTTTTAGAAACCTTTCCCGATCTCATGGCATACCATCTTCTGGGTTTCCCATGCATGTTTTGATGTAGGAAGATGCCCTTGTACCTGGAGATTTGAGACCCATGGTGTGTATTCCCCGCAGTGTTACTTTAAAGTATCTGCGTTTGCTCACCCAACCTCACCAATCCTCTCAGCCCCAAGAGTGTCCAGCCTTCTGTCTCATCCAGCTGTGGGTCTAGATATGGTCAATCCAGGTTGCATCATTGACCCTGAACGGATTTTGTAAGAATTTCTCTCTCTTTCACTGTCTTTGTTTTGTGGGTTTTTTAAAGTAATTTATGTTTAGAATCGGGCTTGGCTGCTTTTCCCTGCTGTGTTGATGCCGCTTTACACCCTCTTGATTCACTTGCAGAGAGATATCGATACATAGGTTTTCAGATTCTTACTAGTCAGATATATTCTTGTGTGCTGACTAGGGTGTCTTGAGTCCAGTTCACTGAGCAGGGAGTAGGCCTTGTCTATTACATATTTGGCTTATGGAGCGGTCTCTGAGCTAATTTCAAACCCTTGTTTTATGCATCACCCCACCTCACCTTTCCCGTTAAGCAGCCATAGTGTGTCTTCTAAAGGTGTGACTCTGTTCTGTTTTGTAATTCAGTTCAAGTGTAGCGATTTTGACATTCCCTCTATAAGCGATATCTTAGGATAAGTGTCTTTTTCTGTGTGACTTATTTCACTTAGAATCATCGTATCTAAATCCACTCATCATGCTGCTAACTAGCCTTATGACATTGATTCATGGCTGAGTGATATTCCATTGTACCAAGTACTACCATTTCTTTATCGATTTTTCTCTTTCCTGGGATATTGAAGGTGTACCGAAGCGGAGGTTCTTGGAAACAGAGCAGCCGTAAACTTTAGGGTGCCTGTGTCTTGTTGATTTTTAGTTTTCCCAATTTATACGCCCATGAGTGGAAGTGCCCTATGCTCTCTACGCTGTGTTTATTACTTGTTTCAGGACACACCGTACTCTTCTACAGAGTGCCTGTTGGCAATTTACATCCCGCCCATCAGCGTAGCAAGGCTCCCATGTCTCCATGGCCTGTCCTGCTTTTCTGGTTTTTACACTTTGTTCAGCATGGCCCTTTTGACCGAGGGCAAGCGAGACTTCTTTGTAGCGCTGATTTTCCCTTCCGTCTTGCTTGGTTGGCCAAAAAGGGCTTATGCGTTTTTTCCTGAATATATTCAGGAAAAAACGCATAAGCCCTTTTTGGCCAAGGGCATCATTGTCAACGTTTTGCCGCTTTTCATGTGCTTTAACGGCGAGTCGAATCTACCTCCTGAAATCTGTTTCCTGCAAATCTGCCTTGCTTTCAAATCCTCTTCGTTGCCTTCCCTCAATATATTTGTGGACGAGAGTTCTCATTTATAACTCTGCACGTTTGTGAATTGCAGTGCCCCTGAGCTCCATTTGTCTCCTCGCTTTTTTGGGAGCTGGCCGCAAAAGCGCAGGATTGCTTCAGGCCCTATTTTGGTTCTCGGGGGTAGGCTGAGCCTGTGGTTCATTCTTCTTCCTGATGGGAAAATGGAGTGACCTGTGCCTGTCCCAACACCTAGGGCTAGTCTCTCGTTGGTTCCCCGTCTTCCCGTTCATCCTCAGGACAAATTGCAACCTGGACGAAACAGGAGGTTAAAGGTGCTGATTCTCCAAGTAGAGAGATGGTTAGTCAAGCGGCTGGAATGGTGAACCCGAGCACAAGGAGAGGAGAAATGAGGTGCGTTTTAGAAACCTTTCCCGATCTCACGGCATACCATCTTCTGGGTTTCCCATGCATGTTTTGATGTAGGAAGATGCCCTTGTACCTGGAGATTTGAGACCCATGGGGTGTCTTCCCCGCAGTGTTACTTTAAAGTATCTGCGTTTGCTCACCCAACCTCACCAATCCTCTCAGCCCCAAGAGTGTCCAGCCTTATGTCTCATCCAGCTGTGGGTCTAGATATGGTCAATCCAGGTTGCCTCATAGACCCTGAACTGATTTTGTAAGAATTTCTCTCTCTTTCACTGTCTTTGTTTTGTGGGTTTTTTAAAGTAATTTATGTTTAGAATGGGGCTTTGCTGCTTTTCCCTGCTGTTTTTATGCCGCTTTACACCCTCTTGATTCACTTGCAGAAAGATATCGATACATAGGTTTTCAGATTATTACTAGTCAGATATATTCTTGTGCGGTGACTAGGGGGTGTTGAGTCCAGTTCACTGAGCAGGGAGTAGGCCTTGTCTATTACATATTTGGCTTATGGAGCGGTCTCTGATCTAATTTCATACCCTTGTTTTATGCATCACCCCACCTCACCTTTCCCGTTAAGCAGCCATAGTGTGTCTTCTAAAGGTGTGACTCTGTTCTGTTTTGTAATTCAGTTCAAGTGTAGCGATTTTGACATTCCCTCTATAAGCGATATCTTAGGATAAGTGTCTTTTTCTGTGTGACTTATTTCACTTAGAATCATCGTCGCTAAATCCACTCATCATGCTGCTAACTAGCTTTATGACATTGATTTCATGGCTGAGTGATATTCCATTGTGCCAAGTACCACCATTTGTTTATCCATTTTTCTCTTTCCTGGGATATTGAAGGTGTACCGAAGTGGAGGTTCTTGGAAACAGAGCAGCCGTAAAGTTTGGGGTGCCTGTGTCTTGTTGAGTTTTAGTTTTCCCGATTTATACGCCCATGAGTGGAAGTGCCCTATGCTCTCTAAGCTGTGTTTATTACTTGTTTCAGGACACACCGAACACTTCTCCAGAGTGCCTGTTGGCAATTTACATCCCGCCCATCAGCGTAGCAAATCTCCCATGTCTCCATGGCCTGTCCTGCTTTTCTGGTTTTTACACTTTTTTCAGCATGGCCCTTTTGACCGAGGGCAACAAGACTTCTTTGTAGCGCTGATTTGCCCTTCGGGCTTGCTTGGTTGGCCAAAAAGGGCGTATGCGTTTTTTCCTGAATATATTCAGGAAAAAACGCATACGCCCTTTTTGGCCAAGGGCATCATTGTCAACGTTTTGCCACTTTTCATGTGCTTTAAAGGCGAGTCGAATCTACCTCCTGAAATCTGTTTCCTGCAAATCTGCCTTGCTTTCAAATCCTCTTCGTTGCCTTCCCTCAATATTTTTGTGGACGAGAGTTCTCATTTATAACTCTGCACGTTTGTGAATTGCAGTGCCCCTGAGCTCCATTTGTCTACTCGCTTTTTTGGGAGCTGGCCGCAAAAGCGCAGGATTGTTTCAGGCCCTATTCGGCTTCCAGGGGGCAGGCGGAGCCTGTGGTTCATTCTTCTTCCTGATGGGAAAATGGAGTGACCTGTGTCTGTCCCAACACCTAGGGTTTGTCTCTCGTTGGTTCCCCGTCTTCCCGTTCATCCTCAGGACAAATTACAACCTGTACGAAACAGGAGGTTAAAGGTGCTGATTCTCCAAGTAGGGAGATGGTTAGTCAAGTGGCTGGAATGGCGAACCCGAGCACAAGGAGAGGAGAAATGAGGTGCGTTTTAGAAACCTTTCCCGATCTCATGGCATACCATCTTCTGTGTTTCCCATGCATGTTTTGATGTAGGAAGATGCCCTTGTACCTGGAGATTTGAGACCCATGGGGTGGGTACCCCGTGGAGTTACTTTAAAGTATCTGCGTTTGCTCACCCAACCTCACCAATCCTCTCAGCCCCAAGAGTGTCCAGCTTTATGTCTCATCCAGCTGTGTGTCTAGATATGGTCGAACCAGGTGGCATCAGAGTCCCTGAACTGATTTTGTAAGAATTTCTCTCTCTTTCACTGTCTTTGTTTTCTGGGTTTTTTTAAGTAATTTATGTTTAGAATGGGGCTTTGCTGCTTTTCCCTGCTGTGTTTATGCCGCTTTACACCCTCTTGATTCACTTGCAGAGAGATATCGATACATAGGTTTTCAGATTCTTACTAGTCAGATATATTCTTGTGCGGTGACTAGGGGGTGTTGAGTCCAGTTCACTGAGCAGGGAGTAGGCCTTGTCTATTACATATTTGGCTTATGGAGCGGTCTCTGAGCTAATTTCAAATCCTTGTTTTATGCATCACCCCACCTCACCTTTCCCGTTAAGCAGCCATAGTGTGTCTTCTAAAGGTGTGACTCTGTTCTGTTTTGTAATTCAGTTCAAGTGTAGCGATTTTGACATTCCCTCTATAAGCGATATCTTAGGATAAGTGTCTTTTTCTGTGTGACTTATTTCACTTAGAATCATCGTCGCTAAATCCACTCATCATGCTGCTAACTAGCCTTATGACATTGATTTCATGGCTGAGTGATATTCCATTGTGCCAAGTACCACCATTTGTTTATCCATTTTTCTCTTTCCTGGGATATTGAAGGTGTACCAAAGTGGAGGTTCTTGGAAACAGAGCAGCCGTAAAGTTTGGGGTGCCTGTGTCTTGTTGATTTTTAGTTTTCCCAATTTATACGCCCATGAGTGGAAGTGCCCTATGCTCTCTAAGCTGTGTTTATTACTTGTTTCAGGACACACCGTACACTTCTCCAGAGTGCCTGTTGGCAATTTACATCCCGCCCATCAGCGTAGCAAGGCTCCCATGTCTCCATGGCCTGTCCTGCTTTTCTGGTTTTTACACTTTTTTCAGCATGGCCCTTTTTACCGAGGGCAAGCAAGACTTCTTTGTAGCGCTGATTTGCCCTTCCGGCTTGCTTGGTTGGCCAAAAAGGGCGTATACGTTTTTTCCTGAATATATTCAGGAAAAAACGCATACGCCCTTTTTGGCCAAGGGCATCATTGTCAACGTTTTGCCGCTTTTCATGTGCTTTAAATGCGAGTCGAATCTACCTCCTGAAATCTGTTTCCTGCAAATCTGCCTTGCTTTCAAATCCTCTTCGTTGCCTTCCCTCAATATATTTGTGGACGAGAGTTCTCATTTATAACTCTGCACGTTTGTGAATTGCAGTGCCCCTGAGCTCCATTTGTCTACTCGCTTTTTTGGGAGCTGGCCGCAAAAGCGCAGGATTGTTTCAGGCCCTATTTTGTTTCTGGGGGGCAGGCTGAGCCTGTGGTTCATTCTTCTTCCTGATGGGAAAATGGAGTGACCTGTGCCTGTCCCAACACCTAGGGCTAGTCTCTCGTTGGTTCCCCGTCTTCCCGTTCATCCTCAGGACAAATTGCAACCTGTACGAAACAGGAGGTTAAAGGTGCTGATTCTCCAAGTAGGGAGATGGTTAGTCAAGTGGCTGGAATGGCGAACCCGCGCACAAGGAGAGGAGAAATGAGGTGCGTTTTAGAAACCTTTCCCGATCTCATGGCATACCATCTTCTGTGTTTCCCATGCATGTTTTGATGTAGGAAGATGCCCTTGTACCTGGAGATTTGAGACCCATGGGGTGGGTACCCCGTGGAGTTACTTTAAAGTATCTGCGTTTGCTCACCCAACCTCACCAATCCTCTCAGCCCCAAGAGTGTCCAGCCTTATGTCTCATCCAGCTGTGGGTCTAGATATGGTCGAACCAGGTGGCATCAGAGCCCCTGAACTGATTTTGTAAGAATTTCTCTCTCTTTCACTGTCTTTGTTTTCTGGGTTTTTTTAAGTAATTTATGTTTAGAATGGGGCTTTGCTGCTTTTCCCTGCTGTGTTTATGCCGCTTTACACCCTCTTGATTCACTTGCAGAGAGATATCGATACATAGGTTTTCAGATTCTTACTAGTCAGATATATTCTTGTGCGGTGACTAGGGGGTGTTGAGTCCAGTTCACTGAGCAGGGAGTAGGCCTTGTCTATTACATATTTGGCTTATGGAGCGGTCTCTGAGCTAATTTCAAACCCTTGTTTTATGCATCACCCCACCTCACCTTTCCCGTTAAGCAGCCATAGTGTGTCTTCTAAAGGTGTGACTCTGTTCTGTTTTGTAATTCAGTTCAAGTGTAGCGATTTTCACATTCCCTCTATAAGCGATATCTTAGGATAAGTGTCTTTTTCTGTGTGACTTATTTCACTTAGAATCATCGTCGCTAAATCCACTCATCATGCTGCTAACTAGCCTTATGACATTGATTTCATGGCTGAGTGATATTCCATTGTGCCAAGTACCACCATTTGTTTATCCATTTTTCTCTTTCCTGGGATATTGAAGGTGTACCGAAGCGGAGGTTCTTGGAAACAGAGCAGCCGTAAAGTTTGGGGTGCCTGTGTCTTGTTGATTTTTAGTTTTCCCAATTTATACGCCCATGAGTGGAAGTGCCCTATGCTCTCTAAGCTGTGTTTATTACTTGTTTCAGGACACACCGTACACTTCTCCAGAGTGCCTGTTGGCAATTTACATCCCGCCCATCAGCGTAGCAAGGCTCCCATGTCTCCATGGCCTGTCCTGCTTTTCTGGTTTTTACACTTTTTTCAGCATGGCCCTTTTGACCGAGGGCAAGCGAGACTTCTTTGTAGCGCTGATTTGCCCTTCCGGCTTGCTTGGTTGGCCAAAAAGGGCGTATGCGTTTTTTCCTGAATATATTCAGGAAAAAACGCATACGCCCTTTTTGGCCAAGGGCATCATTGTCAACGTTTTGCCACTTTTCATGTGCTTTAAAGGCGAGTCGAATCTACCTCCTGAAATCTGTTTCCTGCAAATCTGCCTTGCTTTCAAATCCTCTTCGTTGCCTTCCCTCAATATATTTGTGGACGAGAGTTCTCATTTATAACTCTGCACGTTTGTGAATTGCAGTGCCCCTGAGCTCCATTTGTCTACTCGCTTTTTTGGGAGCTGGCCGCAAAAGCGCAGGATTGTTTCAGGCCCTATTCGGCTTCCAGGGGGCAGGCGGAGCCTGTGGTTCATTCTTCTTCCTGATGGGAAAATGGAGTGACCTGTGTCTGTCCCAACACCTAGGGTTTGTCTCTCGTTGGTTCCCCGTCTTCCCGTTCATCCTCAGGACAAATTACAACCTGTACGAAACAGGAGGTTAAAGGTGCTGATTCTCCAAGTAGGGAGATGGTTAGTCAAGCGGCTGGAATGGCGAACCCGAGCACAAGGAGAGGAGAAATGAGGTGCGTTTTAGAAACCTTTCCCGATCTCATGGCATACCATCTTCTGGGTTTCCCATGCATGTTTTGATGTAGGAAGATGCCCTTGTACCTGGAGATTTGAGACCCATGGGGTGGGTACCCCGTGGAGTTACTTTAAAGTATCTGCGTTTGCTCACCCAACCTCACCAATCCTCTCAGCCCCAAGAGTGTCCAGCCTTATGTCTCATCCAGCTGTGGGTCTAGATATGGTCGAACCAGGTGGCATCAGAGCCCCTGAACTGATTTTGTAAGAATTTCTCTCTCTTTCACTGTCTTTGTTTTGTGGGATTTTTAAAATAATTTATGTTTAGAATGGGGCTTTGCTGCTTTTCCCTGCTGTGTTTATGCCGCTTTACACCCTCTTGATTCACTTGCAGAGAGATATCGATACATAGGTTTTCAGATTCTTACTAGTCAGATATATTCTTGTGCGGTGACTAGGGGGTGTTGAGTCCAGTTCACTGAGCAGGGAGTAGGCCTTGTCTATTACATATTTGGCTTATGGAGCGGTCTCTGAGCTAATTTCAAACCCTTGTTTTATGCATCACCCCACCTCACCTTTCCCGTTAAGCAGCCATAGTGTGTCTTCTAAAGGTGTGACTCTGTTCTGTTTTGTAATTCAGTTCAAGTGTAGTGATTTTGACATTCCCTCTATAAGCGATATCTTAGGATAAGTGTCTTTTTCTGTGTGACTTATTTCACTTAGAATCATCGTATCTAAATCCACTCATCATGCTGCTAACTAGCTTTATGACATTGATTTCATGGCTGAGTGATATTCCATTGTGCCAAGTACCACCATTTGTTTATCCATTTTTCTCTTTCCTGGGATATTGAAGGTGTACCGAAGTGGAGGTTCTTGGAAACAGAGCAGCCGTAAAGTTTGGGGTGCCTGTGTCTTGTTGATTTTTAGTTTTCCCAATTTATACGCCCATGAGTGGAAGTTCCCTATGCTCTCTAAGCTGTGTTTATTACTTGTTTCAGGACACACCGAACACTTCTCCAGAGTGCCTGTTGGCAATTTACATCCCGCCCATCAGCGTAGCAAATCTCCCATGTCTCCATGGCCTGTCCTGCTTTTCTGGTTTTTACACTTTTTTCAGCATGGCCCTTTTGACCGAGGGCAAGCAAGACTTCTTTGTAGGGCTGATTTGCCCTTCGGGCTTGCTTGGTTGGCCAAAAAGGGCGTATGCGTTTTTTCCTGAATATATTCAGGAAAAAACGCATACGCCCTTTTTGGCCAAGGGCATCATTGTCAACGTTTTGCCACTTTTCATGTGCTTTAAAGGCGAGTCGAATCTACCTCCTGAAATCTGTTTCCTGCAAATCTGCCTTGCTTTCAAATCCTCTTCGTTGCCTTCCCTCAATATTTTTGTGGACGAGAGTTCTCATTTATAACTCTGCACGTTTGTGAATTGCAGTGCCCCTGAGCTCCATTTGTCTACTCGCTTTTTTGGGAGCTGGCCGCAAAAGCGCAGGATTGTTTCAGGCCCTATTCGGCTTCCAGGGGGCAGGCGGAGCCTGTGGTTCATTCTTCTTCCTGATGGGAAAATGGAGTGACCTGTGTCTGTCCCAACACCTAGGGTTTGTCTCTCGTTGGTTCCCCGTCTTCCCGTTCTTCCTCAGGAAAAATTACAACCTGTACGAAACAGGAGGTTAAAGGTGCTGATTCTCCAAGTAGGGAGATGGTTAGTCAAGTGGCTGGAATGGCGAACCCGAGCACAAGGAGAGGAGAAATGAGGTGCGTTTTAGAAACCTTTCCCGATCTCATGGCATACCATCTTCTGTGTTTCCCATGCATGTTTTGATGTAGGAAGATGCCCTTGTACCTGGAGATTTGAGACCCATGGGGTGGGTACCCCGTGGAGTTACTTTAAAGTATCTGCGTTTGCTCACCCAACCTCACCAATCCTCTCAGCCCCAAGAGTGTCCAGCTTTATGTCTCATCCAGCTGTGGGTCTAGATATGGTCGAACCAGGTGGCATCAGAGTCCCTGAACTGATTTTGTAAGAATTTCTCTCTCTTTCACTGTCTTTGTTTTCTGGGTTTTTTTAAGTAATTTATGTTTAGAATGGGGCTTTGCTGCTTTTCCCTGCTGTGTTTATGCCGCTTTACACCCTCTTGATTCACTTGCAGAGAGATATCGATACATAGGTTTTCAGATTCTTACTAGTCAGATATATTCTTGTGCGGTGACTAGGGGGTGTTGAGTCCAGTTCACTGAGCAGGGAGTAGGCCTTGTCTATTACATATTTGTCTTATGGAGCGGTCTCTGAGCTAATTTCAAATCCTTGTTTTATGCATCACCCCACCTCACCTTTCCCGTTAAGCAGCCATAGTGTGTCTTCTAAAGGTGTGACTCTGTTCTGTTTTGTAATTCAGTTCAAGTGTAGCGATTTTGACATTCCCTCTATAAGCGATATCTTAGGATAAGTGTCTTTTTCTGTGTGACTTATTTCACTTAGAATCATCGTACCTAAATCCACTCATCATGCTGCTAACTAGCCTTATGACATTGATTTCATGGCTGAGTGATATTCCATTGTGCCAAGTACCACCATTTGTTTATCCATTTTTCTCTTTCCTGGGATATTGAAGGTGTACCAAAGTGGAGGTTCTTGGAAACAGAGCAGCCGTAAAGTTTGGGGTGCCTGTGTCTTGTTGATTTTTAGTTTTCCCAATTTATACGCCCATGAGTGGAAGTGCCCTATGCTCTCTAAGCTGTGTTTATTACTTGTTTCAGGACACACCGTACACTTCTCCAGAGTGCCTGTTGGCAATTTACATCCCGCCCATCAGCGTAGCAAGGCTCCCATGTCTCCATGGCCTGTCCTGCTTTTCTGGTTTTTACACTTTTTTCAGCATGGCCCTTTTGACCGAGGGCAAGCGAGACTTCTTTGTAGCGCTGATTTGCCCTTCCGGCTTGCTTGGTTGGCCAAAAAGGGCGTATACGTTTTTTCCTGAATATATTCAGGAAAAAACGCATACGCCCTTTTTGGCCAAGGGCATCATTGTCAACGTTTTGCCGCTTTTCATGTGCTTTAAAGGCGAGTCGAATCTACCTCCTGAAATCTGTTTCCTGCAAATCTGCCTTGCTTTCAAATCCTCTTCGTTGCCTTCCCTCAATATATTTGTGGACGAGAGTTCTCATTTATAACTCTGCACGTTTGTGAATTGCAGTGCCCCTGAGCTCCATTTGTCTACTCGCTTTTTTGGGAGCTGGCCGCAAAAGCGCAGGATTGTTTCAGGCCCTATTCGGCTTCCAGGGGGCAGGCTGAGCCTGTGGTTCATTCTTCTTCCTGATGGGAAAATGGAGTGACCTGTGCCTGTCCCAACACCTAGGGCTAGTCTCTCGTTGGTTCCCCGTCTTCCCGTTCATCCTCAGGACAAATTGCAACCTGTACGAAACAGGAGGTTAAAGGTGCTGATTCTCCAAATAGGGAAATGTTTAGTCAAGCGGCTAGAATGGTGAACCCGAGCACAAGGAGAGGAGAAATGAGGTGCGTTTTAGAAGCCTTTCCCGATCTCACGGCATACAAACCTCTGGGTTTCCCATGCATGTTTTGATGTAGGAAGATGCCCTTGTACCTGGAGATTTGAGACCCATGGGGTGGGTACCCCGCGGTATTACTTTAACGTATCTGCGTTTGCTCACCCAACCTCACCAATCCTCTCAGCCCCAAGAGTGTCCAGCCTTATGTCTCATCCAGCTGTGGGTCTAGATATGGTCAATCCAGGTTGCATCATAGACCCTGAACTGATTTTGTAAGAATTTCTCTCTCTTTCACTGTCTTTGTTTTGTGGGTTTTTTTAAGTAATTTATGTTTAGAATGGGGCTTTGCTGCTTTTCCCTGCTGTGTTTATGCCGCTTTACACCCTCTTGATTCACTTGCAGAGAGATATCGATACATAGGTTTTCAGATTCTTACTAGTCAGATATATTCTTGTGCGGTGACTAGGGGGTGTTGAGTCCAGTTCACTGAGCAGGGAGTAGGCCTTGTCTATTACATATTTGGCTTATGGAGCGGTCTCTGAGCTAATTTCATACCCTTGTTTTATGCATCACCCCACCTCACCTTTCCCGTTAAGCAGCCATAGTGTGTCTTCTAAAGGTGTGACTCTGTTCTGTTTTGTAATTCAGTTCAAGTGTAGCGATTTTGACATTCCCTCTAGAAGCGATATCTTAGGATAAGGGCCTTTTTCTGTGTGACTTATTTTACTTAGAATCATCGTACCTAAATCCACTCATCATGCTGCTAACTAGCCTTATGTCATTGATTTCATGGCTGAGTGATATTCCATTGTGCCAAGTACCACCATTTCTTTATCCATTTTTCTCTTTCCTGGGATATTGAAGGTGTACCGAAGCGGAGGTTCTTGGCAACAGAGCAGCCGTAAAGTTTGGGGTGCCTGTGTCTTGTTGACTTTTAGTTTTCCCAATTTATACGCCCATGAGTGGAAGTGCCCTATGCTCTCTATGCTGTGTTTATTACTTGTTTCAGGACACACCGTACTCTTCTCCAGAGTGCCTGTTGGCAATTTACATCCCGCCCATCAGCGTAGCAAGGCTCCCATGTCTCCATGGCCTGTCCTGCTTTTCTGGTTTTTACATTTTGTTCAGCATGGCCCTTTTGACCGAGGGCAAGCGAGACTTCTTTGTAGCGCTGATTTGCCCTTCCGGCTTGCTTGGTTGGCCAAAAAGGGCGTATGCGTTTTTTCCTGAATATATTCAGGAAAAAACGCATACGCCCTTTTTGGCCAAGGGCATCATTGTCAACGTTTTGCCGCTTTTCATGTGCTTTAAAGGCGAGTCGAATCTACCTCCTGAAATCTGTTTCCTGCAAATCTGCCTTGCTTTCAAATCCTCTTCGTTGCCTTCCCTCAATATATTTGTGGACGAGAGTTCTCATTTATAACTCTGCACGTTTGTGAATTGCAGTGCCCCTGAGCTCCATTTGTCTCCTCGCTTTCTTGGGAGCTGGCCGCAAAAGCGCAGGATTGCTTCAGGCCCTATTTTGGTTCTGGGGGGCAGGCTGAGCCTGTGGTTCATTCTTCTTCCTGATGGGAAAATGGAGTGACCTGTGCCTGTCCCAACACCTAGGGCTAGTCTCTCGTTGGTCCCCCGTCTTCCCGTTCATCCTCAGGACAAATTGCAACCTGGACGAAACAGGAGGTTAAAGGTGCTGATTCTCCAAGTAGGGAGATGGTTAGTCAAGCGGCTGGAATGGTGAACCCGAGCACAAGGAGAGGAGAAATGAGTTGCGTTTTAGAAACCTTTCCCGATCTCACGGCATACCATCTTCTGGGTTTCCCATGCATGTTTTGATGTAGGAAGATTCCCTTGTACCTGGAGATTTGAGACCCATGGGGTGGGTACCCCGCGGTATTACTTTAAAGTATCTGCATTTGCTCACCCAACCTCACCAATCCTCTCAGCCCCAAGAGTGTCCAGCCTTATGTCTCATCCAGCTGTGGGTCTAGATATGGTCAATCCAGGTTGCATCAGAGACCCTGAACGGATTTTGTAAGAATTTCTCTCTCTTTCACTGTCTTTGCTTTGTGGGTTTTTTAAAGTAATGTATGTTTAGAATGGGGTTTGGCTGCTTTTCCCTGCTGTGTTTATGCCGCTTTACACCCTCTTGATTCACTTGCAGAGAGATATCAATACATAGGTTTTCAGATTCATACTAGTCAGATATATTCTTGTGCGGTGACTAGGGGGTGTTGAGTCCAGTACACTGAGCAGGGAGTAGGCCTTGTCTATTACATATTTGGCTTATGGAGCGGTCTCTGAGCTAATTTCAAACCCTTGTTTTATGCATCACCCCACCTCACCTTTCCCGTTAAGCAGCCATAGTGTGTCTTCTAAAGTTGTGCCTCTGTTCTGTTTTGTAATTCAGTTCAAGTGTAACGATTTTGATATTCCCTCAATAAGCGATATCTTAGGAGAAGGGCCTTTTACTGTGTGACTTATTTCACTTAGAATCATCGTACCTAAATCCACTCATCATGCTGCTAACTAGCCTTATGACATTGATTTCATGGCTGAGTGATATTCCATTGTGCCAAGTACCACCATTTCTTTATCCATTTTTCTCTTTCCTGGGATATTGAAGGTGTACCGAAGCGGAGGTTCTTGGCAACAGAGCAGCCGTAAACTTTAGGGTGCCTGTGTCTTGTTGATTTTTAGTTTTCCCAATTTCTACGCCCATGAGTGGAAGTGCCCTATGCTCTCTACACTGTGCTTATTACTTGTTTCAGGACACACCGTACTCTTCTCCAGATTGCCTGTTGGCAATTTACATCCCGCCCATCAGCGTAGCAAGGCTCCCATGTCTCCATGGCCTGTCCTGCTTTTCTGGTTTTTACAGTTTGTTCAGCATGGCCCTTTTGACCGAGGGCAAGCGAGACTTCTTTGTAGCGCTGATTTGCCCTTCCGGCTTGCTTGGTTGGCCAAAAAGGGCGTATGCGTTTTTTCCTGAATATATTCAGGAAAAAACGCATACGCCCTTTTTGGCCAAGGGCATCATTGTCAACGTTTTGTCACTTTTCATGTGCTTTAAAGGCGAGTCGAATCTACCTCCTGAAATCTGTTTCCTGCAAATCTGCCTTGCTTTCAAATCCTCTTCGTTGCCTTCCCTCAAAATATTTGTGGACGAGAGATCTCATTTATAACTCTGCACGTTTGTGAATTGCAGTGCCCCTGAGCTCCATTTGTCTCCTCGCTTTTTTGGGAGCTGGCCGCAAAAGCGCAGGATTGCTTCAGGCCCTATTTTGGTTTTGGGGGGCAGGCTGAGCCTGTGGTTCATTCTTCTTCCTGATGGGAAAATGGAGTGACCTGTGCCTGTCCCAACACCTAGGGCTAGTCTCTCGTTGGTTCCCCGTCTTCCCGTTCATCCTCAGGACAAACTGCAACCTGGACGAAACAGGAGGTTAAAGGTGCTGATTCTCCAAGTAGGGAGATGGTGAATCAAGCGGCTGGATGGCGGACCCGAGCACAAGGAGAGGAGAAATGAGGTGCGTTTTAGAAACTTTTTGCGATCTCACGGCATACCATCTTCTGGGTTTCCCATGCATGTTTTGATGTAGGAAGATGCCCTTGTACCTGGAGATTTGAGACCCATGGGGTGTGTTCCCCGCAGTGTTACTTTAAATTATCTGCGTTTGCTCACCCAACCTCACCAATCCTCTCAGCCCCAAGAGTGTCCAGCCTTATGTCTCATCCAGCTGTGGGTCTAGATATGGTCAATCCAGGTTGCATCAGAGACCCTGAACGGATTTTGTAAGAATTTCTCTCTCTTTCACTGTCTTTGCTTTGTGGCTTTTTTAAAGTAATGTATGTTTAGAATGGGGTTTGGCCGCTTTTCCCTGCTGTGTTTATGCCACTTTACACCCTCTTGATTCACTTGCAGAGAGATATCAATACATAGGTTTTCAGATTCATACTAGTCAGATATATTCTTGTGCGGTGACTAGGGGGTGTTGAGTCCAGTACACTGAGCAGGGAGTAGGCCTTGTCTATTACATATTTGGCTTATGGAGCGGTGTCTGAGCTAATTTCAAACCCTTGTTTTATGCATCACCCCACCTCACCTTTCCCGTTAAGCAGCCATAGTGTGTCTTCTAAAGGTGTGACTCTGTTCTGTTTTGTAATTCAGTTCAAGTGTAGCGATTTTGACATTCCCTCTAGAAGCGATATCTTAGGATAAGGGCCTTTTTCTGTGTGACTTATTTCACTTAGAATCATCGTACCTAAATCCACTCATCATGCTGCTAACTAGCCTTATGTCATTGATTTCATGGCTGAGTGATATTCCATTGTGCCAAGTACCACCATTTCTTTATCCATTTTTCTCTTTCCTGGGATATTGAAGGTGTACCGAAGCGGAGGTTCTTGGCAACAGAGCAGCCGTAAACTTGGGGGTGCCTGTGTCTTGTTGACTTTTAGTTTTCCCAATTTATACGCCCATGAGTGGAAGTGCCCTATGCTCTCTACGCTGTGTTTATTACTTGTTTCAGGACACACCGTACTCTTCTCCAGAGTGCCTGTTGGCAATTTACATCCCGCCCATCAGCGTAGCAAGGCTCCCATGTCTCCATGGCCTGTCCTGCTTTTCTGGTTTTTACATTTTGTTCAGCATGGCCCTTTTGACCGAGGGCAAGCGAGACTTCTTTGTAGCGCTGATTTGCCCTTCCGGCTTGCTTGGTTGGCCAAAAAGGGCGTATGCGTTTTTTCCTGAATATATTCAGGAAAAAACGCATACGCCCTTTTTGGCCAAGGGCATCATTGTCAACGTTTTGCCGCTTTTCATGTGCTTTAAAGGCGAGTCGAATCTACCTCCTGAAATCTGTTTCCTGCAAATCTGCCTTGCTTTCAAATCCTCTTCGTTGCCTTCCCTCAATATATTTGTGGACGAGAGTTCTCATTTATAACTCTGCACGTTTGTGAATTGCAGTGCCCCTGAGCTCCATTTGTCTCCTCGCTTTCTTGGGAGCTGGCCGCAAAAGCGCAGGATTGCTTCAGGCCCTATTTTGGTTCTGGGGGGCAGGCTGAGCCTGTGGTTCATTCTTCTTCCTGATGGGAAAATGGAGTGACCTGTGCCTGTCCCAACACCTAGGGCTAGTCTCTCGTTGGTCCCCCGTCTTCCCGTTCATCCTCAGGACAAATTGCAACCTGGACGAAACAGGAGGTTAAAGGTGCTGATTCTCCAAGTAGGGAGATGGTTAGTCAAGCGGCTGGAATGGCGAACCCGAGCACAAGGAGAGGAGAAATGAGGTGCGTTTTAGAAACCTTTCCCGATCTCACGGCATACCATCCTCTGGGTTTCCCATGCATGTTTTGATGTAGGAAGATGCCCTTGTACCTGGAGATTTGAGACCCATGGGGTGTGTACCCCGCGGTGTTACTTTAAAGTATCTGGGTTTGCTCACCCAACCTCACCAATCCTCTCAGCCCCAAGAGTGTCCAGCCTTAGGTCTCATCCAGCTGTGGGTCTAGATATGGTCAATCCAGGTTGCATCATAGACCCTGAATGGATTTTGTAAGAATTTCTCTCTCTTTAACTGTCTTTGTTTTGTGGGTTTTTTAAAGTAATTTATGTTTAGAATCGGGCTTGGCTGCTTTTCCCTGCCGTGTTGATGCCGCTTTACACCCTCTTGATTCACTTGCAGAGAGATATCGATACATAGGTTTTCAGATTCTTACTAGTCAAATATATTCTTGTGTGGTGACTAGGGTGTGTTGAGTCCAGTTCACTGAGCAGGGAGTAGGCCTTGTCTATTACATATTTGGCTTATGGAGCGGTCTCTGAGCTAATTTCAAACCCTTGTTTTATGCATCACCCCACCTCACCTTTCCCGTTAAGCAGCCATAGTGTGTCTTCTAAAGGTGTGACTCTGTTCTCTTTTGTAATTCAGTTCAAGTGTAGCGATTTTGACATTCCCTCTAGAAGCGATATCTTAGGATAAGTGTCTTTTTCTGTGTGACTTATTTCACTTAGAATCATCGTACCTAAATCCACTCATCATGCTGCTAACTAGCCTTATGACATTGATTTCATGGCTGAGTGATATTCCATTGTGCCAAGTACCACCATTTCTTTATCCATTTTTCTCTTTCCTGGGATATTGAAGGTGTACCGAAGCGGAGGTTCTTGGCAACAGAGCAGCCGTAAACTTTAGGGTGCCTGTGACTTGTTGATTTTTAGTTTTCCCAATTTATATGCCCATGAGTGGAAGTGCCCTATGCTCTCAACGCTGTGTTTATTACTTGTTTCAGGACACACCGTACTCTTCTCCAGAGTGCCTGTTGGCAATTTACATCCCGCCCATCAGCGTAGCAAGGCTCCCATGTCTCCATGGCCTGTCCTGCTTTTCTGGTTTTTACACTTTGTTCAGCATGGCCCTTTTGACCGAGGGCAAGCGAGACTTCTTTGTAGGGCTGATTTGCCCTTCCGGCTTGCTTGGTTGGCCAAAAAGGGCGTATGCGTTTTTTCCTGAATATATTCAGGAAAAAACGCATACGCCCTTTTTGGCCAAGGGCATCACTGTCAACGTTTTGCCGCTTTTCATGTGCTTTAAAGGCGAGTCGAATCTACCTCCTGAAATCTGTTTCCTGCAAATCTGCCTTGCTTTCAAATCCTCTTCGTTGCCTTCCCTCATTATATTTGTGCACGAGAGTTCGCATTTATAACTCTGCACGTTTGTGAATTGCAGTTCCCCTGAGCTCCATTTGTCTCCTCGATTTTTAGGGAGCTGGCCGCAAAAGCGCAGGATTGCTTCAGGCCCTATTTTAGTTCTGGGGGGCAGGCTAAGCCTGTGGTTCATTCTTATTCCTGATGGGAAAATGGAGTGACCTATGCCTGTCCCAACACCTAGGGCTCTCTCTCGTTGGTTCTGCGTCTTCCCATTCATCCTCAGGACAAATTGCAACCTGTACAATCAGGAGGTTAAAGGTGCTGATTCTCCAAGTAGAGAGATGGTTAGTCAAGCGACTGGAATGGCGAACCCGAGCACAAGGAGAGGAGAAATGAGGTGCGTTTTAGAAACCTTTCCCGATCTCACGGCATACCATCTTCTGGGTTTCCCATGCATGTTTTGATGTAGGAAGATGCCCTTGTACCTGGAGATTTGAGACCCATGGGGTGGGTACCCCGCGGTATTACTTTAAAGTATCTGCATTTGCTCACCCAACCTCACCAATCCTCTCAGCCCCAAGAGTGTCCAGCCTTATGTCTCATCCAGCTGTGGGTCTAGATATGGTCAATCCAGGTTGCATCAGAGACCCTGAACGGATTTTGTAAGAATTTCTCTCTCTTTCACTGTCTTTGCTTTGTGGGTTTTTTAAAGTAATGTATGTTTAGAATGGGGTTTGGCTGCTTTTCCCTGCTGTGTTTATGCCGCTTTACACCCTCTTGATTCACTTGCAGAGAGATATCAATACATAGGTTTTCAGATTCATACTAGTCAGATATATTCTTGTGCGGTGACTAGGGGGTGTTGAGTCCAGTACACTGAGCAGGGAGTAGGCCTTGTCTATTACATATTTGGCTTATGGAGCGGTGTCTGAGCTAATTTCAAACCCTTGTTTTATGCATCACCCCACCTCACCTTTCCCGTTAAGCAGCCATAGTGTGTCTTCTAAAGGTGTGACTCTGTTCTGTTTTGTAATTCAGTTCAAGTGTAGCGATTTTGACATTCCCTCTAGAAGCGATATCTTAGGATAAGGGCCTTTTTCTGTGTGACTTATTTCACTTAGAATCATCGTACCTAAATCCACTCATCATGCTGCTAACTAGCCTTATGTCATTGATTTCATGGCTGAGTGATATTCCATTGTGCCAAGTACCACCATTTCTTTATCCATTTTTCTCTTTCCTGGGATATTGAAGGTGTACCGAAGCGGAGGTTCTTGGTAACAGAGCAGCCGTAAAGTTTGGGGTGCCTGTGTCTTGTTGACTTTTAGTTTTCCCAATTTATACGCCCATGAGTGGAAGTGCCCTATGCTCTCAACGCTGTGTTTATTACTTGTTTCAGGACACACCGTACTCTTCTCCAGAGTGCCTGTTGGCAATTTACATCCCGCCCATCAGCGTAGCAAGGCTCCCATGTCTCCATGGCCTGTCCTGCTTTTCTGGTTTTTACACTTTGTTCAGCATGGCCCTTTTGACCGAGGGCAAGCGAGACTTCTTTGTAGGGCTGATTTGCCCTTCCGGCTTGCTTGGTTGGCCAAAAAAGGCGTATGCGTTTTTTCCTGAATATATTCAGGAAAAAACACATACGCCCTTTTTGGCCAAGGGCATCATTGTCAACGTTTTGCCGCTTTTCATGTGCTTTAAAGGCGAGTCGAATCTACCTCCTGAAATCTGTTTCCTGCAAATCTGCCTTGCTTTCAAATCCTCTTCGTTGCCTTCCCTCAATATATTTGTGGACGAGAGTTCTCATTTATAACTCTGCACGTTTGTGAATTGCAGTGCCCCTGAGCTCCATTTGTCTCCTCGCTTTCTTGGGAGCTGGCCGCAAAAGCGCAGGATTGCTTCAGGCCCTATTTTGGTTCTGGGGGGCAGGCTGAGCCTGTGGTTCATTCTTCTTCCTGATGGGAAAATGGAGTGACCTGTGCCTGTCCCAACACCTAGGGCTAGTCTCTCGTTGGTCCCCCGTCTTCCCGTTCATCCTCAGGACAAATTGCAACCTGGACGAAACAGGAGGTTAAAGGTGCTGATTCTCCAAGTAGGGAGATGGTTAGTCAAGCGGCTGGAATGGCGAACCCGAGCACAAGGAGAGGGGAAATGAGTTGCGTTTTAGAAACCTTTCCCGATCTCACGGCATACCATCTTCTGGGTTTCCCATGCATGTTTTGATGTAGGAAGATGCCCTTGTACCTGGAGATTTGAGACCCATGGGGTGTGTTCCCCGCAGTGTTACTTTAAAGTATCTGCATTTGCTCACCCAACCTCACCAATCCTCTCAGCCCCAAGAGTGTCCAGCCTTATGTCTCATCCAGCTGTGGGTCTAGATATGGTCAATCCAGGTTGCATCATAGACCCTGAATGGATTTTGTTAGAATTTCTCTCTCTTTAACTGTCTTTGTTTTCTGGGTTTTTTAAAGTAATTTATGTTTAGAATCGGGCTTGGCTGATTTTCCCTGCTGTGTTGATGCCACTTTACACCCTCTTGATTCACTTGCAGAGAGATATCGATACATAGGTTTTCAGATTCTTACTAGTCAAATATATTCTTGTGTGGTGACTAGGGTGTGTTGACTCCAGTTCACTGAGCAGGGAGTAGGCCTTGTCTATTACATATTTGGCTTATGGAGCGGTCTCTGAGCTAATTTCAAACCCTTGTTTTATGCATCACCCCACCTCACCTTTCCCGTTAAGCAGCCATAGTGTGTCTTCTAAAGGTGTGACTCTGTTCTCTTTTGTAATTCAGTTCAAGTGTAGCGATTTTGACATTCCCTCTATAAGCGATATCTTAGGATAAGTGTCTTTTTCTGTGTGACTTATTTCACTTAGAATCATCGTACCTAAATCCACTCATCATGCTGCTAACTAGCCTTATGACATTGATTTCATGGCTGAGTGATATTCCATTGTGCAAAGTACCACCATTTCTTTATCCATTTTTCTCTTTCCTGGGATATTGAAGGTGTACCGAAGCGGAGGTTCTTGGAAACAGAGCAGCCGTAAACTTTAGGGTGCCTGTGTCTTGTTGATTTTTAGTTTTCCCAATTTATATGCCCATGAGTGGAAGTGCCCTATGCTCTCAACTCTGTGTTTATTACTTGTTTCAGGACACACCGTACTCTTCTCCAGAGTGCCTGTTGGCAATTTACATCCCGCCCATCAGCGTAGCAAGGCTCCCATGTCTCCATGGCCTGTCCTGCTTTTCTGGTTTTTACACTTTGTTCAGCATGGCCCTTTTGACCGAGGGCAAGCGAGACTTCTTTGTAGCGCTGATTTGCCCTTCCAGCTTGCTTGGTTGGCCAAAAAGGGCGTATGCGTTTTTTCCTGAATATATTCAGGAAAAAACGCATACGCCCTTTTTGGCCAAGGGCATCATTGTCAACGTTTTGCCGCTTTTCATGTGCTTTAAAGGCGAGTCGAATCTACCTCCTGAAATCTGTTTCCTGCAAATCTGCCTTGCTTTCAAATCCTCTTCGTTGCCTTCCCTCAATATATTTGTGCACGAGAGTTCGCATTTATAACTCTGCACGTTTGTGAATTGCAGTTCCCCTGAGCTCCATTTGTCTCCTCGCTTTTTAGGGAGCTGGCCGCAAAAGCGCAGGATTGCTTCAGGCCCTATTTTAGTTCTGGGGGACAGGCTGAGCCTGTGGTTCATTCTTATTCCTGATGGGAAAATGGAGTGACCTATGCCTGTCCCAACACCTAGGGCTCGCTCTCGTTGGTTCTGCGTCTTCCCATTCATCCTCAGGACAAATTGCAACCTGTACAATCAGGAGGTTAAAGGTGCTGATTCTCCAAGTAGAGAGATGGTTAGTCAAGCGGCTGGAATGGCGAACCCGAGCACAAGGAGAGGAGAAATGAGGTGCGTTTTAGAAACCTTTCCCGATCTCACGGCATACCATCTTCTGGGTTTCCCATGCATGTTTTGATGTAGGAAGATGCCCTTGTACCTGGAGATTTGAGACCCATGGGGTGGGTACCCCGCGGTATTACTTTAAAGTATCTGCATTTGCTCACCCAACCTCACCAATCCTCTCAGCCCCAAGAGTGTCCAGCCTTATGTCTCATCCAGCTGTGGGTCTAGATATCGTCAATCCAGGTTGCATCAGAGACCCTGAACGGATTTTGTAAGAATTTCTCTCTCTTTCACTGTCTTTGCTTTGTGGCTTTTTTAAAGTAATGTATGTTTAGAATGGGGTTTGGCTGCTTTTCCCTGCTGTGTTTATGCTGCTTTACACACTCTTGATTCACTTGCAGAGAGATATCAATACATAGGTTTTCAGATTCATACTAGTCAGATATATTCTTGTGCGGTGACTAGGGGGTGTTGAGTCCAGTACACTGAGCAGGGAGTAGGCCTTGTCTATTACATATTTGGCTTATGGAGCGGTGTCTGAGCTAATTTCAAACCCTTGTTTTATGCATCACCCCACCTCACCTTTCCCGTTAAGCAGCCATAGTGTGTCTTCTAAAGGTGTGCCTCTGTTCTGTTTTGTAATTCAGTTCAAGTGTAACGATTTTGACATTCCCTCAATAAGCGATATCTTAGGAGAAGGGCCTTTTACTGTGTGACTTATTTCACTTAGAATCATCGTACCTAAATCCACTCATCATGCTGCTAACTAGCCTTATGACATTGATTTCATGGCTGAGTGATATTCCATTGTGCCAAGTACCACCATTTCTTTATCCATTTTTCTCTTTCCTGGGATATTGAAGGTGTACCGAAGCGGAGGTTCTTGGCAACAGAGCAGCCGTAAACTTTAGGGTGCCTGTGTCTTGTTGATTTTTAGTTTTCCCAATTTATACGCCCATGAGTGGAAGTGCCCTATGCTCTCAACGCTGTGTTTATTACTTGTTTCAGGACACACCGTACTCTTCTCCAGAGTGCCTGTTGGCAATTTACATCCCGCCCATCAGCGTAGCAAGGCTCCCCTGTCTCCATGGCCTGTCCTGCTTTTCTGGTTTTTACAGTTTGTTCAGCATGGCCCTTTTGACCGAGGGCAAGCGAGACTTCTTTGTAGCGCTGATTTGCCCTTCTGGCTTGCTTGGTTGGCCAAAAAGGGCGTATGCGTTTTTTCCTGAATATATTCAGGAAAAAACGCATACGCCCTTTTTGGCCAAGGGCATCATTGTCAACGTTTTGCCGCTTTTCATGTGCTTTAAAGGCGAGTCGAATCTACCTCCTGAAATCTGTTTCCTGCAAATCTGCCTTGCTTTCAAATCCTCTTCGTTGCCTTCCCTCAATATATTTGTGGACGAGAGTTCTCATTTATAACTCTGCACGTTTGTGAATTGCAGTGCCCCTGAGCTCCATTTGTCTCCTCGCTTTTTTGGGAGCTGGCCGCAAAAGCGCAGGATTGCTTCAGGCCCTATGTTGGTTCTGGGGGGCAGGCTGAGCCTGTGGTTCATTCTTCTTCCTGATGGGAAAATGGAGTGACCTATGCCTGTCCCAACACCTAGGGCTCGTCTCACATTGGTTCCACGTCTTCCCGTTCATCCTCAGGACAGATTGCAACCTGTACATTCAGGAGGTTAAAGGTGCTCATTCTCCAAATAGGGAGATGGTTAGTCAAGCAGCTGGAATGGTGAACCCGAGCACAAGGAGAGGAGAAATGAGGTGCGTTTTAGAAACCTTTCCCGATCTCATGGCATACCATCTTCTGGGTTTCCCATGCATGTTTTGATGTAGGAAGATGCCCTTGTACCTGGAGATTTGAGACCCATGGGGTGTGTTCCCCGCAGTGTTACTTTAAAGTATCTGCGTTTGCTCACCCAACCTCACCAATCCTCTCAGCCCCAAGAGTGTCCAGCCTTATGTCTCATCCAGCTGTGGGTCTAGATATGGTCAATCCAGGTTGCATCATAGACCCTGAACGGATTTTGTAAGAATTTCTCTCTCTTTCACTGTCTTTGTTTTGTGGGTTTTTTAAGTAATTTATGTTTAGAATCGGGTTTGGCTGCTTTTCCCTGCTGTGTTGATGCCGCTTTACACCCTCTTGATTCACTTGCAGAGAGATATCCATATATAGGTTTTCAGATTCTTACTAGTCAGATATATTCTTGTGTGGTGACTAGGGTGTGTTGAGTCCAGTTCACTGAGCAGGGAGTAGGCCTTGTCTATTACATATTAGGGTTATGGAGCGGTCTCTGAGCTAATTTCAAACCCTTGTTTTATGCATCACCCCACCTCACCTTTCCTGTTAAGCAGCCATAGTGTGTCTTCTAAAGGTGTGACTCTGTTCTGTTTTGTAATTCAGTTCAAGTGTAGCGAGTTTGACATTCCCTCTATAAGCGATATCTTAGGATAAGTGTCTTTTTCTGTGTGACTTATTTCACTTAGAATCATCGTACCTAAATCCACTCATCATGCTGCTAACTAGCCTTATGACATTGATTTCATGACTGAGTGATATTCCATTGTGCCAAGTACCACCATTTCTTTATCCATTTTTCTCTTTCCTGGGATATTGAAGGTGTACCGAAGCGGAGATTCTTGGAAACAGAGCAGCCGTAAACTTTAGGGTGCCTGTGTCTTGTTGATTTTTAGTTTTCCCAATTTATACGCCCATGAGTGGAAGTGCCCTATGCTCTCTACGCTGTGTTTATTACTTGTTTCAGGACACACCGTACTCTTCTCCAGAGTGCCTGTTGGCAATTTACATCCCGCCCATCAGCGTAGCAAGGCTCCCATGTCTCCATGGCCTGTCCTGCTTTTCTGGTTTTTACATTTTGTTCAGCATGGCCCTTTTGACCGAGGGCAAGCGAGACTTCTTTGTAGCGCTGATTTGCCCTTCCGGCTTGCTTGGTTGGCCAAAAAGGGCGTATGCGTTTTTTCCTGAATATATTCAGGAAAAAACGCATACGCCCTTTTTGGCCAAGGGCATCATTGTCAACATTTTGCCGCTTTTCATGTGCTTTAAAGGCGAGTCGAATCTACCTCCTGAAATCTGTTTCCTGCAAATCTGCCTTGCTTTCAAATCCTCTTTGTTGCCTTCCCTCAATATATTTGTGGACGAGAGTTCTCATTTATAACTCTGCACGTTTGTGAATTGCAGTTCCCCTGAGCTCCATTTGTCTCCTCGCTTTTTTGGGAGCTGTCCGCAAAAGCGCAGGATTGCTTCAGGCCCTATTTTGGTTCTGGGGGGCAGGCTGAGCCTGTGGTTCATTCTTCTTCCTGATGGGAAAATGGAGTGACCTGTGCCTGTCCCAACACCTAGGGCTAGTCTTTCGTTGGTTCCCAGTCTTCCCCTTCATCCTCAGGACAAATTGCAACCTGGACGAAACAGTAGGTTAAAGGTGCTGATTCTCCAAGTAGGGAGATGGTTAGTCAAGGGGCTGGAATGGTGAACCCGAGCACAAGGAGAGGAGAAATGAGGTGCGTTTTAGAAACCTTTCCCGATCTCATGGCATACCATCTTCTGGGTTTCCCATGCATGTTTTGATGTAGGAAGATTCCCTTGTACCTGGAGATTTGAGACCCATGTGGTGGGTACCCCGCGGTATTACTTTAAAGTATCTGCATTTGCTCACCCAACCTCACCAATCCTCTCAGCCCCAAGAGTGTCCAGCCTTATGTCTCATCCAGCTGTGGGTCTAGATATCGTCAATCCAGGTTGCATCAGAGACCCTGAACGGATTTTGTAAGAATTTCTCTCTCTTTCACTGTCTTTGCTTTGTGGCTTTTTTAAAGTAATGTATGTTTAGAATGGGGTTTGGCTGCTTTTCCCTGCTGTGTTTATGCCGCTTTACACCCTCTTGATTCACTTGCAGAGAGATATCGATACATAGGTTTTCAGATTCATACTAGTCAGATATATTCTTGTGCGGTGACTAGGGGGTGTTGAGTCCAGTTCACTGAGCAGGGAGTAGGCATTGTCTAGTACATATTTGGCTTATGGAGCGGTGTCTGAGCTAATTTCAAACCCTTGTTTTATGCATCACCCCACCTCAACTTTCCAGTTAAGCAGACATAGTGTGTCTTCTAAAGGTGTGACTCTGTTCTGTTTGGTAATTCAGTTCAAGTGTAGCGATTTTGACATTCCCTCTATAAGCGATATCTTAGGATAAGTGCCTTTTTCTGTGTGACTTATTTCACTTAGAATCATCGTACCTAAATCCACTCATCATGCTGCTTACTAGCCTTATGACATTGATTTCATGGCTGAGTGATATTGCATTGTGCCAAGTACCACCATTTGTTTATCCATTTTTCTCTTTCCTGGGATATTGAAGGTGTACCGAAGCGGAGGTTCTTGGCAACAGAGCAGCCGTAAACTTTAGGGTGCCTGTGTCTTGTTGATTTTTAGTTTTCCCAATTTATACGCCCATGAGTGGAAGTGCCCTATGCTCTCTACGCTGTGTTTATTATTTGTTTCAGGACACACCGTACTCTTCTCCAGAGTGCCTGTTGGCAATTTACATCCTGCCCATCAGCGTAGCAAGGCTCCCATGACTCCATGGCCTGTCCAGCTTTTCTGCTTTTTACACTTTGTTCAGCATGGCCTTTTGACCGAGGGCAAGCGAGACTTCTTTGTAGCGCTGATTTGCCCTTCCGGCTTGCTTGGTTGGCCAAAAAGGGCGTATGCGTTTTTTCCTGAATATATTCAGGAAAAAACGCATACGCCCTTTTTGGCCAAGGGCATCATTGTCAACGTTGTGCCAATTTTCATGTGCTTTAAAGGCGAGTCGAATCTACCTCCTGAAATCTGTTTCCTGCAAATCTGCCTTGCTTTCAAATCCTCTTCGTTGCCTTCCCTCAATATATTTGTGGACGAGAGTTCTCATTTATAACTCTGCACGTTTGTGAATTGCAGTGCCCCTGAGCTCAATTAGTCTCCTCGCTTTTTTGGGAGCTTGCCACAAAAGCGCAGGATTGCTTCAGGCCCTATTTTGGTTTTGGGGGGCAGGCTGAGCCTGTGCTTCATTCTTCTTCCTGATGGGAAAATGGAGTGACCTGTGCCTGTCCCAAAACCTAGGGCTAGTCTCTCGTTGGTTCCCCGTCTTCCCGTTCATCCTCAGGACAAATTGCAACCTGGACGAAACAGGAGGTTAAAGGTGCTGATTCTCCATGTAGGGAGATGGTTAGTCAAGCGGCTGGAATGGCGAACCCGAGCACAAGGAGAGGAGAAATGAGGTGCGTTTTAGAAACCTTTCCCGATCTCACGGCATACCATCTTCTGGGTTTCCCATGCATGTTTTGATGTAGGAAGATGCCCTTGTACCTGGAGATTTGAGACCCATGGGGTGTGTTCCCCGCAGTGTTACTTTAAATTATCTGCGTTTGCTCACCCAACCTCACCAATCCTCTCAGCCCCAAGAGTGTCCAGCCTTATATCTCATCCAGCTGTGGGTCTAGATATGGTCAATCCAGGTTGCATCAGAGACCCTGAACGGATTTTGTAAGAATTTCTCTCTCTTTCACTGTCTTTGCTTTGTGGCTTTTTTAAAGTAATGTATGTTTAGAATGGGGTTTGGGCGCTTTTCCCTGCTGTGTTTATGCCGCTTTACACCCTCTTGATTCACTTGCAGAGAGATATCAATACATAGGTTTTCAGATTCATACTAGTCAGATATATTCTTGTGCAGTGACTAGGGGGTGTTGAGTCCAGATCAGTGAGCAGGGAGTAGGCCTTGTTTATTACATATTTGGCTTATGGAGCGGTGTCTGAGCTAATTTCAAACCCTTGTTTTATGCATCACCCCACCTCACCTTTCCCGTTAAGCAGCCATAGTGTGTCTTCTAAAGGTGTGCCTGTGTTCTGTTTTGTAATTCAGTTCAAGTGTAGCGATTTTGACATTCCCTCTATAAGCGATATCTTAGGATAAGTGCCTTTTTCTGTGTGACTATTTCACTTAGAATCATCATACCTAAATCCACTCATCATGCTGCTAACTAGCCTTATGACATTGATTTCATGGCTGAGTGATATTGCATTGTGCCAAGTACCACCATTTCTTTATCCATTTTTCTCTTTCCTGGGATATTGAAGGTGTACCGAAGCGGAGGTTATTGGCTACAGAGCAGCCGTAAAGTTTGGGGTGCCTGTGTCTTGTTGATTTTTAGTTTTCCCAATTTATACGCCCATGAGTGGAAGTGCCCTATGCTCTCAACGCTGTGTTTATTACTTGTTTCAGGACACACCGTACTCTTCTCCAGAGTGCCTGTTGGCAATTTACATCCCACCCATCAGCGTAGCAAGGCTCCCATGTCTCCATGGCCTGTCCTGCTATTCTGGTTTTTACAGTTTGTTCAGCATGGCCCTTTTGACCGAGGGCAAGCGAGACTTCTTTGTAGCGCTGATTTGCCTTTCCGGCTTGCTTGGTTGGCCAAAAAGGGCGTATGCGTTTTTTCCTGAATATATTCAGGAAAAAGCGCATACGCCCTTTTTGGCCAAGGGCATCATTGTCAACATTTTGCCACTTTTCATGTGCTTTAAAGGCGAGTCGAATCTACCTCCTGAAATCTGTTTCCTGCAAATCTGTCTTGCTTTCAAATCCTCTTCGTTGCCTTCCCTCAATATATTTGTGGACGAGAGTTCTCATTTATAACTCTGCACGTTTGTGAATTGCAGTGCCCCTGAGCTCCATTTGTCTCCTCGCTTTTTTGGGAGCTGGCCGCAAAAGCGCAGGATTGCTTCAGGCCCTATTTTGGTTCTGGGGGGCAGGCTGAGCCTGTGGTTCATTCTTCTTCCTGATGGGAAAATGGAGTGACCTGTGCCTGTCCCAACACCTAGGGCTAGTCTCTCGTTGGTTCCCCGTCTTCCCGTTCATCCTCAGAACAAATTGCAACCTGTACGAAACAGGAGGTTAAAGGTGCTGATTCTCCAAGTAGGGAGATGGTTAGTCAAGCAGCTGGAATGGCGAACCCGAGCACAAGGAGAGGAGAAATGAGGTGCGTTTTAGAAACCTTTCCCGATCTCATGGCATACCATCTTCTCGGTTTCCCATGCATGTTTTGATGTAGGAAGATGCCCTTGTACCTGGAGATTTGAGACCCATGGGGTGGGTACCCCGTAGATTTACTTTAAAGTATCTGCATTTGCTCACCCAACCTCACCAATCCTCTCAGCCCCAAGAGTGTCCAGCCTTATGTCTCATCCAGCTGTGGGTCTAGATATGGTCAATCCAGGTTGCATCAGAGACCCTGAACGGATTTTGTAAGATTTTCTCTCTCTTTCACTGTCTTTGCTTTGTGGGTTTTTTAAAGTAATGTATGTTTAGAATGGGGTTTGGCTGCTTTTCCCTGCTGTGTTTATGCCGCTTTACACCCTCTTGATTCACTTGCAGAGAGATATCAATACATAGGTTTTCAGATTCACACTAGTCAGATATATTCTTGTGCAGTGACTAGGGGGTGTTGAGTCCAGTACACTGAGCAGGGAGTAGGCCTTGTCTATTACATATTTGGTTTATGGAGCGGTGTCTGAGCTAATTTCAAACCCTTGTTTTATGCATCACCCCACCTCACCTTTCCCGTTAAGCAGCCATAGTGTGTCTTCTAAAGGTGTGACTCTGTTCTGTTTTGTAATTCAGTTCAAGTGTAGCGATTTTGACATTCCCTCTAGAAGCGATATCTTAGGATAAGGGCCTTTTTCTGTGTGACTTATTTCACTTAGAATCATCGTACCTAAATCCACTCATCATGCTGCTAACTAGCCTTATGTCATTGATTTCATGGCTGAGTGATATTCCATTGTGCCAAGTACCACCATTTCTTTATCCATTTTTCTCTTTCCTGGGATATTGAAGGTGTACCGAAGCGGAGGTTCTTGGCAACAGAGCAGCCGTAAAGTTTGGGGTGCCTGTGTCTTGTTGACTTTTAGTTTTCCCAATTTATACGCCCATGAGTGGAAGTGCCCTATGCTCTCTACGCTGTGTTTATTACTTGTTTCAGGACACACCGTACTCTTCTCCAGAGTGCCTGTTGGCAATTTACATCCCGCCCATCAGCGTAGCAAGGCTCCCATGTCTCCATGGCCTGTCCTGCTTTTCTGGTTTTTACATTTTGTTCAGCATGGCCCTTTTGACCGAGGGCAAGCGAGACTTCTTTGTAGCGCTGATTTGCCCTTCCGGCTTGCTTGGTTGGCCAAAAAGGGCGTATGCGTTTTTTCCTGAATATATTCAGGAAAAAACGCATACGCCCTTTTTGGCCAAGGGCATCATTGTCAACGTTTTGCCGCTTTTCATGTGCTTTAAAGGCGAGTCGAATCTACCTCCTGAAATCTGTTTCCTGCAAATCTGCCTTGCTTTCAAATCCTCTTCGTTGCCTTCCCTCAATATATTTGTGGACGAGAGTTCTCATTTATAACTCTGCACGTTTGTGAATTGCAGTGCCCCTGAGCTCCATTTGTCTCCTCGCTTTCTTGGGAGCTGGCCGCAAAAGCGCAGGATTGCTTCAGGCCCTATTTTGGTTCTGGGTGGCAGGCTGAGCCTGTGGTTCATTCTTCTTCCTGATGGGAAAATGGAGTGACCTGTGCCTGTCCCAACACCTAGGGCTAGTCTCTCGTTGGTCCCCCGTCTTCCCGTTCATCCTCAGGACAAATTGCAACCTGGACGAAACAGGAGGTTAAAGGTGCTGATTCTCCAAGTAGGGAGATGGTTTGTCAAGCGGCTGGAATGGCGAACCCGAGCACAAGGAGAGGAGAAATGAGGTGCGTTTTAGAAACCTTTCCCGATCTCACGGCATACCATCTTCTGGGTTTCCCATGCATGTTTTGATGTAGGAAGATGCCCTTGTACCTGGAGATTTGAGACCCATGGGGTGGGTACCCCGCGGTATTACTTTAAAGTATCTGCATTTGCTCACCCAACCTCACCAATCCTCTCAGCCCCAAGAGTGTCCAGCCTTATGTCTCATCCAGCTGTGGGTCTAGATATGGTCAATCCAGGTTGCATCAGAGACCCTGAACGGATTTTGTAAGAATTTCTCTCTCTTTCACTGTCTTTGCTTTGTGGGTTTTTTAAAGTAATGTATGTTTAGAATGGGGTTTGGCTGCTTTTCCCTGCTGTGTTTATGCCGCTTTACACCCTCTTGATTCACTTGCAGAGAGATATCAATACATAGGTTTTCAGATTCATACTAGTCAGATATATTCTTGTGCGGTGACTAGGGGGTGTTGAGTCCAGTACACTGAGCAGGGAGTAGGCCTTGTCTATTACATATTTGGCTTATGGAGCGGTGTCTGAGCTAATTTCAAACCCTTGTTTTATGCATCACCCCACCTCACCTTTCCCGTTAAGCAGCCATAGTGTGTCTTCTAAAGGTGTGACTCTGTTCTCTTTTGTAATTCAGTTCAAGTGTAGCGATTTTGACATTCCCTCTATAAGCGATATCTTAGGATAAGTGTCTTTTTCTGTGTGACTTATTTCACTTAGAATCATCGTACCTAAATCCACTCATCATGCTGCTAACTAGCCTTATGACATTGATTTCATGGCTGAGTGATATTCCATTGTGCCAAGTACCACCATTTCTTTATCCATTTTTCTCTTTCCTGGGATATTGAAGGTGTACCGAAGCGGAGGTTCTTGGAAACAGAGCAGCCGTAAAGTTTGGGGTGCCTGTGTCTTGTTGACTTTTAGTTTTCCCAATTTATACGCCCATGAGTGGAAGTGCCCTATGCTCTCTACGCTGTGTTTATTACTTGTTTCAGGACACACCGTACTCTTCTCCAGAGTGCCTGTTGGCAATTTACATCCCGCCCATCAGCGTAGCAAGGCTCCCATGTCTCCATGGCCTGTCCTGCTTTTCTGGTTTTTACATTTTGTTCAGCATGGCCCTTTTGACCGAGGGCAAGCGAGACTTCTTTGTAGCGCTGATTTGCCCTTCCGGCTTGCTTGGTTGGCCAAAAAGGGCGTATGCGTTTTTTCCTGAATATATTCAGGAAAAAACGCATACGCCCTTTTTGGCCAAGGGCATCATTGTCAACGTTTTGCCGCTTTTCATGTGCTTTAAAGGTGAGTCGAATCTACCTCCTGAAATCTGTTTCCTGCAAATCTGCCTTGCTTTCAAATCCTCTTCGTTGCCTTCCCTCAATATATTTGTGCACGAGAGTTCTCATTTATAACTCTGCACGTTTGTGAATTGCAGTGTCCCTGAGCTCCATTTGTCTCCTCGCTTTCTTGGGAGCTGGCCGCAAAAGCGCAGGATTGCTTCAGGCCCTATTTTGGTTCTGGGGGGCAGGCTGAGCCTGTGGTTCATTCTTCTTCCTGATGGGAAAACGGAGTGACCTGTGCCTGTCCCAACACCTAGGGCTAGTCTCTCGTTGGTTCCCCGTCTTCCCGTTCATCCTCAGGACAAATTGCAACCTGGACGAAACAGGAGGTTAAAGGTGCTGATTCTCCAAGTAGGGAGATGGTTAGTCAAGCGGCTGGAATGGCGAACCCGAGCACAAGGAGAGGAGAAATGAGGTGCGTTTTAGAAACCTTTCCCGATCTCACGGCATACCATCCTCTGGGTTTCCCATGCATGTTTTGATGTAGGAAGATGCCCTTGTACCTGGAGATTTGAGACCCATGGGGTGTGTACCCCGCGGTGTTACTTTAAAGTATCTGGGTTTGCTCACCCAACCTCACCAATCCTCTCAGCCCCAAGAGTGTCCAGCCTTATGTCTCATCCAGCTGTGGGTCTAGATATGGTCAATCCAGGTTGCATCATAGACCCTGAATGGATTTTGTAAGAATTTCTCTCTCTTTAACTGTCTTTGTTTTCTGGGTTTTTTAAAGTAATTTATGTTTAGAATCGGGCTTGGCTGATTTTCCCTGCTGTGTTGATGCCGCTTTACACCCTCTTGATTCACTTGCAGAGAGATATCGATACATAGGTTTTTGAGATTTATACTAGTCAGATATATTCTTGTGTGGTGACTAGGGGGTGTTGAGTCCAGTTCACTGAGCAGGGAGTAGGCCTTGTCTAGTACATATTTGGCTTATGGAGCGGTGTCTGAGCTAATTTCAAACCCTTGTTTTATGCATCACCCCACCTCACCTTTCCGGTTAAGTAGCCATAGTGTGTCTTCTAAAGGTGTGCCTCTGTTCTGTTTTGTAATTCAGTTCAAGTGTAGCGATTTTGGCATTCCCTCTATAAGCGATATCTTAGGATAAGTGCCTTTTTCTGTGTGACTTATTTCACTTAGAATCATCGTACCTAAATCCACTCATCATGCTGCTAAGTAGCCTTATGACATTGATTTCATGGCTGAGTGATATTCCATTGTGCCAAGTACCACCATTTCTTTATCCATTTTTCTCTTTCCTGGGATATTGAAGCTGTACCGAAGCGGAGATTCTTGGAAACAGAGCAGCCGTAAACTTTAGGGTGCCTGTGTCTTGTTGATTTTTAGTTTTCCCAATTTATACGCCCATGAGTGGAAGTGCCCTATGCTCTCTACGCTGTGTTTATTACTTGTTTCAGGACACACCGTACTCTTCTCCAGAGTGCCTGTTGGCAATTTACATCCCGCCCATCAGCGTAGCAAGGCTCCCATGTCTCCATGGCCTGTCCTGCTTTTCTGGTTTTTACACTTTGTTCAGCATGGCCCTTTTGACCGAGGGCAAGCGAGACTTCTTTGTAGCGCTGATTTGCCCTTCCGGCTTGCTTGGTTGGCCAAAAAGGGCGTATGCGTTTTTTCCTGAATATATTCAGGAAAAAACGCATACGCCCTTTTTGGCCAAGGGCATCATTATCAACGTTTTGCTGCTTTTCATGTGCTTTAAAGGCGAGTCGAATCTACCTCCTGAAATCTGTTTCCTGCAAATCTGCCTTGCTTTCAAATCCTCTTCGTTGCCTTCCCTCAATATATTTGTGGACGAGAGTTCTCATTGATAACTCTGCACGTTTGTGAATTGCAGTGCCCCTGAGCTCCATTTGTCTCCTCGCTTTTTTGGGAGCTGGCCGCAAAAGCGCAGGATTGCTTCAGGCCCTATTTTGGTTCTGGGGGGCAGGCTGAGCCTGTGGTTCATTCTTCTTCCTGATGGGAAAATGGAGTGACCTGTGCCTGTCCCAACACCTAGGGCTAGTCTCTCGTTGGTTCCCCGTCTTCCCGTTCATCCTCAGGACAAATTGCAACCTGGACGAAACAGGAGGTTAAAGGTGCTGATTCTCCAAGTAGAGAGATGGTTAGTCAAGCGGCTGGAATGGCGAACCCGAGCACAAGGAGAGGAGAAATGAGGTGCGTTTTAGAAACCTTTCCCGATCTCACTGCATACCATCTTCTGGGTTTCCCATGCATGTTTTGATGTAGGAAGATTCCCTTGTACCTGGAGATTTGAGAACCATGGGGTGGGTACCCCGCGGTATTACTTTAAAGTATCTGCATTTGCTCACCCAACCTCACCAATCCTCTCAGCCCCAAGAGTGTCCAGCCTTATGTCTCATCCAGCTGTGGGTCTAGATATGGTCAATCCAGGTTGCATCAGATACCCTGAACGGATTTTGTAAGAATTTCTCTCTCTTTCACTGTCTTTGCTTTGTGGGTTTTTTAAAGTAATGTATGTTTAGAATGGGGTTTGGCTGCTTTTCCCTGCTGCGTTTATGCCGCTTTACACCCTCTTGATTCACTTGCAGAGAGATATCGATACATAGGTTTTTGAGATTCATACTAGTCAGATATATTCTTGTGCGGTGACTAGGGGGTGTTGAGTCCAGTTCACTGAGCAGGGAGTAGGCCTTGTCTAGTACATATTTGGCTTATGGAGCGGTGTCTGAGCTAATTTCAAACCCTTGTTTTATGCATCACCCCACCTCACCTTTCCGGTTAAGTAGCCATAGTGTGTCTTCTAAAGGTGTGCCTCTGTTCTGTTTTGTAATTCAGTTCAAGTGTAGCGATTTTGGCATTCCCTCTATAAGCGATATCTTAGGATAAGTGCCTTTTTCTGTGTGACTTATTTCACTTAGAATCATCGTACCTAAATCCACTCATCATGCTGCTAAGTAGCCTTATGACATTGATTTCATGGCTGAGTGATATTCCATTGTGCCAAGTACCACCATTTCTTTATCCATTTTTCTCTTTCCTGGGATATTGAAGGTGTACCGAAGCGGAGATTCTTGGAAACAGAGCAGCCGTAAACTTTAGGGTGCCTGTGTCTTGTTGATTTTTAGTTTTCCCAATTTATACGCCCATGAGTGGAAGTGCCCTATGCTCTCTACGCTGTGTTTATTACTTGTTTCAGGACACACCGTACTCTTCTCCAGAGTGCCTGTTGGCAATTTACATCACGCCCATCAGCGTAGCAAGGCTCCCATGTCTCCATGGCCTGTCCTGCTTTTCTGGTTTTTACACTTTGTTCAGCATGGCCCTTTTGACTGAGGGCAAGCGAGACTTCTTTGTAGCGCTGATTTGCCCTTCCGGCTTGCTTGCTTGGCCTAAAAGGGCGTATGCGTTTTTTCCTGAATATATTCAGGAAAAAACGCATACGCCCTTTTTGGCCAAGGGCATCATTGTCAACGTTTTGCTGCTTTTCATGTGCTTTAAAGGCGAGTCGAATCTACCTCCTGAAATCTGTTTCCTGCAAATCTGCCTTGCTTTCAAATCCTCTTCGTTGCCTTCCCTCAATATATTTGTGGACGAGAGTTCTCATTTATAACTCTGCACGTTTGTGAATTGCAGTGCACCTGAGCTCCATTTGTCTCCTCGCTTTTTTGGGAGCTGGCCGCAAAAGCGCAGGATTGCTTCAGGCCCTATTTTAGTTCTGGGGGGCAGGCTGAGCCTGTGGTTCATTCTTCTTCCTGATGGGAAAATGGAGTGACGTATGCCTGTCCCAACACCTAGGGCTCGTCTCTCGTTGGTTCCGCGTCTTCCCGTTCATCCTCAGGACAAATTGCAACCTGTACAATCAGGAGGTTAAAGGTGCTGATTCTCCAAGTAGGGAGATGGTTAGTCAAGTGGCTGGAATGGCGAACCCGAGCACAAGGAGAGGAGAAATGAGGTGCGTTTTAGAAACCTTTCCCGATCTCTTGGCATACCATCTTCTGGGTTTCCCATGCATGTTTTGATGTAGGAAGATGCCCTTGTACCTGGAGATTTGAGACCCATGGGGTGTGTTCCCAGCAGTGTTACTTTAAAGTATCTGCATTTCTCACCCAACCTCACCAATCCGCTCAGCCCCAAGAGTGTCCAGCCTTATGTCTCATACAGCTGTGGGTCTAGATATGGTCAATCCAGGTTGCATCATAGAACCTGAACGGATTTTGTAAGAATTTCTGTCTCTTTCACTGTCTTTCTTTTGTAGGTTTTTTAAAGTAATGTATGTTTAGAATCGGGCTTGGCTGCTTTTCCCTGCTGTGTTAATGCCGCTTTACACCCTTTTGATTCACTTGCAGAGAGATATCGATACATAGGTTTTCAGATTCTTACTAGTCAGATATATTCTTGTGTGGTGACTAGGGTGTGTTGAGTCCAGTTCACTGAGCAGGGAGTAGGCCTTGTCTAGTACATATTTGGCTTATGGAGCGGTCTCTGAGCTAATTTCAAACCCTTGTTTTATGCATCACCCCACCTCACCTTTCCCGTTAAGGAGCCATAGTGTGTCTTCTAAAGGTGTGACTATGTTCTGTTTTGTAATTCAGTTCAAGTGTAGCGATTTTGACATTCCCCCTAAAAGCGATATCTTAGGATAAGTGTCTTTTTCTGTGTGACTTATTTCACTTAGAATCATCGTACCTAAATCCACTCATCATGCTGCTAACTAGCCTTATGACATTGATTTCATGGCTGAGTGATATTCCATTGTGCCAAGTACCACCATTTCTTTATCCATTTTTCTCTTTCCTGGGATATTGAAGGTGTACCGAAGCGGAGGTTCTTGGAAACAGAGCAGCCGTAAACTTTAGGGTGCCTGTGTCTTGTTGATTTTTAGTTTTCCCAATTTATACGCCCATGAGTGGAAGTGCCCTATGCTCTCTACGCTGTGTTTATTACTTGTTTCAGGACACACCGTACTCTTCTCCAGAGTGCCTGTTGGCAATTTACATCCCGCCCATCAGGGTAGCAAGGCTCCCATGTCTCCATGGCCTGTCCTGCTTTTCTGGTTTTTACACTTTGTTCAGCATGGCCCTTTTGACCGAGGGCAAGCGAGACTTCTTTGTAGCGCTGATTTGCCCTTCCGGCTTGCTTGGTTGGCCAAAAAGGGCGTATGCGTTTTTTCCTGAATATATTCAGGAAAAAACGCATACGCCCTTTTTGGCCAAGGGCATCATTGTCAACGTTTTGCCGCTTTTCATGTGCTTTAAAGGCGAGTCGAATCTACCTCCTGAAATCTGTTTCCTGCAAATCTGCCTTGCTTTCAAATCCTCTTCGTTGCCTTCCCTCAATATATTTGTGGACGAGAGTTCTCATTTATAACTCTGCACGTTTGTGAATTGCAGTGCCCCTGAGCTCCATTTGTCTCCTCGCTTTTTTGGGAGCTGGCCGCAAAAGCGCAGGATTGCTTCAGGCCCTATTTTGGTTCTGGGGGGCAGGCTGAGCCTGTGGTTCATTCTTCTTCCTGATGGGAAAATGGAGTGACCTGTGCCTGTCCCAACACCTAGGGCTAGTCTCTCGTTGGTTCCCCGTCTTCCCGTTCATCCTCAGGACAAATTGCAACCTGGACGAAACTGGAGGTTAAAGGTGCTGATTCTTCAAGTAGGGGGATGGTTAGTCAAGTGGCTGGAATGGCGAACCCGAGCACAAGGAGAGGAGAAATGAGGTGCGTTTTAGAAACCTTTCCCGATCTCACGGCATACCATCTTCTGGGTTTCCCATGCATGTTTTGATGTAGGAAGATTCCCTTGTACCTGGAGATTTGAGACCCATGGGGTGGGTACCCCGCGGTATTACTTTAAACTATCTGCATTTGCTCACCCAACCTCACCAATCCTCTCAGCCCCAAGAGTGTCCAGCCTTATGTCTCATCCAGCTGTGGGTCTAGATATGGTCAATCCAGGTTGCATCAGATACCCTGAACGGATTTTGTAAGAATTTCTCTCTCTTTCACTGTCTTTGCTTTGTGGGTTTTTTAAAGTAATGTATGTTTAGAATGGGGTTTGGCTGCTTTTCCCTGCTGCGTTTATGCCGCTTTACACCCTCTTGATTCACTTGCAGAGAGATATCGATACATAGGTTTTTGAGATTCATACTAGTCAGATATATTCTTGTGCGGTGACTAGGGGGTGTTGAGTCCAGTTCACTGAGCAGGGAGTAGGCCTTGTCTAGTACATATTTGGCTTATGGAGCGGTCTCTGAGCTAATTTCAAACCCTTGTTTTATGCATCACCCCACCTCACCTTTCCGGTTAAGTAGCCATAGTGTGTCTTCTAAAGGTGTGCCTCTGTTCTGTTTTGTAATTCAGTTCAAGTGTAGCGATTTTGGCATTCCCTCTATAAGTGATATCTTAGGATAAGTGCCTTTTCCTGTGTGACTTATTTCACTTAGAATCATCGTACCTAAATCCACTCATCATGCTGCTAAGTAGCCTTATGACATTGATTTCATGGCTGAGTGATATTCCATTGTGCCAAGTACCACCATTTCTTTATCCATTTTTCTCTTTCCTGGGATATTGAAAGTGTACCGAAGCGGAGATTCTTGGAAACAGAGCAGCCGTAAACTTTAGGGTGCCTGTGTCTTGTTGATTTTTAGTTTTCCCAATTTATACGCCCATGAGTGGAAGTGCCCTATGCTCTCTACGCTGTGTTTATTACTTGTTTCAGGACACACCGTACTCTTCTCCAGAGTGCCTGTTGGCAATTTACATCCCGCCCATCAGCGTAGCAAGGCTCCCATGTCTCCATGGCCTGTCCTGCTTTTCTGGTTTTTACACTTTGTTCAGCATGGCCCTTTTGACTGAGGGCAAGCGAGACTTCTTTGTAGCGCTGATTTGCCCTTCCGGCTTGCTTGCTTGGCCTAAAAGGGCGTATGCGTTTTTTCCTGAATATATTCAGGAAAAAACGCATACGCCCTTTTTGGCCAAGGGCATCATTGTCAACGTTTTGCTGCTTTTCATGTGCTTTAAAGGCGAGTCGAATCTACCTCCTGAAATCTGTTTCCTGCAAATCTGCCTTGCTTTCAAATCCTCTTCGTTGCCTTCCCTCAATATATTTGTGGACGAGAGTTCTCATTTATAACTCTGCACGTTTGTGAATTGCAGTGCCCCTGAGCTCCATTTGTCTCCTCGCTTTTTAGGGAGCTGGCCGCAAAAGCGCAGGATTGCTTCAGGCCCTATTTTGGTTCTGGGGGGCAGGCTGAGCCTGTGGTTCATTCTTCTTCCTGATGGGAAAATGGAGTGACCTATGCCTGTCCCAACACCTAGGGCTCGTCTCTCGTTGGTTCCGCGTCTTCCCGTTCATCCTCAGGACAAATTGCAACCTGTACAATCAGGAGGTTAAAGGTGCTGATTCTCCAAGTAGGGAGATTGTTAGTCAAGTGGCTGGAATGGCGAACCCGAGCACAAGGAGAGGAGAAATGAGGTGCGTTTTAGAAACCTTTCCCGATCTCATGGCATACCATCTTCTGGGTTTCCCATGCATGTTTTGATGTAGGAAGATGCCCTTGTACCTGGAGATTTGAGACCCATGGGGTGTGTTCCCAGCAGTGTTACTTTAAAGTATCTGCATTTCTCACCCAACCTCACCAATCCGCTCAGCCCCAAGAGTGTCCAGCCTTATGTCTCATCCAGCTGTGGGTCTAGATATGGTCAATCCAGGTTGCATCATAGACCCTGAACGGATTTTGTAAGAATTTCTGTCTCTTTCACTGTCTTTCTTTTGTGGGTTTTTTAAAGTAATGTATGTTTAGAATCGGGCTTGGCTGCTTTTCCCTGCTGTGTTGATTCCGCTTTACACCCTTTTGATTCACTTGCAGAGAGATATCGATACATAGGTTTTCAGATTCTTACTAGTCAGATATATTCTTGTGTGGTGACTAGGGTGTGTTGAGTCCAGTTCACTGAGCAGGGAGTAGGCCTTGTCTAGTACATATTTGGCTTATGGAGCGGTCTCTGAGCTAATTTCAAACCCTTGTTTTATGCATCACCCCACCTCACCTTTCCCGTTAAGCAGCCATAGTGTGTCTTCTAAAGGTGTGACTATGTTCTGTTTTGTAATTCAGTTCAAGTGTAGCGATTTTGACATTCCCCCTAAAAGCGATATCTTAGGATAAGTGTCTTTTTCTGTGTGACTTATTTCACTTAGAATCATCGTACCTAAATCCACTCATCATGCTGCTAACTAGCCTTATGACATTGATTTCATGGCTGAGTGATATTCCATTGTGCCAAGTACCACCATTTCTTTATCCATTTTTCTCTTTCCTGGGATATTGAAGGTGTACCGAAGCGGAGGTTCTTGGAAACAGAGCAGCCGTAAACTTTAGGGTGCCTGTGTCTTGTTGATTTTTAGTTTTCCCAATTTATACGCCCATGAGTGGAAGTGCCCTATGCTCTCTACGCTGTGTTTATTACTTGTTTCAGGACACACCGTACTCTTCTCCAGAGTGCCTGTTGGCAATTTACATCCCGCCCATCAGCGTAGCAAGGCTCCCATGTCTCCATGGCCTGTCCTGCTTTTCTGGTTTTTACACTTTGTTCAGCATGGCCCTTTTGACCGAGGGCAAGCGAGACTTCTTTGTAGCGCTGATTTGCCCTTCCGGCTTGCTTGCTTGGCCAAAAAGGGCGTATGCGTTTTTTCCTGAATATATTCAGGAAAAAACGCATACGCCCTTTTTGGCCAAGGGCATCATTGTCAACGTTTTGCCGCTTTTCATGTGCTTTAAAGGCGAGTCGAATCTACCTCGTGAAATCTGTTTCCTGCAAATCTGCCTTGCTTTCAAATCCTCTTCGTTGCCTTCCCTCAATATATTTGTGGACGAGAGTTCTCATTTATAACTCTGCACGTTTGTGAATTGCAGTGCCCCTGAGCTCCATTTGTCTCCTCGCTTTTTTGGGAGCTGGCCGCAAAAGCGCAGGATTGCTTCAGGCCCTATTTTGGTTCTGGGGGGCAGGCTGAGCCTGTGGTTCATTCTTCTTCCTGATGGGAAAATGGAGTGACCTGTGCCTGTCCCAACACCTAGGGCTAGTCTCTCGTTGGTTCCCCGTCTTCCCGTTAATCCTCAGGACAAATTGCAACCTGGACGAAACTGGAGGTTAAAGGTGCTGATTCTCCAAGTAGGGGGATGGTTAGTCAAGCGGCTGGAATGGCGAACCCGAGCACAAGGAGAGGAGAAATGAGGTGCGTTTTAGAAACCTTTCCCGATCTCACGGCATACCATCTTCTGGGTTTCCCATGCATGTTTTGATGTAGGAAGATTCCCTTGTACCTGGAGATTTGAGAACCATGGGGTGGGTACCCCGCGGTATTACTTTAAACTATCT
The DNA here is from genome assembly GCF_028564815.1 of Eubalaena glacialis. Taxonomy (NCBI): domain Eukaryota; kingdom Metazoa; phylum Chordata; class Mammalia; order Artiodactyla; family Balaenidae; genus Eubalaena; species Eubalaena glacialis. Next base: position 390,927 of record NW_026871244.1, read on the forward strand.
GCATTTGCTCACCCAACCTCACCAATCCTCTCAGCCCCAAGAGTGTCCAGCCTTATGTCTCATCCAGCTGTGGGTCTAGATATGGTCAATCCAGGTTGCATCAGATACCCTGAACGGATTTTGTAAGAATTTCTCTCTCTTTCACTGTCTTTGCTTTGTGGGTTTTTTAAAGTAATGTATGTTTAGAATGGGGTTTGGCTGCTTTTCCCTGCTGCGTTTATGCCGCTTTACACCCTCTTGATTCACTTGCAGAGAGATATCGATACATAGGTTTTTGAGATTCATACTAGTCAGATATATTCTTGTGCGGTGACTTGGGGGTGTTGAGTCCAGTTCACTGAGCAGGGAGTAGGCCTTGTCTAGTACATATTTGGCTTATGGAGCGGTCTCTGAGCTAATTTCAAACCCTTGTTTTATGCATCACCCCACCTCACCTTTCCGGTTAAGTAGCCATAGTGTGTCTTCTAAAGGTGTGCCTCTGTTCTGTTTTGTAATTCAGTTCAAGTGTAGCGATTTTGGCATTCCCTCTATAAGTGATATCTTAGGATAAGTGCCTTTTTCTGTGTGACTTATTTCACTTAGAATCATCGTACCTAAATCCACTCATCATGCTGCTAAGTAGCCTTATGACATTGATTTCATGGCTGAGTGATATTCCATTGTGCCAAGTACCACCATTTCTTTATCCATTTTTCTCTTTCCTGGGATATTGAAAGTGTACCGAAGCGGAGATTCTTGGAAACAGAGCAGCCGTAAACTTTAGGGTGCCTGTGTCTTGTTGATTTTTAGTTTTCCCAATTTATACGCCCATGAGTGGAAGTGCCCTATGCTCTCTACGCTGTGTTTATTACTTGTTTCAGGACACACCGTACTCTTCTCCAGAGTGCCTGTTGGCAATTTACATCCCGCCCATCAGCGTAGCAAGGCTCCCATGTCTCCATGGCCTGTCCTGCTTTTCTGGTTTTTACACTTTGTTCAGCATGGCCCTTTTGAAAGAGGGCAAGCGAGACTTCTTTGTAGCGCTGATTTGCCTTTCCGGCTTGCTTGCTTGGCCTAAAAGGGCGTATGCGTTTTTTCCTGAATATATTCAGGAAAAAACGCATACGCCCTTTTTGGCCAAGGGCATCATTGTCAACGTTTTGCTGCTTTTCATGTGCTTTAAAGGCGAGTCGAATCTACCTCCTGAAATCTGTTTCCTGCAAATCTGCCTTGCTTTCAAATCCTCTTCGTTGCCTTCCCTCAATATATTTGTGGACGAGAGTTCTCATTTATAACTCTGCACGTTTGTGAATTGCAGTGCCCCTGAGCTCCATTTGTCTCCTCGCTTTTTTGGGAGCTGGCCGCAAAAGCGCAGGATTGCTTCAGGCCCTATTTTGGTTCTGGGGGGCAGGCTGAGCCTGTGGTTCATTCTTCTTCCTGATGGGAAAATGGAGTGACCTATGCCTGTCCCAACACCTAGGGCTCGTCTCTCGTTGGTTCCGCGTCTTCCCGTTCATCCTCAGGACAAATTGCAACCTGTACAATCAGGAGGTTAAAGGTGCTGATTCTCCAAGTAGGGAGATGGTTAGTCAAGTGGCTGGAATGGCGAACCCGAGCACAAGGAGAGGAGAAATGAGGTGCGTTTTAGAAACCTTTCCCGATCTCATGGCATACCATCTTCTGGGTTTCCCATGCATGTTTTGATGTAGGAAGATGCCCTTGTACCTGGAGATTTGAGACCCATGGGGTGTGTTCCCAGCAGTGTTACTTTAAAGTATCTGCATTTCTCACCCAACCTCACCAATCCGCTCAGCCCCAAGAGTGTCCAGCCTTATGTCTCATCCAGCTGTGGGTCTAGATATGGTCAATCCAGGTTGCATCATAGACCCTGAACGGATTTTGTAAGAATTTCTGTCTCTTTCACTGTCTTTCTTTTGTGGGTTTTTTAAAGTAATGTATGTTTAGAATCGGGCTTGGCTGCTTTTCCCTGCTGTGTTGATGCCGCTTTACACCCTTTTGATTCACTTGCAGAGAGATATCGATACATAGGTTTTCAGATTCTTACTAGTCAGATATATTCTTGTGTGGTGACTAGGGTGTGTTGAGTCCAGTTCACTGAGCAGGGAGTAGGCCTTGTCTAGTACATATTTGGCTTATGGAGCGGTCTCTGAGCTAATTTCAAACCCTTGTTTTATGCATCACCCCACCTCACCTTTCCCGTTAAGCAGCCATAGTGTGTCTTCTAAAGGTGTGACTATGTTCTGTTTTGTAATTCAGTTCAAGTGTAGCGATTTTGACATTCCCCCTAAAAGCGATATCTTAGGATAAGTGTCTTTTTCTGTGTGACTTATTTCACTTAGAATCATCGTACCTAAATCCACTCATCATGCTGCTAACTAGCCTTATGACATTGATTTCATGGCTGAGTGATATTCCATTGTGCCAAGTACCACCATTTCTTTATCCATTTTTCTCTTTCCTGGGATATTGAAGGTGTACCGAAGCGGAGGTTCTTGGAAACAGAGCAGCCGTAAACTTTAGGGTGCCTGTGTCTTGTTGATTTTTAGTTTTCCCAATTTATACGCCCATGAGTGGAAGTGCCCTATGCTCTCTACGCTGTGTTTATTACTTGTTTCAGGACACACCGTACTCTTCTCCAGAGTGCCTGTTGGCAATTTACATCCCGCCCATCAGCGTAGCAAGGCTCCCATGTCTCCATGGCCTGTCCTGCTTTTCTGATTTTTACACTTTTTTCAGCATGGCCCTTTTGACCGAGGGCAAGCGAGACTTCATTGTAGCGCTGATTTGCCCTTCCGGCTTGCTTGGTTGGCCAAAAAGGGCGTATGCGTTTTTTCCTGAATATATTCAGGAAAAAACGCATACGCCCTTTTTGGCCAAGGGCATCATTGTCAACGTTTTGCCGCTTTTCATGTGCTTTAAAGGCGAGTCGAATCTACCTCCTGAAATCTGTTTCCTGCAAATCTGCCTTGCTTTCAAATCCTCTTCGTTGCCTTCCCTCAATATATTTGTGGACGAGAGTTCTCATTTATAACTCTGCACGTTTGTGAATTGCAGTGCCCCTGAGCTCCATTTGTCTCCTCGCTTTTTTGGGAGCTGGCCGCAAAAGCGCAGGATTGCTTCAGGCCCTATTTTGGTTCTGGGGGGCAGGCTGAGCCTGTGGTTCATTCTTCTTCCTGATGGGAAAATGGAGTGACCTGTGCCTGTCCCAACACATAGGGCTAGTCTCTCGTTGGTTCCCCGTCTTCCCGTTCATCCTCAGGACAAATTACAACCTGGACGAAACTGGAGGTTAAAGGTGCTGATTCTCCAAGTAGGGAGATGGTTAGTCAAGAGGCTGGAATGGCGAACCCGAGCACAAGGAGAGGAGAAATGAGGTGCGTTTTAGAAACCTTTCCCGATCTCACGGCATACCATCTTCTGGGTTTCCCATGCATGTTTTGATGTAGGAAGATTCCCTTGTACCTGGAGATTTGAGACCCATGGGGTGGGTACCCCGCGGTATTACTTTAAAGGATCTGCATTTGCTCACCCAACCTCACCAATCCTCTCAGCCCCAAGAGTGTCCAGCCTTATGTCTCATCCAGCTGTGGGTCTAGATATGGTCAATCCAGGTTGCATCAGATACCCTGAACGGATTTTGTAAGAATTTCTCTCTCTTTCACTGTCTTTGCTTTGTGGGTTTTTTAAAGTAATGTATGTTTAGAATGGGGTTTGGCTGCTTTTCCCTGCTGTGTTTATGCCGCTTTACACCCTCTTGATTCACTTGCAGAGAGATATCGATACATAGGTTTTTGAGATTCATACTAGTCAGATATATTCTTGTGCGGTGACTAGGGGGTGTTGAGTCCAGTTCACTGAGCAGGGAGTAGGCCTTGTCTAGTACATATTTGGCTTATGGAGCGGTGTCTGAGCTAATTTCAAACCCTTGTTTTATGCATCACCCCACCTCACCTTTCCGGTTAAGTAGCCATAGTGTGTCTTCTAAAGGTGTGCCTCTGTTCTGTTTTGTAATTCAGTTCAAGTGTAGCGATTTTGGCATTCCCTCTATAAACGATATCTTAGGATAAGTGCCTTTTTCTGTGTGACTTATTTCACTTAGAATCATCGTACCTAAATCCACTCATCATGCTGCTAAGTAGCCTTATGACATTGATTTCATGGCTGAGTGATATTCCATTGTGCCAAGTACCACCATTTCTTTATCCATTTTTCTCTTTCCTGGGATATTGAAGGTGTACCGAAGCGGAGATTCTTGGAAACAGAGCAGCCGTAAACTTTAGGGTGCCTGTGTCTTGTTGATTTTTAGTTTTCCCAATTTATACGCCCATGAGTGGAAGTGCCCTATGCTCTCTACGCTGTGTTTATTACTTGTTTCAGGACACACCGTACTCTTCTCCAGAGTGCCTGTTGGCAATTTACATCCCGCCCATCAGCGTAGCAAGGCTCCCATGTCTCCATGGCCTGTCCTGCTTTTCTGGTTTTTACACTTTGTTCAGCATGGCCCTTTTGACCGAGGGCAAGCGAGACTTCTTTGTAGCGCTGATTTGCCCTTCCGGCTTGCTTGGTTGGCCAAAAAGGGCGTATGCGTTTTTTCCTGAATATATTCAGGAAAAAACGCATACGCCCTTTTTGGCCAAGGGCATCATTGTCAACGTTTTGCCGCTTTTCATGTGCTTTAAAGGCGAGTCGAATCTACCTCCTGAAATCTGTTTCCTGCAAATCTGCCTTGCTTTCAAATCCTCTTCGTTGCCTTCCCTCAATATATTTGTGGACGAGAGTTCTCATTTATAACTCTGCACGTTTGTGAATTGCAGTGCCCCTGAGCTCCATTTGTCTCCTCGCTTTTTTGGGAGCTGGCCGCAAAAGCGCAGGATTGCTTCAGGCCCTATTTTGGTTCTGGGGGGCAGGCTGAGCCTGTGGTTCATTCTTCTTCCTGATGGGAAAATGGAGTGACCTATGCCTCTCCCAACACCTAGGGCTCGTCTCTCGTTGGTTCCGCATCTTCCCATTCATCCTCAGGACAAATTGCAACCTGTACAATCAGGAGGTTAAAGGTGCTGATTCTCCAAGTAGGGAGATGGTTAGTCAAGTGGCTGGAATGGCGAACCCGAGCACAAGGAGAGGAGAAATGAGGTGCGTTTTAGAAACCTTTCCCGATCTCATGGCATACCATCTTCTGGGTTTCCCATGCATGTTTTGATGTAGGAAGATGCCCTTGTACCTGGAGATTTGAGACCCATGGGGTGTGTTCCCAGCAGTGTTACTTTAAAGTATCTGCATTTCTCACCCAACCTCACCAATCCGCTCAGCCCCAAGAGTGTCCAGCCTTATGTCTCATCCAGCTGTGGGTCTAGATATGGTCAATCCAGGTTGCATCAGAGACCCTGAACGGATTTTGTAAGAATTTCTGTCTCTTTCACTGTCTTTCTTTTGTGGGTTTTTTAAAGTAATGTATGTTTAGAATCGGGCTTGGCTGCTTTTCCCTGCTGTGTTGATGCCGCTTTACACCCTTTTGATTCACTTGCAGAGAGATATCGATACATAGGTTTTCAGATTCTTACTAGTCAGATATATTCTTGTGTGGTGACTAGGGTGTGTTGAGTCCAGTTCACTGAGCAGGGAGTAGGCCTTGTCTAGTACATATTTGGCTTATGGAGCGGTCTCTGAGCTAATTTCAAACCCTTGTTTTATGCATCACCCCACCTCACCTTTCCCGTTAAGCAGCCATAGTGTGTCTTCTAAAGGTGTGACTATGTTCTGTTTTGTAATTCAGTTCAAGTGTAGCGATTTTGACATTCCCCCAAAAAGCGATATCTTAGGATAAGTGTCTTTTTCTGTGTGACTTATTTCACTTAGAATCATCGTACCTAAATCCACTCATCATGCTGCTAAGTAGCCTTATGAGATTGATTTCATGGCTGAGTGATATTCCATTGTGCCAAGTACCACCATTTCTTTATCCATTTTTCTCTTTCCTGGGATATTGAAGGTGTACCGAAGCGGAGATTCTTGGAAAGAGAGCAGCCGTAAACTTTAGGGTGCCTGTGTCTTGTTGATTTTTAGTTTTCCCAATTTATACGCCCATGAGTGGAAGTGCCCTATGCTCTCTACGCTGTGTTTATTACTTGTTTCAGGACACACCGTACTCTTCTCCAGAGTGCCTGTTGGCAATTTACATCCCGCCCATCAGCGTAGCAAGGCTCCCATGTCTCCATGGCCTGTCCTGCTTTTCTGGTTTTTACACTTTTTTCAGCAAGGCCCTTTTGACCGAGGGCAAGCGAGACTTCTTTGTAGCGCTGATTTGCCCTTCCGGCTTGCTTGGTTGGCCAAAAAGGGCGTATGCGTTTTTTCCTGAATATATTCAGGAAAAAACGCATACGCCCTTTTTGGCCAAGGGCATCATTGTCAACGTTTTGCCGCTTTTCATGTGCTTTAAAGGCGAGTCGAATCTACCTCCTGAAATCTGTTTCCTGCAAATCTGCCTTGCTTTCAAATCCTCTTCGTTGCCTTCCCTCAATATATTTGTGGACGAGAGTTCTCATTTATAACTCTGCACGTTTGTGAATTGCAGTGTCCCTGAGCTCCATTTGTCTCCTCGCTTTTTGGGGAGCTGGCCGCAAAAGCGCAGGATTGCTTCAGGCCCTATTTTGGTTCTGGGTGGCAGGCTGAGCCTGTGGTTCATTCTTCTTCCTGATGGGAAAATGGAGTGACCTGTGCCTGTCCCAACACCTAGGGCTAGTTTCTCGTTGGTTCCCCGTCTTCCCGTTCATCCTCAGGACAAATTGCAACCTGGACGAAACAGGAGGTTAAAGGTGCTGATTCTCCAAGTAGAGAGATGGTTAGTCAAGCGGCTGGAATGGCGAACCCGAGCACAAGGAGAGGAGAAATGAGGTGCGTTTTAGAAACCTTTCCCGATCTCACGGCATACCATCTTCTGGGTTTCCCATGCATGTTTTGATGTAGGAAGATTCCCTTGTACCTGGAGATTTGAGACCCATGGGGTGGGTACCCCGCGGTATTACTTTAAAGTATCTGCATTTGCTCACCCAACCTCACCAATCCTCTCAGCCCCAAGAGTGTCCAGCCTTATGTCTCATCCAGCTGTGGGTCTAGATATGGTCAATCCAGGTTGCATCAGATACCCTGAACGGATTTTGTAAGAATTTCTCTCTCTTTCACTGTCTTTGCTTTGTGGGTTTTTTAAAGTAACGTATGTTTAGAATGGGGTTTGGCTGCTTTTCCCTGCTGTGTTTATGCCGCTTTACACCCTCTTGATTCACTTGCAGAGAGATATCGATACATAGGTTTTTGAGATTCATACTAGTCAGATATATTCTTGTGCGGTGACTAGGGGGTGTTGAGTCCAGTTCACTGAGCAGGGAGTAGGCCTTGTCTAGTACATATTTGGCTTATGGAGCGGTGTCTGAGCTAATTTCAAACCCTTGTTTTATGCATCACCTCACCTCACCTTTCCGGTTAAGTAGCCATAGTGTGTCTTCTAAAGGTGTGCCTCTGTTCTGTTTTGTAATTCAGTTCAAGTGTAGCGATTTTGGCATTCCCTCTATAAGCGATATCTTAGGATAAGTGCCTTTTTCTGTGTGACTTATTTCACTTAGAATCATCGTACCTAAATCCACTCATCATGCTGCTAAGTAGCCTTATGACATTGATTTCATGGCTGAGTGATATTCCATTGTGCCAAGTACCACCATTTCTTTATCCATTTTTCTCTTTCCTGGGATATTGAAGGTATACCGAAGCGGAGATTCTTGGAAACAGAGCAGCCGTAAACTTTAGGGTGCCTGTGTCTTGTTGATTTTTAGTTTTCCCAATTTATACGCCCATGAGTGGAAGTGCCCTATGCTCTCTACGCTGAGTTTATTACTTGTTTCAGGACACACCGTACTCTTCTCCAGAGTGCCTGTTGGCAATTTACATCCCGCCCATCAGCGTAGCAAGGCTCCCATGTCTCCATGGCCTGTCCTGCTTTTCTGGTTTTTACACTTTGTTCAGCATGGCCCTTTTGACCGAGGGCAAGCGAGACTTCTTTGTAGCGCTGATTTGCCCTTCCGGCGTGCTTGCTTGGCCTAAAAGGGCGTATGCGTTTTTTCCTGAATATATTCAGGAAAAAACGCATACGCCCTTTTTGGCCAAGGGCATCATTGTCAACGTTTTGCCGCTTTTCATGTGCTTTAAAGGCGAGTCGAATCTACCTCCTGAAATCTGTTTCCTGCAAATCTGCCTTGCTTTCAAATCCTCTTCGTTGCCTTCCCTCAATATATTTGTGGACGAGAGTTCTCATTTATAACTCTGCACGTTTGTGAATTGCAGTGCCCCTGAGCTCCATTTGTCTCCTCGCTTTTTTGGGAGCTGGCCGCAAAAGCGCAGGATTGCTTCAGGCCCTATTTTGGTTCTGGGGGGCAGGCTGAGCCTGTGGTTCATTCTTCTTCCTGATGGGAAAATGGAGTGACCTGTGCCTGTCCCAACACCGAGGGCTAGTCTCTCGTTGGTTCCCCGTCTTCCCGTTCATCCTCAGGACAAATTGCAACCTGGACGAAACAGGAGGTTAAAGGTGCTGATTCTCCAAGTAGGGAGATGGTTAGTCAAGCGGCTGGAATGGCGAACCCGAGCACAAGGAGAGGAGAAATGAGGTGCGTTTTAGAAACCTTTCCCGATCTCATGGCATACCATCTTCTGGGTTTCCCATGCATGTTTTGATGTAGGAAGATGCCCTTGTACCTGGAGATTTGAGACCCATGGGGTGGGTACCCCGCGGTATTACTTTAAAGTATCTGTATTTGCTCACCCAACCTCACCAATCCTCTCAGCCCCAAGAGTGTCCAGCCTTATGTCTCATCCAGCTGTGGGTCTAGATATGGTCAATCCAGGTTGCATCAGAGACCCTGAACGGATTTTGTAAGAATTTCTCTCTCTTTCACTGTCTTTGCTTTGTGGGTTTTTTAAAGTAATGTATGTTTAGAATGGGGTTTGGCTGCTTTTCCCTGCTGCGTTGATGCTGCTTTACACCCTCTTGATTCACTTGCAGAGAGATATCGATACATAGGTTTTCAGATTCTTACTAGTCAGATATATTCTTGTGTGGTGACTAGGGTGTGTTGAGTCCAGTTCACTGAGCAGGGAGTACGCCTTGTCTATTACATATTTGGCTTATGGAGCGGTGTCTGAGCTAATTTCAAACCCTTGTTTTATGCATCACCCCACCTCACCTTTCCCGTTAAGCAGCCATAGTGTGTCTTCTAAAGGTGTGACTCTGTTTTGTTTTGTAATTCAGCTCAAGTGTAACGATTTTGACATTCCCTCTATAAGCGATATCTTAGGATAAGTGTCTTTTTCTGTGTGACTTATTTCACTTAGAATCATCGTACCTAAATCCACTCATCATGCTGCTAAGTAGCCTTATGACATTGATTTCATGGCTGAGTGATATTCCATTGTGCCAAGTACCACCATTTCTTTATCCATTTTTCTCTTTCCTGGGATATTGAAGGTGTACCGAAGCGGAGGTTCTTGGAAACAGAGCAGCCGTAAACTTTAGGGTGCCTGTGTCTTGTTGATTTTTACTTTTCCCAATTTATACGCCCATGAGTGGAAGTGCCCTATGCTCTCTACGCTGTGTTTATTACTTGTTTCAGGACACACCGTACTCTTCTCCAGAGTGCCTGTTGGCAATTTACATCCCGCCCATCAGCGTAGCAAGGCTCCCATGTCTCCATGGCCTGTCCTGCTTTTCTGGTTTTTACACTTTGTTCAGCATGGCCCTTTTGACCGAGGGCAAGCGAGACTTCTTTGTAGCGCTGATTTGCCCTTCCGGCTTGCTTGGTTGGCCAAAAAGGGCGTATGCGTTTTTTCCTGAATATATTCAGGAAAAAACGCATACGCCCTTTTTGGCCAAGGGCATCATTGTCAACGTTTTGCCGCTTTTCATGTGCTTTAAAGGCGAGTCGAATCTACCTCCTGAAATCTGTTTCCTGCAAATCTGCCTTGCTTTCAAAACCTCTTCGTTGCCTTCCCTCAATATATTTGTGGACGAGAGTTCTCATTTATAACTCTGCACGTTTGTGAATTGCAGTGCCCCTGAGCTCCATTTGTCTCCTCGCTTTTTTGGGAGCTGGCCGCAAAAGCGCAGGATTGCTTCAGGCCCTATTTTGGTTCTGGGGGGCAGGCTGAGCCTGTGGTTCATTCTTCTTCCTGATGGGAAAATGGAGTGACCTATGCCTGTCCCAACACCTAGGGCTCGTCTCTCATTGGTTCCGCGTCTTCCCGTTCATCCTCAGGACAAATTGCAACCTGGACGAAACAGGAGGTTAAAGGTGCTGATTCTCCAAGTAGGGAGATGGTTAGTCAAGCGGCTGGAATGGCGAACCCGAGCACAAGGAGAGGAGAAATGAGGTGCGTTTTAGAAACCTTTCCCGATCTCACGGCATACCATCTTCTGGGTTTCCCATGCATGTTTTGATGTAGGAAGATTCCCTTGTACCTGGAGATTTGAGACCCATGGGGTGGGTCCCCCGCGGTATTACTTTAAAGTATCTGCATTTGCTCACCCAACCTCACCAATCCTCTCAGCCCCAAGAGTGTCCAGCCTTATGTCTCATCCAGCTGTAGGTGTAGATATGGTCAATCCAGGTTGCATCAGAGACCCTGAACGGATTTTGTAAGAATTTCTCTCTCTTTCACTGTCTTTGTTTTGTGGGTTTTTTAAAGTAATTTATGTTTAGAATCGGGCTTGGCTGCTTTTCCCTGCTGTGTTGATACCGCTTTACACCCTCTTGATTCACTTGCAGAGAGATATCGATACATAGGTTTTCAGATTCTTACTAGTCAGATATATTCTTGTGTGGTGACTAGGGTGTGTTGAGTCCAGTTCACTGAGCAGGGAGTAGGCCTTGTCTATTATATATTTGGCTTATGGAGCGGTCTCTGAGCTAATTTCAAACCCTTGTTTTATGCATCACCCCACCTCACCTTTCCCGTTAAGCAGCCATAGTGTGTCTTCTAAAGGTGTGACTCTGTTCTGTTTTGTAATTCAGTTCAAGTGTAGCGATTTTGACATTCCCTCTATAAGCGATATCTTAGGATAAGTGTCTTTTTCTGTGTGACTTATTTCACTTAGAATCATCGTACCTAAATCCAATCATCATGCTGCTAACTAGCCTTATGACATTGATTTCATGGCTGAGTGATATTGCATTGTGCCACGTACCACCATTTCTTTATCCATTTTTCTCTTTCCTGGGATATTGAAGGTGTACCGAAGCGGAGGTTCTTGGAAACAGAGCAGCCGTAAATTTTAGGGTGCCTGTGTCTTGTTGATTTTTAGTTTTCCCAATTTATACGCCCATGAGTGGAAGTGCCCTATGCTCTCTACGCTGTGTTTATTACTTGTTTCAGGACACACCGTACTCTTCTCCAGAGTGCCTGTTGGCAATTTACATCCCGCCCATCAGCGTAGCAAGGCTCCCATGTCTCCATGGCCTGTCCTGCTTTTCTGGTTTTTACACTTTGTTCAGCATGGCCCTTTTGACCGAGGGCAAGCGAGACTTCTTTGTAGCGCTGATTTGCCCTTCCGGCTTGCTTGGTTGGCCAAAAAGGGCGTATGCGTTTTTTCCTGAATATATTCAGGAAAAAACGCATACGCCCTTTTTGGCCAAGGGCATCATTGTCAACGTTTTGCCGCTTTTCATGTGCTTTAAAGGCGAGTCGAATCTACCTCCTGAAATCTGTTTCCTGCAAATCTGCCTTGCTTTCAAATCTTCTTCGTTGCCTTCCCTCAATATATTTGTGGACGAGAGTTCTCATTTATAACTCTGCACGTTTGTGAATTGCAGTGCCCCTGAGCTCCCTTTGTCTCCTCGCTTTTTTGGGAGCTGGCCGCAAAAGCGCAGGATTGCTTCAGGCCCTATTTTGGTTCTGGGGGGCAGGCTGAGCCTGTGGTTCATTCTTCTTCCTGATGGGAAAATGGAGTGACCTATGCCTGTCCCAACACCTATGGCTCGTCTCTCGTTGGTTCTGCGTCTTCCCATTCATCCTCAGGACAAATTGCAACCTGTACAATCAGGAGGTTAAAGGTGCTGATTCTCCAAGTAGGGAGATGGTTAGTCAAGCGGCTGGAATGGCGAACCCGAGCATAAGGAGAGGAGAAATGAGGTGCGTTTTAGAAACCTTTCCCGATCTCATGGCATACCATCTTCTGGGTTTCCCATGCATGTTTTGATGTAGGAAGATGCCCTTGTACCTGGAGATTTGAGACCCATGGGGTGTGTTCCCAGCAGTGTTACTTTAAAGTATCTGGGTTTGCTCACCCAACCTCACCAATCCTCTCAGCCCCAAGAGTGTCCAGCCTTATGTCTCATCCAGCTGTGGGTGTAGATATGGTCAATCCAGGTTGCATCATAGACCCTGAACGGATTTTGTAAGAATTTCTCTCTCTTTCACTGTCTTTGTTTTGTGGGTTTTTTAAAGTAATTTATGTTTAGAATCGGGCTTGGCTGCTTTTCCCTGCTGTGTTGATACCGCTTTACAACCTCTTGATTCACTTGCAGAGAGATATCGATACATAGGTTTTCAGATTCTTACTAGTCAGATATATTCTTGTGTGGTGACTAGGGTGTGTTGAGTCCAGTTCAGTGAGCAGGGAGTAGGCCTTGTCTATTACATATTTGGCTTATGGAGCAGTGTCTGAGCTAATTTCAAACCCTTGTTTTATGCATCACACCACCTCACCTTTCCCGTTAAGCAGCCATAGTGTGTCTTCTAAAGGTGTGACTCTGTTCTGTTTTGTAATTCAGTTCAAGTGTAGCGATTTTGACATTCCCTCTATAAGCGATATCTTAGGATAAGTGTCTTTTTCTGTGTGACTTATTTCACTTAGAATCATCGTACCTAAATCCACTCATCATGCTGCTAACTAGCCTTATGACATTGATTTCATGGCTGAGTGATATTCCATTGTGCCAAGTACCACCATTTCTTTATCCATTTTTCTCTTTCCTGGGATATTGAAGGTGTACCGAAGCAGAGGTTCTTGGAAACAGAGCAGCCGTAAACTTTAGGGTGCCTGTGTCTTGTTGATTTTTACTTTTCCCAATTTATACGCCCATGAGTGGAAGTGCCCTATGCTCTCTACGCTGTGTTTATTATTGTTTCAGGACACACCGTACTCTTCTCCAGAGTGCCTGTTGGCAATTTACATCCCGCCCATCAGCGTAGCAAGGCTCCCATGTCTCCATGGCCTGTCCTGCTTTTCTGGTTTTTACACTTTGTTCAGCATGGCCCTTTTGACCGAGGGCAAGCGAGACTTCTTTGTAGCGCTGATTTGCCCTTCCGGCTTGCTTGGTTGGCCAAAAAGGGCGTATGCGTTTTTTCCTGAATATATTCAGGAAAAAACGCATACGCCCTTTTTGGCCAAGGGCATCATTGTCAACGTTTTGCCGCTTTTCATGTGCTTTAAAGGCGAGTCGAATCTACCTCCTGAAATCTGTTTCCTGCAAATCTGCCTTGCTTTCAAATCCTCTTCGTTGCCTTCCCTCAATATATTTGTGGACGAGAGTTCTCATTTATAACTCTGCACGTTTGTGAATTGCAGTGCCCCTGAGCTCCATTTGTCTCCTCGCTTTTTTGGGAGCTGGCCGCAAAAGCGCAGGATTGCTTCAGGCCCTATTTTGGTTCTGGGGGGCAGGCTGAGCCTGTGGTTCATTCTTCTTCCTGATGGGAAAATGGAGTGACCTATGCCTGTCCCAACACCTAGGGCTCGTATCTCGTTGGTTCTGCGTCTTCCCATTCATCCTCAGGACAAATTGCAACCTGTACAATCAGGAGGTTAAAGGTGCTGATTCTCCAAGTAGGGAGATGGTTAGTCAAGCGGCTGGAATGGCGAACCCGAGCACAAGGAGAGGAGAAATGAGGTGCGTTTTAGAAACCTTTCCCGATCTCATGGCATACCATCTTCTGGGTTTCCCATGCATGTTTTGATGTAGGAAGATGCCCTTGTACCTGGAGATTTGAGACCCATGGGGTGTGTTCCCCGCAGTGTTACTTTAAAGTATCTGCGTTTGCTCACCCAACCTCACCAATCCTCTCAGCCCCAAGAGTGTCCAGCCTTATGTCTCATCCAGCTGTGGGTCTAGATATGGTCAATCCAGGTTGCATCATAGACCCTGAACGGATTTTGTAAGAATTTCTCTCTCTTTCACGGTCTTTGTTTTGTGGGTTTTTTAAAGTAATTTACGTTTAGAATCGGTCTTGGCTGCTTTTCCCTGCTGTGTTGATGCCGTTTTACACCCTCTTGATTCACTTGCAGAGAGATATCGATACATAGGTTTTCAGATTCTTACTAGTGTGGTGACTAGGGTGTGTTGAGTCCAGTTCACTGAGCAGGGAGTAGGCCTTGTCTATTACATATTTGGCTTATGGAGCAGTGTCTGAGCTAATTTCAAACCCTTGTTTTATGCATCACCCCACCTCACCTTTCCCGTTAAGCAGCCATAGTGTGTCTTCTAAAGGTGTGACTCTGTTCTGTTTTGTAATTCAGTTCAAGTGTAGCGATTTTGACATTCCCTCTATAAGCGATATCTTAGGATAAGTGTCTTTTTCTGTGTGACTTATTTCACTTAGAATCATCGTACCTAAATCCACTCATCATGCTGCTAACTAGCCTTATGACATTGATTTCATGGCTGAGTGATATTCCATTGTGCCAAGTACCACCATTTCTTTATCCATTTTTCTCTTTCCTGGGATATTGAAGGTGTACCGAAGCGGAGGTTCTTGGAAACAGAGCAGCCGTAAACTTTAGGGTGCCTGTGTCTTGTTGATTTTTAGTTTTCCCAATTTATACGCCCATGAGTGGAAGTGCCCTATGCTCTCTACGCTGTGTTTATTACTTGTTTCAGGACACACCGTACTCTTCTCCAGAGTGCCTGTTGGCAATTTACATCCCGCCCATCAGCGTAGCAAGGCTCCCATGTCTCCATGGCCTGTCCTGCTTTTCTGGTTTTTACACTTTGTTCAGCATGGCCCTTTTGACCGAGGGCAAGCGAGACTTCTTTGTAGCGCTGATTTGCCCTTCCGGCTTGCTTGGTTGGCCAAAAAGGGCGTATGCGTTTTTTCCTGAATATATTCAGGAAAAAACGCATACGCCCTTTTTGGCCAAGGGCATCATTGTCAACGTTTTGCCGCTTTTCATGTGCTTTAAAGGCGAGTCGAATCTACCTCCTGAAATCTGTTTCCTGCAAATCTGCCTTGCTTTCAAATCCTCTTCGTTGCCTTCCCTCAATATATTTGTGGACGAGAGTTCTCATTTATAACTCTGCACGTTTGTGAATTGCAGTGCCCCTGAGCTCCATTTGTCTCCTCGCTTTTTTGGGAGCTGGCCGCAAAAGCGCAGGATTGCTTCAGGCCCTATTTTGGTTCTGGGGGGCAGGCTGAGCCTGTGGTTCATTCTTCTTCCTGATGGGAAAATGGAGTGACCTATGCCTGTCCCAACACCTAGGGCTCGTATCTCGTTGGTTCTGCGTCTTCCCATTCATCCTCAGGACAAATTGCAACCTGTACAATCAGGAGGTTAAAGGTGCTGATTCTCCAAGTAGGGAGATGGTTAGTCAAGGGGCTGGAATGGCGAACCCGAGCACAAGGAGAGGAGAAATGAGGTGCGTTTTAGAAACCTTTCCCGATCTCATGGCATACCATCTTCTGGGTTTCCCATGCATGTTTTGATGTAGGAAGATGCCCTTGTACCTGGAGATTTGAGACCCATGGGGTGTGTTCCCCGCAGTGTTACTTTAAATTATCTGCGTTTGCTCACCCAACCTCACCAATCCTCTCAGCCCCAAGAGTGTCCAGCCTTATGTCTCATCCAGCTGTGGGTCTAGATATGGTCAATCCAGGTTGCATCATAGACCCTGAACGGATTTTGTAAGAATTTCTCTCTCTTTCACGGTCTTTGTTTTGTGGGTTTTTTAAAGTAATTTACGTTTAGAATCAGTCTTGGCTGCTTTTCCCTGCTGTGTTGATGCCGCTTTACACCCTCTTGATTCACTTGCAGAGAGATATCGATACATAGGTTTTCAGATTCTTACTAGTGTGGTGACTAGGGTGTGTTGAGTCCAGTTCACTGAGCAGGGAGTAGGCCTTGTCTATTACATATTTGGCTTATGGAGCGGTCTCTGAGCTAATTTCAAACCCTTGTTTTATGCATCACCCCACCTCACCTTTCCCGTTAAGCAGCCATAGTGTGTCTTCTAAAGGTGTGACTCTGTTCTGTTTTGTAATTCAGTTCAAGTGTAGCGATTTTGACATTCCCTCTATAAGCGATATCTTAGGATAAGTGTCTTTTTCTGTGTGACTTATTTCACTTAGAATCATCGTACCTAAATCCACTCATCATGCTGCTAACTAGCCTTATGACATTGATTTCATGGCTGAGTGATATTCCATTGTGCCAAGTACCACCATTTCTTTATCCATTTTTCTCTTTCCTGGGATATTGAAGGTGTACCGAAGCGGAGGTTCTTGGAAACAGAGCAGCCGTAAACTTTAGGGTGCCTGTGTCTTGTTGATTTTTACTTTTCCCAATTTATACGCCCATGAGTGGAAGTGCCCTATGCTCTCTACGCTGTGTTTATTACTTGTTTCAGGACACACCGTACTCTTCTCCAGAGTGCCTGTTGGCAATTTACATCCCGCCCATCAGCGTAGCAAGGCTCCCATGTCTCCATGGCCTGTCCTGCTTTTCTGGTTTTTACACTTTGTTCAGCATGGCCCTTTTGACCGAGGGCAAGCGAGACTTCTTTGTAGCGCTGATTTGCCCTTCCGGCTTGCTTGGTTGGCCAAAAAGGGCGTATGCGTTTTTTACTGAATATATTCAGGAAAAAACGCATACGCCCTTTTTGGCCAAGGGCATCATTGTCAACGTTTGCCGCTTTTCATGTGCTTTAAAGGCGAGTCGAATCTACCTCCTGAAATCTGTTTCCTGCAAATCTGCCTTGCTTTCAAATCCTCTTTGTTGCCTTCCCTCAATATATTTGTGGACGAGAGTTCTCATTTATAACTCTGCACGTTTGTGAATTGCAGTGCCCCTGAGCTCCATTTGTCTCCTCGCTTTTTTGGGAGCTGGCCGCAAAAGCGCAGGATTGCTTCAGGCCCTATTTTGGTTCTGGGGGGCAGGCTGAGCCTGTGGTTCATTCTTCTTCCTGATGGGAAAATGGAGTGACCTATGCCTGTCCCAACACCTAGGGCTCGTATCTCGTTGGTTCTGCGTCTTCCCATTCATCCTCAGGACTAATTGCAACCTGTACAATCAGGAGGTTAAAGGTGCTGATTCTCCAAGTAGGGAGATGGTTAGTCAAGGAGCTGGAATGGCGAACCCGAGCACAAGGAGAGGAGAAATGAGGTGCGTTTTAGAAACCTTTCCCGATCTCATGGCATACCATCTTCTGGGTTTCCCATGCATGTTTTGATGTAGGAAGATGCCCTTGTACCTGGAGATTTGAGACCCATGGGGTGTGTTCCCCGCAGTGTTACTTTAAATTATCTGCGTTTGCTCACCCAACCTCACCAATCCTCTCAGCCCCAAGAGTGTCCAGCCTTATGTCTCATCCAGCTGTGGGTCTAGATATGGTCAATCCAGGTTGCATCATAGACCCTGAACGGATTTTGTAAGAAATTCTCTCTCTTTCACTGTCTTTGTTTTGTGGGTTTTTTAAAGTAATTTATGTTTAGAATCATGCTTGGCTGCTTTTCCCTGCTGTGTTGATGCCGCTTTACACCCTCTTGATTCACTTGCAGAGAGATATCGATACATAGGTTTTCAGATTCTTACTAGTCAGATATATTCTTGTGTGGTGACTAGGGTGTGTTGAGTCCAGTTCACTGAGCAGGGAGTAGGCCTTGTCTATTACATATTTGGCTTATGGAGCGGTCTCTGAGCTAATTTCAAACCCTTGTTTTATGCATCACCCCACCTCACCTTTCCCGTTAAGCAGCCATAGTGTGTCTTCTAAAGGTGTGACTCTGTTCTGTTTTGTAATTCAGTTCAAGTGTAGCGATTTTGACATTCCCTCTATAAGCGATATCTTAGGATAAGTGTCTTTTTCTGTGTGACTTATTTCACTTAGAATCATCGTACCTAAATCCACTCATCATGCTGCTAACTAGCCTTATGACATTGATTTCATGGCTGAGTGATATTCCATTGTGCCAAGTACCACCATTTCTTTATCCATTTTTCTCTTTCCTGGGATATTGAAGGTGTACCGAAGCGGAGGTTCTTGGAAACAGAGCAGCCGTAAACTTTAGGGTGCCTGTGTCTTGTTGATTTTTAGTTTTCCCAATTTATACGCCCATGAGTGGAAGTGCCCTATCCTCTCTACGCTGTGTTTATTACTTGTTTCAGGACACACCGTACTCTTCTCCAGAGTGCCTGTTGGCAATTTACATCCCGCCCATCAGCGTAGCAAGGCTCCCATGTCTCCATGGCCTGTCCTGCTTTTCTGGTTTTTACACTTTGTTCAGCATGGCCCTTTTGACCGAGGGCAAGCGAGACTTCTTTGTAGCGCTGATTTGCCCTTCCGGCTTGCTTGGTTGGCCAAAAAGGGCGTATGCGTTTTTTCCTGAATATATTCAGGAAAAAACGCATACGCCCTTTTTGGCCAAGGGCATCATTGTCAACGTTTTCCTGCTTTTCATGTGCTTTAAAGGCGAGTCGAATCTACCTCCTGAAATCTGTTTCCTGCAAATCTGCCTTGCTTTCAAATCCTCTTTGTTGCCTTCCCTCAATATATTTGTGGACGAGAGTTCTCACTTATAACTCTGCACGTTTGTGAATTGCAGTGCCCCTGAGCTCCATTTGTCTCCTCGCTTTTTTGGGAGCTGGCCGCAAAAGCGCAGGATTGCTTCAGGCCCTATTTTGGTTCTGGGGGGCAGGCTGAGCCTGTGGTTCATTCTTCTTCCTGATGGGAAAATGGAGTGACCTATGCCTGTCCCAACACCTAGGGCTCGTCTCTCGTTGGTTCCACGTCTTCCCGTTCATCCTCAGGACAAATTGCAACCTGTACAATCAGGAGGTTAAAGGTGCTGATTCTCCAAGTAGGGAGATGGTTAGTCAAGCGGCTGGAATGGCGAACCCAAGCACAAGGAGAGGAGAAATGAGGTGCGTTTTAGAAACCTTTCCCGATCTCATGGCATACCATCTTCTGGGTTTCCCATGCATGTTTTGATGTAGGAAGATGCCCTTGTACCTGGAGATTTGAGACCCATGGGGTGTGTTCCCCGCAGTGTTACTTTAAAGTATCTGCGTTTGCTCACCCAACCTCACCTATCTTCTCAGCCCCAAGAGTGTCCAGCCTTATGTCTCATCCAGCTGTGGGTCTAGATATGGTCAATCCAGGTTGCATCATAGACCCTGAACGGATTTTGTAAGAATTTCTCTCTCTCACGGTCTTTGTTTTGTGGGTTTTTTAAAGTAATTTACGTTTAGAATCGGTCTTGGCTGCTTTTCCCTGCTGTGTTGATGCCGTTTTACACCCTCTTGATTCACTTGCAGAGAGATATCGATACATAGGTTTTCAGATTCTTACTAGTGTGGTGACTAGGGTGTGTTGAGTCCAGTTCACTGAGCAGGGAGTAGGCCTTTTCTATTACATATTTGGCTTATGGAGCAGTGTCTGAACTAATTTCAAACCCTTGTTTTATGCATCACCCCACCTCACCTTTCCCGTTAAGCAGCCATAGTGTGTCTTCTAAAGGTGTGACTCTGTTCTGTTTTGTAATTCAGTTCAAGTGTAGCGATTTTGACATTCCCTCTATAAGCGATATCTTAGGATAAGTGTCTTTTTCTGTGTGACTTATTTCACTTAGAATCATCGTACCTAAATCCACTCATCATGCTGCTAACTAGCCTTATGACATTGATTTCATGGCTGAGTGATATTCCATTGTGCCAAGTACCACCATTTCTTTATCCATTTTTCTCTTTCCTGGGATATTGAAGGTGTACCGAAGCGGAGGTTCTTGGAAACAGAGCAGCCGTAAACTTTAGGGTGCCTGTGTCTTGTTGATTTTTAGTTTTCCCAATTTATACGCCCATGAGTGGAAGTGCCCTATGCTCTCTACGCTGTGTTTATTACTTGTTTCAGGACACACCGTACTCTTCTCCAGAGTGCCTGTTGGCAATTTACATCCCGCCCATCAGCGTAGCAAGGCTCCCATGTCTCCATGGCCTGTCCTGCTTTTCTGGTTTTTACACTTTGTTCAGCATGGCCCTTTTGACCGAGGGCAAGCGAGACTTCTTTGTAGCGCTGATTTGCCCTTCCGGCTTGCTTGGTTGGCCAAAAAGGGCGTATGCGTTTTTTCCTGAATATATTCAGGAAAAAACGCATACGCCCTTTTTGGCCAAGGGCATCATTGTCAACGTTTTGCCGCTTTTCATGTGCTTTAAAGGCGAGTCGAATCTACCTCCTGAAATCTGTTTCCTGCAAATCTGCCTTGCTTTCAAATCCTCTTTGTTGCCTTCCCTCAATATATTTGTGGACGAGAGTTCTCATTTATAACTCTGCACGTTTGTGAATTGCAGTGCCCCTGAGCTCCATTTGTCTCCTCGCTTTTTTGGGAGCTGGCCGCAAAAGCGCAGGATTGCTTCAGGCCCTATTTTGGTTCTGGGGGGCAGGCTGAGCCTGTGGTTCATTCTTCTTCCTGATGGGAAAATGGAGTGACCTATGCCTGTCCCAACACCTAGGGCTCATCTCTCGTTGGTTCTGCGTCTTCCCATTCATCCTCAGGACAAATTGCAACCTGTACAATCAGGAGGTTAAAGGTGCTGATTCTCCAAGTAGGGAGATGGTTAGTCAAGCGGCTGGAATGGCGAACCCGAGCACAAGGAGAGGAGAAATGAGGTGCGTTTTAGAAACCTTTCCCGATCTCATGGCATACCATCTTCTGGGTTTCCCATGCATGTTTTGATGTAGGAAGATGCCCTTGTACCTGGAGATTTGAGACCCATGGGGTGTGTTCCCCGCAGTGTTACTTTAAATTATCTGCGTTTGCTCACCCAACCTCACCAATCCTCTCAGCCCCAAGAGTGTCCAGCCTTATGTCTCATCCAGCTGTGTGTCTAGATATGGTCAATCCAGGTTGCATCATAGACCCTGAACGGATTTTGTAAGAAATTCTCTCTCTTTCACTGTCTTTGTTTTGTGGGTTTTTTAAAGTAATTTATGTTTAGAATCATGCTTGGCTGCTTTTCCCTGCTGTGTTGATACCGCTTTACACCCTCTTGATTCATTGCAGAGAGATATCGATACATAGGTTTTCAGATTCTTACTAGTCAGATATATTCTTGTGTGGTGACTAGGGTGTGTTGAGTCCAGTTCACTGAGCAGGGAGTAGGCCTTGTCTATTACATATTTGGCTTATGGAGCAGTGTCTGAGCTAATTTCAAACCCTTGTTTTATGCATCACCCCACCTCACCTTTCCCGTTAAGCAGCCATAGTGTGTCTTCTAAAGGTGTGACTCTGTTCTGTTTTGTAATTCAGTTCAAGTGTAGCGATTTTGACATTCCCTCTATAAGCGATATCTTAGGACAAGTGCCTTTTTCTGTGTGACTTATTTCACTTAGATTCATCGTACCTAAATCCACTCATCATGCTGCTAACTAGCCTTATGACATTGATTTCATGGCTGAGTGATATTCCATTGTGCCAAGTACCACCATTTCTTTATCCATTTTTCTCTTTCCTGGGATATTGAAGGTGTACCGAAGCGGAGGTTCTTGGAAACAGAGCAGCCGTAAACTTTAGGGTGCCTGTGTCTTGTTGATTTTTACTTTTCCCAATTTATACGCCCATGAGTGGAAGTGCCCTATGCTCTCTACGCTGTGTTTATTACTTGTTTCAGGACACACCGTACTCTTCTCCAGAGTGCCTGTTGGCAATTTACATCCCGCCCATCAGCGTAGCAAGGCTCCCATGTCTCCATGGCCTGTCCTGCTTTTCTGGTTTTTACACTTTGTTCAGCATGGCCCTTTTGACCGAGGGCAAGCGAGACTTCTTTGTAGCGCTGATTTGCCCTTCCGGCTTGCTTGGTTGGCCAAAAAGGGCGTATGCGTTTTTTCCTGAATATATTCAGGAAAAAACGCATACGCCCTTTTTGGCCAAGGGCATCATTCTCAACGTTTTGCCGCTTTTCATGTGCTTTAAAGGCGAGTCGAATCTACCTCCTGAAATCTGTTTCCTGCAAATCTGCCTTGCTTTCAAATCCTCTTCGTTGCCTTCCCTCAATATATTTGTGGACGAGAGTTCTCATTTATAACTCTGCACGTTTGTGAATTGCAGTGCCCCTGAGCTCCATTTGTCTCCTCGCTTTTTTGGGAGCTGGCCGCAAAAGCGCAGGATTGCTTCAGGCCCTATTTTGGTTCTGGGGGGCAGGCTGAGCCTGTGGTTCATTCTTCTTCCTGATGGGAAAATGGAGTGACCTATGCCTGTCCCAACACCTAGGGCTCGTCTCTCGTTGGTTCTGCGTCTTCCCATTCATCCTCAGGACAAATTGCAACCTGTACAATCAGGAGGTTAAAGGTGCTGATTCTCCAAGTAGGGAGATGGTTAGTCAAGCGGCTGGAATGGCGAACCCGAGCACAAGGAGAGGAGAAATGAGGTGCGTTTTAGAAACCTTTCCCGATCTCATGGCATACCATCTTCTGGGTTTCCCATGCATGTTTTGATGTAGGAAGATGCCCTTGTACCTGGAGATTTGAGACCCATGGGGTGTGTTCCCCGCAGTGTTACTTTAAAGTATCTGCGTTTGCTCACCCAACCTCACCAATCCTCTCAGCCCCAAGAGTGTCCAGCCTTATGTCTCATCCAGCTGTGGGTCTAGATATGGTCAATCCAGGTTGCATCATAGACCCTGAACGGATTTTGTAAGAAATTCTCTCTCTTTCACTGTCTTTGTTTTGTGGGTTTTTTAAAGTAATTTATGTTTAGAATCATGCTTGGCTGCTTTTCCCTGCTGTGTTGATGCCGCTTTACACCCTCTTGATTCATTGCAGAGAGATATCGATACATAGGTTTTCAGATTCTTACTAGTCAGATATATTCTTGTGTGGTGACTAGGGTGTGTTGAGTCCAGTTCACTGAGCAGGGAGTAGGCCTTGTCTATTACATATTTGGCTTATGGAGCGGTCTCTGAGCTAATTTCAAACCCTTGTTTTATGCATCACCCCACCTCACCTTTCCCGTTAAGCAGCCATAGTGTGTCTTCTAAAGGTGTGACTCTGTTCTGTTTTGTAATTCAGTTCAAGTGTAGCGATTTTGACATTCCCTCTATAAGCGATATCTTAGGATAAGTGTCTTTTTCTGTGTGACTTATTTCACTTAGAATCATCGTACCTAAATCCACTCATCATGCTGCTAACTAGCCTTATGACATTGATTTCATGGCTGAGTGATATTCCATTGTGCCAAGTACCACCATTTCTTTATCCATTTTTCTCTTTCCTGGGATATTGAAGGTGTACCGAAGCGGAGGTTCTTGGAAACAGAGCAGCCGTAAACTTTAGGGTGCCTGTGTCTTGTTGATTTTTAGTTTTCCCAATTTATACGCCCATGAGTGGAAGTGCCCTATGCTCTCTACGCTGTGTTTATTACTTGTTTCAGGACACACCGTACTCTTCTCCAGAGTGCCTGTTGGCAATTTACATCCCGCCCATCAGCGTAGCAAGGCTCCCATGTCTCCATGGCCTGTCCTGCTTTTCTGGTTTTTACACTTTGTTCAGCATGGCCCTTTTGACCGAGGGCAAGCGAGACTTCTTTGTAGCGCTGATTTGCCCTTCCGGCTTGCTTGGTTGGCCAAAAAGGGCGTATGCGTTTTTTCCTGAATATATTCAGGAAAAAACGCATACGCCCTTTTTGGCCAAGGGCATCATTGTCAACGTTTTGCCGCTTTTCATGTGCTTTAAAGGCGAGTCGAATCTACCTCCTGAAATCTGTTTCCTGCAAATCTGCCTTGCTTTCAAATCCTCTTCGTTGCCTTCCCTCAATATATTTGTGGACGAGAGTTCTCATTTATAACTCTGCACGTTGGTGAATTGCACTGCCCCTGAGCTCCATTTGTCTCCTCGCTTTTTTGGGAGCTGGCCGCAAAAGCGCAGGATTGCTTCAAGCCCTATTTTGGTTCTGGGGGGCAGGCTGAGCCTGTGGTTCATTCTTCTTCCTGATGGGAAAATGGAGTCACCTATGCCTGTCCCAAAACCTAGGGATTGTCTCTCGTTGGTTCCGCAACTTCCCTTTCATCCTCAGGACAAATTGCAACCTGTACAATCAGGAGGTTAAAGGTGCTGATTCTCCAAATAGGGAGATGGTTAGTCAAGCGGCTGGAATGGCAAACCAGAGCACAAGGAGAGGAAAAATGAGGTGCATTTTAGAAACCTTTCCCGATCTCATGGCATACCATCTTCTGGGTTTCCCATGCATGTTTTGATGTAGGAAGATGCCCTTGTACCTGGAGATTTGAGACCCATGGGGTGTGTTCCCCGCAGTGTTACTTTAAAGTATCTGCGTTTGCTCACCCAACCTCACCAATCCTCTCAGCCCCAAGAGTGTCCAGCCTTATGTCTCATCCAGCTGTGGGTCTAGATATGGTCAATCCAGGTTGCATCATAGACCCTGAACGGATTTTGTAAGAATTTCTCTCTCTTTCACTGTCTTTGTTTTGTGGGTTTTTTAAAGTAATTTACGTTTAGAATCGGTCTTGGCTGCTTTTCCCTGCTGTGTTGATGCCGCTTTACACCCTCTTGATTCACTTGCAGAGAGATATCGATACATAGGTTTTCAGATTCTTACTAGTGTGGTGACTAGGGTGTGTTGAGTCCAGTTCACTGAGCAGGGAGTAGGCCTTGTCTATTACATATTTGGCTTATGGAGCGGTCTTTGAGCTAATTTCAAACCCTTGTTTTATGCATCACCCCACCTCACCTTTCCCGTTAAGCAGCCATAGTGTGTCTTCTAAAGGTGTGACTCTGTTCTGTTTTGTAATTCAGTTCAAGTGTAGCGATTTTGACATTCCCTCTATAAGCGATATCTTAGGATAAGTGTCTTTTTCTGTGTGACTTATTTCACTTAGAATCATCGTACCTAAATCCACTCATCATGCTGCTAACTAGCCTTATGACATTGATTTCATGGCTGAGTGATATTCCATTGTGCCAAGTACCACCATTTCTTTATCCATTTTTCTCTTTCCTGGGACATTGATGGTGTACCGAAGTGGAGGTTCTTGGAAACAGAGCAGCCGTAAACTTTAGGGTGCCTGTGTCTTGTTGATTTTAGTTTTCCCAATTTATACGCCCATGAGTGGAAGTGCCCTATGCTCTCTACGCTGTGTTTATTACTTGTTTCAGGACACACCGTACTCTTCTCCAGAGTGCCTGTTGGCAATTTACATCCCGCCCATCAGCGTAGCAAGGCTCCCATGTCTCCATGGCCTGTCCTGCTTTTCTGGTTTTTACACTTTGTTCAGCATGGCCCTTTTGACCGAGGGCAAGCGAGACTTCTTTGTAGCGCTGATTTGCCCTTCCGGCTTGCTTGGTTGGCCAAAAAGGGCGTATGCGTTTTTTCCTGAATATATTCAGGAAAAAACGCATACGCCCTTTTTGGCCAAGGGCATCATTGTCAACGTTTTGCCGCTTTTCATGTGCTTTAAAGGCGAGTCGAATCTACCTCCTGAAATCTGTTTCCTGCAAATCTGCCTTGCTTTCAAATCCTCTTCGTTGCCTTCCCTCAATATATTTGTGGACGAGAGTTCTCATTTATAACTCTGCACGTTTGTGAATTGCAGTGCCCCTGAGCTCCATTTGTCTCCTCGCTTTTTTGGGAGCTGGCCGCAAAAGCGCAGGATTGCTTCAGGCCCTATTTTGGTTCTGGGGGGCAGGCTGAGCCTGTGGTTCATTCTTCTTCCTGATGGGAAAATGGAGTGACCTATGCCTGTCCCAACACCTAGGGCTCGTCTCTCGTTGGTTCCGCGTCTTCCCGTTCATCCTCAGGACAAATTGCAACCTGTACAATCAGGAGGTTAAAGGTGCTGATTCTCCAAGTAGGGAGATGGTTAGTCAAGCGGCTGGAATGGCGAACCCGAGCACAAGGAGAGGAGAAATGAGGTGCGTTTTAGAAACCTTTCCCGATCTCATGGCATACCATCTTCTGGGTTTCCCATGCATGTTTTGATGTAGGAAGATGCCCTTGTACCTGGAGATTTGAGACCCATGGGGTGTGTTCCCCGCAGTGTTACTTTAAATTATCTGCGTTTGCTCACCCAACCTCACCAATCCTCTCAGCCCCAAGAGTGTCCAGCCTTATGTCTCATCCAGCTGTGGGTCTAGATATGGTCAATCCAGGTTGCATCATAGACCCTGAACGGATTTTGTAAGAAATTCTCTCTCTTTCACTGTCTTTGTTTTGTGGGTTTTTTAAAGTAATTTATGTTTAGAATGGGTCTTGGCTGCTTTTCCCTGCTGTGTTGATGCCGCTTTACACCCTCTTGATTCATTGCAGAGAGATATCGATACATAGGTTTTCAGATTCTTACTAGTCAGATATATTCTTGTGTGGTGACTAGGGTGTGTTGAGTCCAGTTCACTGAGCAGGGAGTAGGCCTTGTCTATTACATATTTGGCTTATGGAGCGGTATCTGAGCTAATTTCAAACCCTTGTTTTATGCATCACCCCACCTCACCTTTCCCGTTAAGCAGCCATAGTGTGTCTTCTAAAGGTGTGACTCTGTTCTGTTTTGTAATTCAGTTCAAGTGTAGCGATTTTGACATTCCCTCTATAAGCGATATCTTAGGATAAGTGTCTTTTTCTGTGTGACTTATTTCACTTAGAATCATCGTACCTAAATCCACTCATCATGCTGCTAACTAGCCTTATGACATTGATTTCATGGCTGAGTGATATTCCATTGTGCCAAGTACCACCATTTCTTTATCCATTTTTCTCTTTCCTGGGATATTGAAGGTGTACCGAAGCGGAGGTTCTTGGAAACAGAGCAGCCGTAAACTTTAGGGTGCCTGTGTCTTGTTGATTTTTAGTTTTCCCAATTTATACGCCCATGAGTGGAAGTGCCCTATGCTCTCTACGCTGTGTTTATTACTTGTTTCAGGACACACCGTACTCTTCTCCAGAGTGCCTGTTGGCAATTTACATCCCGCCCATCAGCGTAGCAAGGCTCCCATGTCTCCATGGCCTGTCCTGCTTTTCTGGTTTTTACACTTTGTTCAGCATGGCCCTTTTGACCGAGGGCAAGCGAGACTTCTTTGTAGCGCTGATTTGCCCTTCCGGCTTGCTTGGTTGGCCAAAAAGGGCGTATGCGTTTTTTCCTGAATATATTCAGGAAAAAACGCATACGCCCTTTTTGGCCAAGGGCATCATTGTCAACGTTTTGCCGCTTTTCATGTGCTTTAAAGGCGAGTCGAATCTACCTCCTGAAATCTGTTTCCTGCAAATCTGCCTTGCTTTCAAATCCTCTTCGTTGCCTTCCCTCAATATATTTGTGGACGAGAGTTCTCATTTATAACTCTGCACGTTGGTGAATTGCACTGCCCCTGAGCTCCATTTGTCTCCTCGCTTTTTTGGGAGCTGGCCGCAAAAGCGCAGGATTGCTTCAAGCCCTATTTTGGTTCTGGGGGGCAGGCTGAGCCTGTGGTTCATTCTTCTTCCTGATGGGAAAATGGAGTCACCTATGCCTGTCCCAAAACCTAGGGATTGTCTCTCGTTGGTTCCGCAACTTCCCTTTCATCCTCAGGACAAATTGCAACCTGTACAATCAGGAGGTTAAAGGTGCTGATTCTCCAAATAGGGAGATGGTTAGTCAAGCGGCTGGAATGGCAAACCAGAGCACAAGGAGAGGAAAAATGAGGTGCATTTTAGAAACCTTTCCCGATCTCATGGCATACCATCTTCTGGGTTTCCCATGCATGTTTTGATGTAGGAAGATGCCCTTGTACCTGGAGATTTGAGACCCATGGGGTGTGTTCCCCGCAGTGTTACTTTAAAGTATCTGCGTTTGCTCACCCAACCTCACCAATCCTCTCAGCCCCAAGAGTGTCCAGCCTTATGTCTCATCCAGCTGTGGGTCTAGATATGGTCAATCCAGGTTGCATCATAGACCCTGAACGGATTTTGTAAGAATTTCTCTCTCTTTCACTGTCTTTGTTTTGTGGGTTTTTTAAAGTAATTTACGTTTAGAATCGGTCTTGGCTGCTTTTCCCTGCTGTGTTGATGCCGCTTTACACCCTCTTGATTCACTTGCAGAGAGATATCGATACATAGGTTTTCAGATTCTTACTAGTGTGGTGACTAGGGTGTGTTGAGTCCAGTTCACTGAGCAGGGAGTAGGCCTTGTCTATTACATATTTGGCTTATGGAGCGGTCTTTGAGCTAATTTCAAACCCTTGTTTTATGCATCACCCCACCTCACCTTTCCCGTTAAGCAGCCATAGTGTGTCTTCTAAAGGTGTGACTCTGTTCTGTTTTGTAATTCAGTTCAAGTGTAGCGATTTTGACATTCCCTCTATAAGCGATATCTTAGGATAAGTGTCTTTTTCTGTGTGACTTATTTCACTTAGAATCATCGTACCTAAATCCACTCATCATGCTGCTAACTAGCCTTATGACATTGATTTCATGGCTGAGTGATATTCCATTGTGCCAAGTACCACCATTTCTTTATCCATTTTTCTCTTTCCTGGGACATTGATGGTGTACCGAAGTGGAGGTTCTTGGAAACAGAGCAGCCGTAAACTTTAGGGTGCCTGTGTCTTGTTGATTTTAGTTTTCCCAATTTATACGCCCATGAGTGGAAGTGCCCTATGCTCTCTACGCTGTGTTTATTACTTGTTTCAGGACACACCGTACTCTTCTCCAGAGTGCCTGTTGGCAATTTACATCCCGCCCATCAGCGTAGCAAGGCTCCCATGTCTCCATGGCCTGTCCTGCTTTTCTGGTTTTTACACTTTGTTCAGCATGGCCCTTTTGACCGAGGGCAAGCGAGACTTCTTTGTAGCGCTGATTTGCCCTTCCGGCTTGCTTGGTTGGCCAAAAAGGGCGTATGCGTTTTTTCCTGAATATATTCAGGAAAAAACGCATACGCCCTTTTTGGCCAAGGGCATCATTGTCAACGTTTTGCCGCTTTTCATGTGCTTTAAAGGCGAGTCGAATCTACCTCCTGAAATCTGTTTCCTGCAAATCTGCCTTGCTTTCAAATCCTCTTCGTTGCCTTCCCTCAATATATTTGTGGACGAGAGTTCTCATTTATAACTCTGCACGTTTGTGAATTGCAGTGCCCCTGAGCTCCATTTGTCTCCTCGCTTTTTTGGGAGCTGGCCGCAAAAGCGCAGGATTGCTTCAGGCCCTATTTTGGTTCTGGGGGGCAGGCTGAGCCTGTGGTTCATTCTTCTTCCTGATGGGAAAATGGAGTGACCTATGCCTGTCCCAACACCTAGGGCTCGTCTCTCGTTGGTTCCGCGTCTTCCCGTTCATCCTCAGGACAAATTGCAACCTGTACAATCAGGAGGTTAAAGGTGCTGATTCTCCAAGTAGGGAGATGGTTAGTCAAGCGGCTGGAATGGCGAACCCGAGCACAAGGAGAGGAGAAATGAGGTGCGTTTTAGAAACCTTTCCCGATCTCATGGCATACCATCTTCTGGGTTTCCCATGCATGTTTTGATGTAGGAAGATGCCCTTGTACCTGGAGATTTGAGACCCATGGGGTGTGTTCCCCGCAGTGTTACTTTAAATTATCTGCGTTTGCTCACCCAACCTCACCAATCCTCTCAGCCCCAAGATTGTCCAGCCTTATGTCTCATCCAGCTGTGGGTCTAGATATGGTCAATCCAGGTTGCATCATAGACCCTGAACGGATTTTGTAAGAAATTCTCTCTCTTTCACTGTCTTTGTTTTGTGGGTTTTTTAAAGTAATTTATGTTTAGAATGGGTCTTGGCTGCTTTTCCCTGCTGTGTTGATGCCGCTTTACACCCTCTTGATTCATTGCAGAGAGATATCGATACATAGGTTTTCAGATTCTTACTAGTCAGATATATTCTTGTGTGGTGACTAGGGTGTGTTGAGTCCAGTTCACTGAGCAGGGAGTAGGCCTTGTCTATTACATATTTGGCTTATTGAGCGGTCTTTGAGCTAATTTCAAACCCTTGTTTTATGCATCACCCCACCTCACCTTTCCCGTTAAGCAGCCATAGTGTGTCTTCTAAAGGTGTGACTCTGTTCTCTTTTGTAATTCAGTTCAAGTGTAGCGATTTTGACATTCCCTCTATAAGCGATATCTTAGGATAAGTGTCTTTTTCTGTGTGACTTATTTCACTTACAATCATCGTATCTAAATCCACTCATCATGCTGCTAACTCGCCTTATGACATTGATTTCATGGCTGAGTGATTTTCCATTGTGCCAAGTACCACCATTTCTTTATCCATTTTTCTCTTTCCTGGGACATTGATGGTGTACCGAAGTGGAGGTTCTTGGAAACAGAGCAGCCGTAAACTTTAGGGTGCCTGTGTCTTGTTGATTTTAGTTTTCCCAATTTATACGCCCATGAGTGGAAGTGCCCTATGCTCTCTACGCTGTGTTTATTACTTGTTTCAGGACACACCGTACTCTTGTCCAGAGTGCCTGTTGGCAATTTACATCCCGCCCATCAGCGTAGCAAGGCTCCCATGTCTCCATGGCCTGTCCTGCTTTTCTGGTTTTTACACTTTGTTCAGCATGGCCCTTTTGACCGAGGGCAAGCGAGACTTCTTTGTAGCGCTGATTTGCCCTTCCGGCTTGCTTGGTTGGCCAAAAAGGGCGTATGCGTTTTTTCCTGAATATATTCAGGAAAAAACGCATACGCCCTTTTTGGCCAAGGGCATCATTGTCAACGTTTTGCCGCTTTTCATGTGCTTTAAAGGCGAGTCGAATCTACCTCCTGAAATCTGTTTCCTGCAAATCTGCCTTGCTTTCAAATCCTCTTCGTTGCCTTCCCTCAATATATTTGTGGACGAGAGTTCTCATTTATAACTCTGCACGTTTGTGAATTGCAGTGCCCCTGAGCTCCATTTGTCTCCTCGCTTTTTTGGGAGCTGGCTGCAAAAGCGCAGGATTGCTTCAGGCCCTATTTTTGTTCTTGGGGGCAGGCTGAGCCTGTGGTTCATTCTTCTTCCTGATGGGAAAATGGAGTGACGTATGCCTGTCCCAACACCTAGGGCTCGTCTCTCGTTGGTTCTGCGTCTTCCCATTCATCCTCAGGACAAATTGCAACCTGTACAATCAGGAGGTTAAAGGTGCTGATTCTCCAAGTAGGGAGATGGTTAGTCAAGCAGCTGGAATGGCGAACCCGAGCACAAGGAGAGGAGAAATGAGGTGCGTTTTAGAAACCTTTCCCGATCTCATGGCATACCATCTTCTGGGTTTCCCATGCATGTTTTGATGTAGGAAGATGCCCTTGTACCTGGAGATTTGAGACCCATGGGGTGTGTTCCCCGCAGTGTTACTTTAAAGTATCTGCGTTTGCTCACCCAACCTCACCAATCCTCTCAGCCCCAAGAGTGTCCAGCCTTATGTCTCATCCAGCTGTGGGTCTAGATATGGTCAATCCAGGTTGCATCATAGACCCTGAACGGATTTTGTAAGAATTTCTCTCTCTTTCACGGTCTTTGTTTTGTGGGTTTTTTAAAGTAATTTACGTTTAGAATCGGTCTTGGCTGCTTTTCCCTGCTGTGTTGATGCCGCTTTACACCCTCTTGATTCACTTGCAGAGAGATATCGATACATAGGTTTTCAGATTCTTACTAGTGTGGTGACTAGGGTGTGTTGAGTCCAGTTCACTGAGCAGGGAGTAGGCCTTGTCTATTTCATATTTGGCTTATGAAGCGGTCTCTGAGCTAATTTCAAACCCTTGTTTTATGCATCACCCCACCTCACCTTTCCTGTTAAGCAGCCATAGTGTGTCTTCTAAAGGTGTGACTCTGTTCTCTTTTGTAATTCAGTTCAAGTGTAGCGATTTTGACATTCCCTCTATAAGCGATATCTTAGGATAAGTGTCTTTTTCTGTGTGACTTATTTCACTTAGAATCATCGTACCTAAATCCACTCATCATGCTGCTAAATAGCCTTATGACATTGATTTCATGGCTGAGTGATATTCCATTGTGCCAAGTACCACCATTTCTTTATCCATTTTTCTCTTTCCTGGGATATTGAAGGTGTACCGAAGCGGAGGTTCTTGGAAACAGAGCAGCCGTAAACTTTAGGGTGCCTGTGTCTTGTTGATTTTTACTTTTCCCAATTTATACGCCCATGAGTGGAAGTGCCCTATGCTCTCTACGCTGTGTTTATTACTTGTTTCAGGACACACCGTACTCTTCTCCAGAGTGCCTGTTGGCAATTTACATCCCGCCCATCAGCGTAGCAAGGCTCCCATGTCTCCATGGCCTGTCCTGCTTTTCTGGTTTTTACACTTTGTTCAGCATGGCCCTTTTGACCGAGGGCAAGCGAGACTTCTTTGTAGCGCTGATTTGCCCTTCCGGCTTGCTTGGTTGGCCAAAAAGGGCGTATGCGTTTTTTCCTGAATATATTCAGGAAAAAACGCATACGCCCTTTTTGGCCAAGGGCATCATTGTCAACGTTTTGCCGCTTTTCATGTGCTTTAAAGGCGAGTCGAATCTACCTCCTGAAATCTGTTTCCTGCAAATCTGCCTTGCTTTCAAATCCTCTTCGTTGCCTTCCCTCAATATATTTGTGGACGAGAGTTCTCATTTATAACTCTGCACGTTTGTGAATTGCAGTGCCCCTGAGCTCCATTTGTCTCCTCGCTTTTTTGGGAGCTGGCCGCAAAAGCGCAGGATTGCTTCAGGCCCTATTTTGGTTCTGGGGGGCAGGCTGAGCCTGTGGTTCATTCTTCTTCCTGATGGGAAAATGGAGTCACCTATGCCTGTCCCAAAACCTAGGGATTGTCTCTCGTTGGTTCCGCATCTTCCCTTTCATCCTCAGGACAAATTGCAACCTGTACAATCAGGAGGTTAAAGGTGCTGATTCTCCAAGTAGGGAGATGGTTAGTCAAGCGGCTGGAATGGCAAACCAGAGCACAAGGAGAGGAGAAATGAGGTGCGTTTTAGAAACCTTTCCCGATCTCATGGCATACCATCTTCTGGGTTTCCCATGCATGTTTTGATGTAGGAAGATGCCCTTGTACCTGGAGATTTGAGACCCATGGGGTGTGTTCCCCGCAGTGTTACTTTAAAGTATCTGCGTTTGCTCACCCAACCTCACCAATCCTCTCAGCCCCAAGAGTGTCCAGCCTTATGTCTCATCCAGCTGTGGGTCTAGATATGGTCAATCCAGGTTGCATCATAGACCCTGAACGGATTTCGTAAGAATTTCTCTCTCTTTCACGGTCTTAGTTTTGTGGGTTTTTTAAAGTAATTTACGTTTAGAATCGGTCTTGGCTGCTTTTCCCTGCTGTGTTGATGCCGCTTTACACCCTCTTGATTCACTTGCAGAGAGATATCGATACATAGGTTTTCAGATTCTTACTAGTGTGGTGACTAGGGTGTGTTGAGTCCAGTTCACTGAGCAGGGAGTAGGCCTTGTCTATTACATATTTGGCTTATGGAGCGGTGTCTGAGCTAATTTCAAAC
The DNA here is from genome assembly GCF_028564815.1 of Eubalaena glacialis. Taxonomy (NCBI): domain Eukaryota; kingdom Metazoa; phylum Chordata; class Mammalia; order Artiodactyla; family Balaenidae; genus Eubalaena; species Eubalaena glacialis. The sequence goes on from NW_026871244.1 coordinate 424,623, forward strand.
CCTTGTTTTATGCATCACCCCACCTCACCTTTCCCGTTAAGCAGCCATAGTGTGTCTTCTAAAGGTGTGACTCTGTTCTCTTTTGTAATTCAGTTCAAGTGTAGCGATTTTGACATTCCCTCTATAAGCGATATCTTAGGATAAGTGTCTTTTTCTGTGTGACTTATTTCACTTAGAATCATCGTACCTAAATCCACTCATCATGCTGCTAACTAGCCTTATGACATTGATTTCATGGCTGAGTGATATTCCATTGTGCCAAGTACCACCATTTCTTTATCCATTTTTCTCTTTCCTGGGACATTGATGGTGTACCGAAGTGGAGGTTCTTGGAAACAGAGCAGCCGTAAACTTTAGGGTGCCTGTGTCTTGTTGATTTTTACTTTTCCCAATTTATACGCCCATGAGTGGAAGTGCCCTATGCTCTCTACGCTGTGTTTATTACTTGTTTCAGGACACACCGTACTCTTCTCCAGAGTGCCTTTTGGCAATTTACATCCCGCCCATCAGCGTAGCAAGGCTCCCATGTCTCCATGGCCTGTCCTGCTTTTCTGGTTTTTACACTTTGTTCAGCATGGCCCTTTTGACCGAGGGCAAGCGAGACTTCTTTGTAGCGCTGATTTGCCCTTCCGGCTTGCTTGGTTGGCCAAAAAGGGCGTATGCGTTTTTTCCTGAATATATTCAGGAAAAAACGCATACGCCCTTTTTGGCCAAGGGCATCATTGTCAACGTTTTGCCGCTTTTCATGTGCTTTAAAGGCGAGTCGAATCTACCTCCTGAAATCTGTTTCCTACAAATCTGCCTTGCTTTCAAATCCTCTTCGTTGCCTCCCCTCAATATATTTGTGGACGAGAGTTCTCATTTATAACTCTGCACGTTTGTGAATTGCAGTGCCCCTGAGCTCCATTTGTCTCCTCGCTTTTTAGGGAGCTGGCCGCAAAAGCGCAGGATTGCTTCAGGCCCTATTTTGGTTCTGGGGGGCAGGCTGAGCCTGTGGTTCATTCTTCTTCCTGATGGGAAAATGGAGTGACGTATGCCTGTCCCAACACCTAGGGCTCGTATCTCGTTGGTTCTGCGTCTTCCCATTCATCCTCAGGACAAATTGCAACCTGTACAATCAGGAGGTTAAAGGTGCTGATTCTCCAAGTAGGGAGATGGTTAGTCAAGCGGCTGGAATGGCGAACCCGAGCACAAGGAGAGGAGAAATGAGGTGCGTTTTAGAAACCTTTCCCGATCTCATGGCATACCATCTTCTGGGTTTCCCATGCATGTTTTGATGTAGGAAGATGCCCTTGTACCTGGAGATTTGAGACCCATGGGGTGTGTTCCCCGCAGTGTTACTTTAAAGTATCTGCGTTTGCTCACCCAACCTCACCAATCCTCTCAGCCCCAAGAGTGTCCAGCCTTATGTCTCATCCAGCTGTGGGTCTAGATATGGTCAATCCAGGTTGCATCATAGACCCTGAACGGATTTTGTAAGAATTTCTCTCTCTTTCACTGTCTTTGTTTTGTGGGTTTTTTAAAGTAATTTATGTTTAGAATCGGGCTTGATGCTTTTCCATGCTGTGTTGATGCCGCTTTACACCCTCTTGATTCACTTGCAGAGAGATATCCATACATAGGTTTTCAGATTCTTACTAGTCAGATATATTCTTGTGTGGTGACTAGGGTGTGTTGAGTCCAGTTCACTGAGCAGGGAGTAGGCCTTGTCTATTACATATTTGGCTTATGGAGCGGTCTCTGAGCTAATTTCAAACCCTTGTTTTATGCATCACCCCACCTCACCTTTCCCGTTAAGCAGCCATAGTGTGTCTTCTAAAGGTGTGACTCTGTTCTGTTTTGTAATTCAGTTCAAGTGTAGCCATTTTGACATTCCCTCTATAAGCGATATCTTAGGATAAGTGTCTTTTTCTGTGTGACTTATTTCACTTAGAATCATCGTACCTAAATCCACTCATCATGCTGCTAACTAGCTTTATGACATTGATTTCATGGCTGAGTGATATTCCATTGTGCCAAGTACCACCATTTCTTTATCCATTTTTCTCTTTCCTGGGATATTGAAGGTGTACCGAAGTGGAGGTTCTTGGAAACAGAGCAGCCGTAAACTTTAGGGTGCCTGTGTCTTGTTGATTTTTAGTTTTCCCAATTTATACGCCCATGAGTGGAAGTGCCCTATGCTCTCTACGCTGTGTTTATTACTTGTTTCAGGACACACCGTACTCTTCTCCAGAGTGCCTGTTGGCAATTTACATCCCGCCCATCAGCGTAAGAAGGCTCCCATGTCTCCATGGCCTGTCCTGCTTTTCTGGTTTTTACTGTTTGTTCAGCATGGCCCTTTTGACCGAGGGCAAGCGAGACTTCTTTGTAGCGCTGATTTGCCCTTCCGGCTTGCTTGGTTGGCCAAAAAGGGCGTATGCGTTTTTTCCTGAATATATTCAGGAAAAAACGCATACGCCCTTTTTGGCCAAGGGCATCATTGTCAACGTTTTGCCGCTTTTCATGTGCTTTAAAGGCGAGTCGAATCTACCTCCTGAAATCTGTTTCCTGCAAATCTGCCTTGCTTTCAAATCCTCTTCGTTGCCTTCCCTCAATATATTTGTGGACGAGAGTTCTCATTTATAACTCTGCACGTTTGTGAATTGCAGTGCCCCTGAGCTCCATTTGTCTCCTCGCTTTTTTGGGAGCTGGCCGCAAAAGCGCAGGATTGCTTCAGGCCCTATTTTGGTTCTGGGGGGCAGGCTGAGCCTGTGGTTCATTCTTCTTCCTGATGGGAAAATGGAGTGACCTATGCCTGTCCCAACACCTAGGGCTCGTCTCTCGTTGGTTCCGCGTCTTCCCGTTCATCCTCAGGACAAATTGCAACCTGGACGAAACAGGAGGTTAAAGGTGCTGATTCTCCAAGTAGGGAGATGGTTAGTCAAGTGGCTGGAATGGCGAACCCGAGCACAAGGAGAGGATAAATGAGGTGCGTTTTAGAAACCTTTCCCGATCTCATGGCATACCATCTTCTGGGTTTCCCATGCATGTTTTGATGTAGGAAGATGCCCTTGTACCTGGAGATTTGAGACCCATGGGGTGTGTTCCCCGCAGTGTTACTTTAAAGTATCTGCGTTTGCTCACCCAACCTCACCAATCCTCTCAGCCCCAAGAGTGTCCAGCCTTATGTCTCATCCAGCTGTGGGTCTAGATATGGTCAATCCAGGTTGCATCATAGACCCTGAACGGATTTCGTAAGAATTTCTCTCTCTTTCACGGTCTTTGTTTTGTGGGTTTTTTAAAGTAATTTATGTTTAGAATCGGGCTTGGCTGCTTTTCCCTGCTGTGTTGATGCCGCTTTACACCCACTTGATTCACTTGCAGAGAGATATCGATACATAAGTTTTCAGATTCTTACTAGTCAGATATATTCTTGTGTGGTGTCTAGGGTGTGTTGAGTCCAGTTCACTGAGCAGGGAGTAGGCCTTGTCTATTACATATTTGGCTTATGGAGCGGTCTCTGAGCTAATTTCAAACCCTTGTTTTATGCATCACCCCACCTCACCTTTCCCGTTAAGCAGCCATAGTGTGTCTTCTAAAGGTGTGACTCTGTTCTGTTTTGTAATTCAGTTCAAGTGTAGCGATTTTGACATTCCCTCTATAAGCCATATCTTAGGATAAGTGTCTATTTCTGTGTGACTTATTTCACTTAGAATCATCGTACCTAAATCCACTCATCATGCTGCTAACTAGCCTTATGACATTGATTTCATGGCTGAGTGATATTCCATTGTGCCAAGTACCACCATTTCTTTATCCATTTTTCTCTTTCCTGGGATATTGAAGGTGTACCGAAGCGGAGGTTCTTGGAAACAGAGCAGCCGTAAACTTTAGGGTGCCTGTGTCTTGTTGATTCTTAGTTTTCCCAATTTATACGCCCATGAGTGGAAGTGCCCTATGCTCTCTACGCTGTGTTTATTACTTGTTTCAGGACACACCGTACTCTTCTCCAGAGTGCCTGTTGGCAATTTACATCCCGCCCATCAGTGTAGCAAGGCTCCCATGTCTCCATGGCCTGTCCTGCTTTTCTGGTTTTTACACTTTGTTCAGCATGGCCCTTTTGACCGAGGGCAAGCGAGACTTCTTGTAGCGCTGATTTGCCCTTCCGGCTTGCTTGGTTGGCCAAAAAGGGCGTATGCGTTTTTTCCTGAATATATTCAGGAAAAAACGCATACGCCCTTTTTGGCCAAGGGCATCATTGTCAACGTTTTGCCGCTTTACATGTGCTTTAAAGGCGAGTCGAATCTACCTCCTGAAATCTGTTTCCTGCAAATCTGCCTTGCTTTCAAATCCTCTTCGTTGCCTTCCCTCAATATATTTGTGGACGAGAGTTCTCATTTATAACTCTGCACGTTGGTGAATTGCACTGCCCCTGAGCTCCATTTGTCTCCTCGCTTTTTTGGGAGCTGGCCGCAAAAGCGCAGGATTGCTTCAAGCCCTATTTTGGTTCTGGGGGGCAGGCTGAGCCTGTGGTTCATTCTTCTTCCTGATGGGAAAATGGAGTCACCTATGGCTGTCCCAAAACCTAGGGATTGTCTCTCGTTGGTTCCGCATCTTCCCTTTCATCCTCAGGACAAATTGCAACCTGTAAAATCAGGAGGTTAAAGGTGCTGATTCTCCAAGTAGGGAGATGGTTAGTCAAGCGGCTGGAATGGCAAACCAGAGCACAAGGAGAGGAAAAATGAGGTGCGTTTTAGAAACCTTTCCCGATCTCATGGCATACCATCTTCTGGGTTTCCCATGCATGTTTTGATGTAGGAAGATGCCCTTGTACCTGGAGATTTGAGACCCATGGGGTGTGTTCCCCGCAGTGTTACTTTAAAGTATCTGCGTTTGCTCACCCAACCTCACCAATCCTCTCAGCCCCAAGAGTGTCCAGCCTTATGTCTCATCCAGCTGTGGGTCTAGATATGGTCAATCCAGGTTGCATCATAGACCCTGAACGGATTTTGTAAGAATTTCTCTCTCTTTCACTGTCTTTGTTTTGTGGGTTTTTTAAAGTAATTTACGTTTAGAATCGGTCTTGGCTGCTTTTCCCTGCTGTGTTGATGCCGCTTTACACCCTCTTGATTCACTTGCAGAGAGATATCGATACATAGGTTTTCAGATTCTTACTAGTGTGGTGACTAGGGTGTGTTGAGTCCAGTTCACTGAGCAGGGAGTAGGCCTTGTCTATTACATATTTGGCTTATTGAGCGGTCTTTGAGCTAATTTCAAACCCTTGTTTTATGCATCACCCCACCTCACCTTTCCCGTTAAGCAGCCATAGTGTGTCTTCTAAAGGTGTGACTCTGTTCTGTTTTGTAATTCAGTTCAAGTGTAGCGATTTTGACATTCCCTCTATAAGCGATATCTTAGGATAAGTGTCTTTTTCTGTGTGACTTATTTCACTTAGAATCATCGTATCTAAATCCACTCATCATGCTGCTAACTCGCCTTATGACATTGATTTCATGGCTGAGTGATTTTCCATTGTGCCAAGTACCACCATTTCTTTATCCATTTTTCTCTTTCCTGGGACATTGATGGTGTACCGAAGTGGAGGTTCTTGGAAACAGAGCAGCCGTAAACTTTAGGGTGCCTGTGTCTTGTTGATTTTAGTTTTCCCAATTTATACGCCCATGAGTGGAAGTGCCCTATGCTCTCTACGCTGTGTTTATTACTTGTTTCAGGACACACCGTACTCTTGTCCAGAGTGCCTGTTGGCAATTTACATCCCGCACATCAGCGTAGCAAGGCTCCCATGTCTCCATGGCCTGTCCTGCTTTTCTGGTTTTTACACTTTGTTCAGCATGGCCCTTTTGACCGAGGGCAAGCGAGACTTCTTTGTAGCGCTGATTTGCCCTTCCGGCTTGCCTGGTTGGCCAAAAAGGGCGTATGCGTTTTTTCCTGAATATATTCAGGAAAAAACGCATACGCCCTTTTTGGCCAAGGGCATCATTGTCAACGTTTTGCCGCTTTTCATGTACTTTAAAGGCGAGTCGAATCTACCTCCTGAAATCTGTTTCCTGCAAATCTGCCTTGCTTTCAAATCCTCTTTGTTGCCTTCCCTCAATATATTTGTGGACGAGAGTTCTCATTTATAACTCTGCACGTTTGTGAATTGCAGTGCCCCTGAGCTCCATTTGTCTCCTCGCTTTTTTGGGAGCTGGCCGCAAAAGCGCAGGATTGCTTCAGGCCCTATTTTTGTTCTTGGGGGCAGGCTGAGCCTGTGGTTCATTCTTCTTCCTGATGGGAAAATGGAGTGACCTATGCCTGTCCCAACACCTAGGGCTCGTCTCTCGTTGGTTCTGCGTCTTCCCATTCATCCTCAGGACAAATTGCAACCTGTACAATCAGGAGGTTAAAGGTGCTGATTCTCCAAGTAGGGAGATGGTTAGTCAAGCGGCTGGAATGGCGAACCCGAGCACAAGGAGAGGAGAAATGAGGTGCGTTTTAGAAACCTTTCCCGATCTCATGGCATACCATCTTCTGGGTTTCCCATGCATGTTTTGATGTAGGAAGATGCCCTTGTACCTGGAGATTTGAGACCCATGGGGTGTGTTCCCCGCAGTGTTACTTTAAAGTATCTGCGTTTGCTCACCCAACCTCACCAATCCTCTCAGCCCCAAGAGTGTCCAGCCTTATGTCTCATCCAGCTGTGGGTCTAGATATGGTCAATCCAGGTTGCATCATAGACCCTGAACGGATTTTGTAAGAATTTCTCTCTCTTTCACGGTCTTTGTTTTGTGGGTTTTTTAAAGTAATTTACGTTTAGAATCGGTCTTGGCTGCTTTTCCCTGCTGTGTTGATGCCGCTTTACACCCTCTTGATTCACTTGCAGAGAGATATCGATACATAGGCTTTCAGATTCTTACTGGTGTGGTGACTAGGGTGTGTTGAGTCCAGTTCACTGAGCAGGGAGTAGGCCTTGTCTATTACATATTTGGCTTATGGAGCGGTCTCTGAGCTAATTTCAAACCCTTGTTTTATGCATCACCCCACCTCACCTTTCCCGTTAAGCAGCCATAGTGTGTCTTCTAAAGGTGTGACTCTGTTCTGTTTTGTAATTCAGTTCAAGTGTAGCGATTTTGACATTCCCTCTATAAGCGATATCTTAGGATAAGTGTCTTTTTCTGTGTGACTTATTTCACTTAGAATCATCGTACCTAAATCCACTCATCATGCTGCTAACTAGCCTTATGACATTGATTTCATGGCTGAGTGATATTCCATTGTGCCAAGTACCACCATTTCTTTATCCATTTTTCTCTTTCCTGGGATATTGAAGGTGTACCGAAGCGGAGGTTCTTGGAAACAGAGCAGCCGTAAACTTTAGGGTGCCTGTGTCTTGTTGATTTTTAGTTTTCCCAATTTATACGCCCATGAGTGGAAGTGCCCTATGCTCTCTACGCTGTGTTTATTACTTGTTTCAGGACACACCGTACTCTTCTCCAGAGTGCCTGTTGGCAATTTACATCCCGCCCATCAGCGTAGCAAGGCTCCCATGTCTCCATGGCCTGTCCTGCTTTTCTGGTTTTTACACTTTGTTCAGCATGGCCCTTTTGACCGAGGGCAAGCGAGACTTCTTTGTAGCGCTGATTTGCCCTTCCGGCTTGCTTGGTTGGCCAAAAAGGGCGTATGCGTTTTTTCCTGAATATATTCAGGAAAAAACGCATACGCCCTTTTTGGCCAAGGGCATCATTCTCAACGTTTTGCCGCTTTTCATGTGCTTTAAAGGCGAGTCGAATCTACCTCCTGAAATCTGTTTCCTGCAAATCTGCCTTGCTTTCAAATCCTCTTCGTTGCCTTCCCTCAATATATTTGTGGACGAGAGTTCTCATTTATAACTCTGCACGTTTGTGAATTGCAGTGCCCCTGAGCTCCATTTGTCTCCTCGCTTTTTTGGGAGCTGGCCGCAAAAGCGCAGGATTGCTTCAGGCCCTATTTTGGTTCTGGGGGGCAGGCTGAGCCTGTGGTTCATTCTTCTTCCTGATGGGAAAATGGAGTCACCTATGCCTGTCCCAAAACCTAGGGATTGTCTCTCGTTGGTTCCGCATCTTCCCTTTCATCCTCAGCACAAATTGCAACCTGTACAATCAGGAGGTTAAACGTGCTGATTCTCCAAGTAGGGAGATGGTTAGTCAAGCGGCTGGAATGGCAAACCAGAGCACAAGGAGAGGAGAAATGAGGTGCGTTTTAGAAACCTTTCCCGATCTCATGGCATACCATCTTCTGGGTTTCCCATGCATGTTTTGATGTAGGAAGATGCCCTTGTACCTGGAGATTTGAGACCCATGGGGTGTGTTCCCCGCAGTGTTACTTTAAAGTATCTGCGTTTGCTCACCCAACCTCACCAATCCTCTCAGCCCCAAGAGTGTCCAGCCTTATGTCTCATCCAGCTGTGGGTCTAGATATGGTCAATCCAGGTTGCATCATAGACCCTGAACGGATTTCGTAAGAATTTCTCTCTCTTTCACGGTCTTTGTTTTGTGGGTTTTTTAAAGTAATTTACGTTTAGAATCGGTCTTGGCTGCTTTTCCCTGCTGTGTTGATGCCGCTTTACACCCTCTTGATTCACTTGCAGAGAGATATCGATACATAAGTTTTCAGATTCTTACTAGTCAGATATATTCTTGTGTGGTGTCTAGGGTGTGTTGAGTCCAGTTCACTGAGCAGGGAGTAGGCCTTGTCTATTACATATTTGGCTTATGGAGCGGTCTCTGAGCTAATTTCAAACCCTTGTTTTATGCATCACCCCACCTCACCTTTCCCGTTAAGCAGCCATAGTGTGTCTTCTAAAGGTGTGACTCTGTTCTGTTTTGTAATTCAGTTCAAGTGTAGCGATTTTGACATTCCCTCTATAAGCCATATCTTAGGATAAGTGTCTATTTCTGTGTGACTTATTTCACTTAGAATCATCGTACCTAAATCCACTCATCATGCTGCTAACTAGCCTTATGACATTGATTTCATGGCTGAGTGATATTCCATTGTGCCAAGTACCACCATTTCTTTATCCATTTTTCTCTTTCCTGGGATATTGAAGGTGTACCGAAGCGGAGGTTCTTGGAAACAGAGCAGCCGTAAACTTTAGGGTGCCTGTGTCTTGTTGATTCTTAGTTTTCCCAATTTATACGCCCATGAGTGGAAGTGCCCTATGCTCTCTACGCTGTGTTTATTACTTGTTTCAGGACACACCGTACTCTTCTCCAGAGTGCCTGTTGGCAATTTACATCCCGCCCATCAGTGTAGCAAGGCTCCCATGTCTCCATGGCCTGTCCTGCTTTTCTGGTTTTTACACTTTGTTCAGCATGGCCCTTTTGACCGAGGGCAAGCGAGACTTCTTGTAGCGCTGATTTGCCCTTCCGGCTTGCTTGGTTGGCCAAAAAGGGCGTATGCGTTTTTTCCTGAATATATTCAGGAAAAAACGCATACGCCCTTTTTGGCCAAGGGCATCATTGTCAACGTTTTGCCGCTTTACATGTGCTTTAAAGGCGAGTCGAATCTACCTCCTGAAATCTGTTTCCTGCAAATCTGCCTTGCTTTCAAATCCTCTTCGTTGCCTTCCCTCAATATATTTGTGGACGAGAGTTCTCATTTATAACTCTGCACGTTGGTGAATTGCACTGCCCCTGAGCTCCATTTGTCTCCTCGCTTTTTTGGGAGCTGGCCGCAAAAGCGCAGGATTGCTTCAAGCTCTATTTTGGTTCTGGGGGGCAGGCTGAGCCTGTGGTTCATTCTTCTTCCTGATGGGAAAATGGAGTCACCTATGGCTGTCCCAAAACCTAGGGATTGTCTCTCGTTGGTTCCGCATCTTCCCTTTCATCCTCAGGACAAATTGCAACCTGTAAAATCAGGAGGTTAAAGGTGCTGATTCTCCAAGTAGGGAGATGGTTAGTCAAGCGGCTGGAATGGCAAACCAGAGCACAAGGAGAGGAAAAATGAGGTGCGTTTTAGAAACCTTTCCCGATCTCATGGCATACCATCTTCTGGGTTTCCCATGCATGTTTTGATGTAGGAAGATGCCCTTGTACCTGGAGATTTGAGACCCATGGGGTGTGTTCCCCGCAGTGTTACTTTAAAGTATCTGCGTTTGCTCACCCAACCTCACCAATCCTCTCAGCCCCAAGAGTGTCCAGCCTTATGTCTCATCCAGCTGTGGGTCTAGATATGGTCAATCCAGGTTGCATCATAGACCCTGAACGGATTTTGTAAGAATTTCTCTCTCTTTCACTGTCTTTGTTTTGTGGGTTTTTTAAAGTAATTTACGTTTAGAATCGGTCTTGGCTGCTTTTCCCTGCTGTGTTGATGCCGCTTTACACCCTCTTGATTCACTTGCAGAGAGATATCGATACATAGGTTTTCAGATTCTTACTAGTGTGGTGACTAGGGTGTGTTGAGTCCAGTTCACTGAGCAGGGAGTAGGCCTTGTCTATTACATATTTGGCTTATTGAGCGGTCTTTGAGCTAATTTCAAACCCTTGTTTTATGCATCACCCCACCTCACCTTTCCCGTTAAGCAGCCATAGTGTGTCTTCTAAAGGTGTGACTCTGTTCTGTTTTGTAATTCAGTTCAAGTGTAGCGATTTTGACATTCCCTCTATAAGCGATATCTTAGGATAAGTGTCTTTTTCTGTGTGACTTATTTCACTTAGAATCATCGTATCTAAATCCACTCATCATGCTGCTAACTCGCCTTATGACATTGATTTCATGGCTGAGTGATTTTCCATTGTGCCAAGTACCACCATTTCTTTATCCATTTTTCTCTTTCCTGGGACATTGATGGTGTACCGAAGTGGAGGTTCTTGGAAACAGAGCAGCCGTAAACTTTAGGGTGCCTGTGTCTTGTTGATTTTAGTTTTCCCAATTTATACGCCCATGAGTGGAAGTGCCCTATGCTCTCTACGCTGTGTTTATTACTTGTTTCAGGACACACCGTACTCTTGTCCAGAGTGCCTGTTGGCAATTTACATCCCGCCCATCAGCGTAGCAAGGCTCCCATGTCTCCATGGCCTGTCCTGCTTTTCTGGTTTTTACACTTTGTTCAGCATGGCCCTTTTGACCGAGGGCAAGCGAGACTTCTTTGTAGCGCTGATTTGCCCTTCCGGCTTGCCTGGTTGGCCAAAAAGGGCGTATGCGTTTTTTCCTGAATATATTCAGGAAAAAACGCATACGCCCTTTTTGGCCAAGGGCATCATTGTCAACGTTTTGCCGCTTTTCATGTACTTTAAAGGCGAGTCGAATCTACCTCCTGAAATCTGTTTCCTGCAAATCTGCCTTGCTTTCAAATCCTCTTTGTTGCCTTCCCTCAATATATTTGTGGACGAGAGTTCTCATTTATAACTCTGCACGTTTGTGAATTGCAGTGCCCCTGAGCTCCATTTGTCTCCTCGCTTTTTTGGGAGCTGGCCGCAAAAGCGCAGGATTGCTTCAGGCCCTATTTTTGTTCTTGGGGGCAGGCTGAGCCTGTGGTTCATTCTTCTTCCTGATGGGAAAATGGAGTGACCTATGCCTGTCCCAACACCTAGGGCTCGTCTCTCGTTGGTTCTGCGTCTTCCCATTCATCCTCAGGACAAATTGCAACCTGTACAATCAGGAGGTTAAAGGTGCTGATTCTCCAAGTAGGGAGATGGTTAGTCAAGCGGCTGGAATGGCGAACCCGAGCACAAGGAGAGGAGAAATGAGGTGCGTTTTAGAAACCTTTCCCGATCTCATGGCATACCATCTTCTGGGTTTCCCATGCATGTTTTGATGTAGGAAGATGCCCTTGTACCTGGAGATTTGAGACCCATGGGGTGTGTTCCCCGCAGTGTTACTTTAAAGTATCTGCGTTTGCTCACCCAACCTCACCAATCCTCTCAGCCCCAAGAGTGTCCAGCCTTATGTCTCATCCAGCTGTGGGTCTAGATATGGTCAATCCAGGTTGCATCATAGACCCTGAACGGATTTTGTAAGAATTTCTCTCTCTTTCACGGTCTTTGTTTTGTGGGTTTTTTAAAGTAATTTACGTTTAGAATCGGTCTTGGCTGCTTTTCCCTGCTGTGTTGATGCCGCTTTACACCCTCTTGATTCACTTGCAGAGAGATATCGATACATAGGCTTTCAGATTCTTACTGGTGTGGTGACTAGGGTGTGTTGAGTCCAGTTCACTGAGCAGGGAGTAGGCCTTGTCTATTACATATTTGGCTTATGGAGCGGTCTCTGAGCTAATTTCAAACCCTTGTTTTATGCATCACCCCACCTCACCTTTCCCGTTAAGCAGCCATAGTGTGTCTTCTAAAGGTGTGACTCTGTTCTGTTTTGTAATTCAGTTCAAGTGTAGCGATTTTGACATTCCCTCTATAAGCGATATCTTAGGATAAGTGTCTTTTTCTGTGTGACTTATTTCACTTAGAATCATCGTACCTAAATCCACTCATCATGCTGCTAACTAGCCTTATGACATTGATTTCATGGCTGAGTGATATTCCATTGTGCCAAGTACCACCATTTCTTTATCCATTTTTCTCTTTCCTGGGATATTGAAGGTGTACCGAAGCGGAGGTTCTTGGAAACAGAGCAGCCGTAAACTTTAGGGTGCCTGTGTCTTGTTGATTTTTAGTTTTCCCAATTTATACGCCCATGAGTGGAAGTGCCCTATGCTCTCTACGCTGTGTTTATTACTTGTTTCAGGACACACCGTACTCTTCTCCAGAGTGCCTGTTGGCAATTTACATCCCGCCCATCAGCGTAGCAAGGCTCCCATGTCTCCATGGCCTGTCCTGCTTTTCTGGTTTTTACACTTTGTTCAGCATGGCCCTTTTGACCGAGGGCAAGCGAGACTTCTTTGTAGCGCTGATTTGCCCTTCCGGCTTGCTTGGTTGGCCAAAAAGGGCGTATGCGTTTTTTCCTGAATATATTCAGGAAAAAACGCATACGCCCTTTTTGGCCAAGGGCATCATTCTCAACGTTTTGCCGCTTTTCATGTGCTTTAAAGGCGAGTCGAATCTACCTCCTGAAATCTGTTTCCTGCAAATCTGCCTTGCTTTCAAATCCTCTTCGTTGCCTTCCCTCAATATATTTGTGGACGAGAGTTCTCATTTATAACTCTGCACGTTTGTGAATTGCAGTGCCCCTGAGCTCCATTTGTCTCCTCGCTTTTTTGGGAGCTGGCCGCAAAAGCGCAGGATTGCTTCAGGCCCTATTTTGGTTCTGGGGGGCAGGCTGAGCCTGTGGTTCATTCTTCTTCCTGATGGGAAAATGGAGTCACCTATGCCTGTCCCAAAACCTAGGGATTGTCTCTCGTTGGTTCCGCATCTTCCCTTTCATCCTCAGCACAAATTGCAACCTGTACAATCAGGAGGTTAAACGTGCTGATTCTCCAAGTAGGGAGATGGTTAGTCAAGCGGCTGGAATGGCAAACCAGAGCACAAGGAGAGGAGAAATGAGGTGCGTTTTAGAAACCTTTCCCGATCTCATGGCATACCATCTTCTGGGTTTCCCATGCATGTTTTGATGTAGGAAGATGCCCTTGTACCTGGAGATTTGAGACCCATGGGGTGTGTTCCCCGCAGTGTTACTTTAAAGTATCTGCGTTTGCTCACCCAACCTCACCAATCCTCTCAGCCCCAAGAGTGTCCAGCCTTATGTCTCATCCAGCTGTGGGTCTAGATATGGTCAATCCAGGTTGCATCATAGACCCTGAACGGATTTCGTAAGAATTTCTCTCTCTTTCACGGTCTTTGTTTTGTGGGTTTTTTAAAGTAATTTACGTTTAGAATCGGTCTTGGCTGCTTTTCCCTGCTGTGTTGATGCCGCTTTACACCCTCTTGATTCACTTGCAGAGAGATATCGATACATAGGTTTTCAGATTCTTACTAGTGTGGTGACTAGGGTGTGTTGAGTCCAGTTCACTGAGCAGGGAGTAGGCCTTGTCTATTACATATTTGCCTTATGGAGCGGTCTCTGAGCTAATTTCAAACCCTTGTTTTATGCATCACCCCACCTCACCTTTCCCGTTAAGCAGCCATAGTGTGTCTTCTAAAGGTGTGACTCTGTTCTGTTTTGTAATTCAGTTCAAGTGTAGCGATTTTGACATTCCCTCTATAAGCGATATCTTAGGATAAGTGTCTTTTTCTGTGTGACTTATTTCACTTAGAATCATCGTACCTAAATCCACTCATCATGCTGCTAACTAGCCTTATGACATTGATTTCATGGCTGAGTGATATTCCATTGTGCCAAGTACCACCATTTCTTTATCCATTTTTCTCTTTCCTGGGATATTGAAGGTGTACCAAAGTGGAGGTTCTTGGAAACAGAGCAGCCGTAAACTTTAGGGTGCCTGTGTCTTGTTGATTTTTAGTTTTCCCAATTTATACGCCCATGAGTGGAAGTGCCCTATGCTCTCTACGCTGTGTTTATTACTTGTTTCAGGACACACCGTACTCTTCTCCAGAGTGCCTGTTGGCAATTTACATCCCGCCCATCAGCGTAGCAAGGCTCCCATGTCTCCATGGCCTGTCCTGCTTTTCTGGTTTTTACACTTTGTTCAGCATGGCCCTTTTGACCGAGGGCAAGCGAGACTTCTTTGTAGCGCTGATTTGCCCTTCCGGCTTGCTTGGTTGGCCAAAAAGGGCGTATGCGTTTTTTCCTGAATATATTCAGGAAAAAACGCATACGCCCTTTTTGGCCAAGGGCATCATTGTCAACGTTTTGCCGCTTTTCATGTGCTTTAAAGGCGAGTCGAATCTACCTCCTGAAATCTGTTTCCTGCAAATCTGCCTTGCTTTAAAATCCTCTTCGTTGCCTTCCCTCAATATATTTGTGGACGAGAGTTCTCATTTATAACTCTGCACGTTTGTGAATTGCAGTGCCCCTGAGCTCCATTTGTCTCCTCGCTTTTTTGGGAGCTGGCTGCAAAAGCGCAGGATTGCTTCAGGCCCTATTTTTGTTCTTGGGGGCAGGCTGAGCCTGTGGTTCATTCTTCTTCCTGATGGGAAAATGGAGTGACCTATGCCTGTCCCAACACCTAGGGCTCGTCTCTCGTTGGTTCCGCGTCTTCCCGTTCATCCTCAGGACAAATTGCAACCTGTAAGAAACAGGAGGTTAAAGGTGCTGATTCTCCAAGTAGGGAGATGGTTAGTCAAGCGGCTGGAATGGCGAACTCGAGCACAAGGAGAGGAGAAATGAGGTGCGTTTTAGAAACCTTTCCCGATCTCATGGCATACCATCTTCTGGGTTTCCCATGCATGTTTTGATGTAGGAAGATGCCCTTGTACCTGGAGATTTGAGACCCATGGGGTGTGTTCCCCGCAGTGTTACTTTAAAGTATCTGCGTTTGCTCACCCAACCTCACCAATCCTCTCAGCCCCAAGAGTGTCCAGCCTTATGTCTCATCCAGCTGTGGGTCTAGATATGGTCAATCCAGGTTGCATCAGAGACCCTGAACGGATTTTGTAAGAATTTCTCTCTCTTTCACTGTCTTTGTTTTGTGGGTTTTTTAAAGTAATTTATGTTTAGAATTGGGCTTGGCTGCTTTTCCCTGCTGTGTTGATGCCGCTTTACACCCACTTGATTCACTTGCAGAGAGATATCGATACATAAGTTTTCAGATTCTTACTAGTCAGATATATTCTTGTGTGGTGTCTAGGGTGTGTTGAGTCCAGTTCACTGAGCAGGGAGCAGGCCTTGTCTATTACATATTTGGCTTATGGAGCGGTCTCTGAGCTAATTTCAAACCCTTGTTTTATGCATCACCCCACCTCACCTTTCCCGTTAAGCAGCCATAGTGTGTCTTCTAAAGGTGTGACTCTGTTCTGTTTTGTAATTCAGTTCAAGTGTAGCGATTTTGACATTCCCTCTATAAGCGATATCTTAGGATAAGTGTCTTTTTCTGTGTGACTTATTTCACTTAGAATCATCGTACCTAAATCCACTCATCATGCTGCTAACTAGCCTTATGACATTGATTTCATGGCTGAGTGATATTCCATTGTGCCAAGTACCACCATTTCTTTATCCATTTTTCTCTTTCCTGGGATATTGAAGGTGTACCGAAGCGGAGGTTCTTGGAAACAGAGCAGCCGTAAACTTTAGGGTGCCTGTGTCTTGTTGATTCTTAGTTTTCCCAATTTATACGCCCATGAGTGGAAGTGCCCTATGCTCTCTACGCTGTGTTTATTACTTGTTTCAGGACACACCGTACTCTTCTCCAGAGTGCCTGTTGGCAATTTACATCCCGCCCATCAGCGTAGCAAGGCTCCCATGTCTCCATGGCCTGTCCTGCTTTTCTGGTTTTTACACTTTGTTCAGCATGGCCCTTTTGACCGAGGGCAAGCGAGACTTCTTTGTAGCGCTGATTTGCCCTTCCGGCTTGCTTGGTTGGCCAAAAACGGCGTATACGTTTTTTCCTGAATATATTCAGGAAAAAACGCATATGCCCTTTTTGGCCAATGGCATCATTGTCAACGTTTTGCCGCTTTTCATGTGCTTTAAAGGCGAGTCGAATCTACCTCCTGAAATCTGTTTCCTGCAAATCTGCCTTGCTTTCAAATCCTCTCCGTTGCCTTCCCTCAATATATTTGTGGACGAGAGTTATCATTTATAACTCTGCACGTTTGTGAATTGCAGTGTCCCTGAGCTCCATTTGTCTACTCGCTTTTTTGGGAGCTGGCCGCAAAAGCACAAGATTGCTTCAGGCCCTATTTTGGTTCTGGGGGTCAGGCTGAGCCTGTGGTTCATTCTTCTTCCTGATGGGAAAATGGAGTGGCCTGTGCCTGTCCCAACACCTAGGGCTAGTCTCTCGTTGGTTGCCCGTCTTCCCGTTCATCCTCAGGACAAATTGCAACCTGTACGAAACAGGAGGTTAAAGGTGCTGATTCTCCAAGTAGGGAGATGGTTAGTCAAGCGGCTGGAATGGCGAACCCGAGCACAAGGAGAGGAGAAATGAGGTGCGTTTTAGAAACCTTTCCCGATCTCACGGCATACCATCTTCTGGGTTTCCCATGCATGTTTTGATGTAGGAAGATGCCCTTGTACCTGGAGATTTGAGACCCATGGGGTGTGTACCCCGCAGTGTTACTTTAAAGTATCTGCGTTTGCTCACCCAACCTCACCAATCCTCTCAGCCCCAAGAGTGTCCAGCCTTATGTCTCATCCAGCTGTGGGTCTAGATATGGTCAATCCAGGTTGCATCATAGACCCTGAACGGATTTTGTAAGAATTTCTCTCTCTTTCACTGTCTTTGTTTTGTGGGTTTTTTAAAGTAATTTATGTTTAGAATCGGGCTTGGCTGCTTTTCCCTGCTGTGTTGATGCCGCTTTACACCCTCTTGATTCACTTGCAGAGAGATATCGATACATAGGTTTTCAGATTCTTACTAGTCAGATATATTCTTGTGCGGTGACTAGGGGGTGTTGAGTCCAGTTCACTGAGCAGGGAGTAGGCCTTGTCTATTACATATTTGGCTTATGGAGCGGTGTCTGAGCTAATTTCAAACCCTTGTTTTATGCATCACCCCACCTCACCTTTCCCGTTAAGCAGCCATAGTGTGTCTTCTAAAGGTGTGACTCTGTTCTGTTTTGTAATTCAGTTCAAGTGTAGCGATTTTGACATTCCCTCTATAAGCGATATCTTAGGATAAGTGTCTTTTTCTGTGTGACTTATTTCACTTAGAATCATCGTACCTAAATCCACTCATCATGCTGCTAACTAGCCTTATGACATTGATTTCATGGCTGAGTGATATTCCATTGTGCCAAGTACCACCATTTCTTTATCCATTTTTCTCTTTCCTGGGATATTGAAGGTGTACCGAAGCGGAGGTTCTTGGAAACAGAGCAGCCGTAAACTTTAGGGTGCCTGTGTCTTGTTGATTTTTAGTTTTCCCAATTTATACGCCCATGAGTGGAAGTGCCCTATGCTCTCTACGCTGTGTTTATTACTTGTTTCAGGACACACCGTACTCTTCTCCAGAGTGCCTGTTGGCAATTTACATCCCGCACATCAGCGTAGCAAGGCTCCCATGTCTCCATGGCTTGTCCTGCTTTTCTGGTTTTTACTGTTTGTTCAGCATGGCCCTTTTGACCGAGGGCAAGCGAGACTTCTTTGTAGCGCTGATTTGCCCTTCCGGCTTGCTTGGTTGGCCAAAAACGGCGTATGCGTTTTTTCCTGAATATATTCAGGAAAAAACGCATACGCCCTTTTTGGCCAAGGGCATCACAGTCAACGTTTTGCCGCTTTTCATGTGCTTTAAAGGCGAGTCGAATCTACCTCCTGAAATCTGTTTCCTGCAAATCTGCCTTGCTTTCAAATCCTCTTCGTTGCCTTCCCTCAATATATTTGTGGACGAGAGTTATCATTTATAACTCTGCACGTTTGTGAATTGCAGTGTCCCTGAGCTCCATTTGTCTACTCGCTTTTTTGGGAGCTGGCCGCAAAAGCACAGGATTGCTTCAGGCCCTATTTTGGTTCTGGGGGTCAGGCTGAGCCTGTGGTTCATTCTTCTTCCTGATGGGAAAATGGAGTGGCCTGTGCCTGTCCCAACACCTAGGGCTAGTCTCTCGTTGGTTGCCCGTCTTCCCGTTCATCCTCAGGACAAATTGCAACCTGTACAATCAGGAGGTTAAAGGTGCTGATTCTCCAAGTAGGGAGATGGTTAGTCAAGCGGCTGGAATGGCGAACCCGAGCACAAGGAGAGGAGAAATGAGGTGCGTTTTAGAAACCTTTCCCGATCTCACGGCATACCATCTTCTGGGTTTCCCATGCATGTTTTGATGTAGGAAGATGCCCTTGTACCTGGAGATTTGAGACCCATGGGGTGTGTTCCCCGCAGTGTTACTTTAAAGTATCTGCGTTTGCTCACCCAACCTCACCAATCCTCTCAGCCCCAAGAGTGTCCAGCCTTATGACTCATTCAGCTGTGGGTCTAGATATGGTCAATCCAGGTTGCATCATAGACCCTGAACGGATTTTGTAAGAATTTCTCTCTCTTTCACTGTCTTTGTTTTGTGGGTTTTTTAAAGTAATTTATGTTTAGAATCGGGCTTGGCTGCTTTTCCCTGCTGTGTTGATGCCGCTTTACACCCTCTTGATTCACTTGCAGAGAGATATCGATACATAGGTTTTCAGATTCTTACTAGTCAGATATATTCTTGTGCGGTGACTAGTGTGTGTTGAGTCCAGTTCACTGAGCAGGGAGTAGGCCTTGTCTAGTACATATTTGGCTTATGGAGCGGTGTCTGAGCTAATTTCAAACCCTTGTTTTATGCATCACCCCACCTCACCTTTCCCTTTAAGCAGCCATAGTGTGTCTTCTAAAGGTGTGACTCTGTTCTGTTTTGTAATTCAGTTCAAGTGTAGCGATTTTGAAATTCCCCCTAAAAGCGATATCTTAGGATAAGTGTCTTTTTCTGTGTGACTTATTTCACTTAGAATCATCGTACCTAAATCCACTCATCATGCTGCTAAGTAGCCTTATGACATTGATTTCATGGCTGAGTGATATTCCATTGTGCCAAGTACCACCATTTCTTTATCCATTTTTCTCTTTCCTGGGATATTGAAGGTGTACCGAAGCGGAGGTTCTTGGAAACAGAGCAGCCGTAAACTTTAGGGTGCCTGTGTCTTGTTGATTTTTACTTTTCCCAATTTATACGCCCTTGAGTGGAAGTGCCCTATGCTCTCTACGCTGTGTTTATTACTTGTTTCAGGACACACCGTACTCTTCTCCAGAGTGCCTGTTGGCAATTTACATCCCGCCCATCAGCGTAGCAAGGCTCCCATGTCTCCATGGCCTGTCCTGCTTTTCTGGTTTTTACACTTTGTTCAGCATGGCCCTTTTGACCGAGGGCAAGCGAGACTTCTTTGTAGCACTGATTTGCCCTTCCGGCTTGCTTGGTTGGCCAAAAAGGGCGTGTGCGTTTTTTCCTGAATATATTCAGGAAAAAACGCATACGCCCTTTTTGGCCAAGGGCATCATTGTCAACCTTTTGCCGCTTTTCATGTGCTTTAAAGGCGAGTCGAATCTACCTCCTGAAATCTGTTTCCTGCAAATCTGCCTTGCTTTCAAATCCTCTTCGTTGCCTTCCCTCAATATATTTGTGGACGAGAGTTCTCATTTATAACTCTGCACGTTTGTGAATTGCAGTGCCCCTGAGCTCCATTTGTCTCCTCGCTTTTTTGGGAGCTGGCCGCAAAAGCGCAGGATTGCTTCAGGCCCTATTTTGGTTGTGGGGGGCAGGCTGAGCCTGTGGTTCATTCTTCTTCCTGATGGGAAAATGGAGTGACCTATGCCTGTCCCAACACCTAGGACTCGTCTCTCGTTGGTTCCGCGTCTTCCCGTTCATCCTCAGGACAAATTGCAACCTGTACAATCAGGAGGTTAAAGGTGCTGATTCTCCAAGTAGGGAGATGGTTAGTCAAGCGGCTGGAATGGCGAACTCGACCACAAGGAGAGGAGAAATGAGGTGCGTTTTAGAAACCTTTCCCGATCTCATGGCATACCATCTTCTGGGTTTCCCATGCATGTTTTGATGTAGGAAGATGCCCTTGTACATGGAGATTTGAGACCCATGGTGTGTGTTCCCCGCAGTGTTACTTTAAAGTATCTGCGTTTGCTCACCCAACCTCACCAATCCTCTCAGCCCCAAGAGTATCCAGCCTTATGTCTCATCCAGCTGTGGGTCTAGATATGGTCAATCCAGGTTGCATCATAGTCCCTGAACGGATTTTGTAAGAATTTCTCTCTCTTTCACTGTCTTTGTTTTGTGGGTTTTTTTTAAAGTAATTTATGTTTAGAATCGGGCTTGGCTGCTCTTGCCTGCTGTGTTGATGCCGCTTTACACCCTCTTGATTCACTTGCAGAGAGATATTGATACATAGGTTTTCAGATTCTTACTAGTCAGATATATTCTTGTGTGGTGACTAGGGTGTGTTGAGTCCAGTTCACTGAGCAGGGAGTAGGCCTTGTCTATTACATATTTGGCTTATGGAGCGGTCTCTGAGCTAATTTCAAACCCTTGTTTTATGCATCACCCCACCTCACCTTTCCCGTTAAGCAGCCATAGTGTGTCTTCTAAAGGTGTGACTCTGTTTTGTTTTGTAATTCAGTTCAAGTGTAGCGATTTTGACATTCCCTCTATAAGCGATATCTTAGGATAAGTGTCTTTTTCTGTGTGACTTATTTCACTTAGAATCATCGTATCTAAATCCACTCATCATGCTGCTAACTAGCCTTATGACATTGATTTCATGGCTGAGTGATATTCCATTGTGCCAAGTACCACCATTTCTTTATCCATTTTTCTCTTTCCTGGGATATTGAAGGTGTACCGAAGCGGAGGTTCTTGGAAACAGAGCAGCCGTAAACTTTAGGGTGCCTGTGTCTTGTTGATTCTTAGTTTTCCCAATTTATACGCCCATGAGTGGAAGTGCCCTATGCTCTCTACGCAGTGTTTATTACTTGTTTCAGGACACACCGTACTCTTCTCCAGAGTGCCTGTTGGCAATTTACATCCCGCCCATCAGCGTAGCAAGGCTCCCATGTCTCCATGGCCTGTCCTGCTTTTCTGGTTTTTACACTTTGTTCAGCATGGCCCTTTTGACTGAGGGCAAGCGAGACATCTTTGTAGCGCTGATTTGCCCTTCCGGCTTGCTTGGTTGGCCAAAAAGGGCGTATGCGTTTTTTCCTGAATATATTCAGGAAAAAACGCATACGCCCTTTTTGGCCAAGGGCATCATTGTCAACGTTTTGCCGCTTTTCATGTGCTTTAAAGGCGAGTCGAATCTACCTCCTGAAATCTGTTTCCTGCAAATCTGCCTTGCTTTCAAATCCTCTTCTTTGCCTTCCCTCAATATATTTGTGGACGAGAGTTCTCATTTATAACTCTGCACGTTTGTGAATTGCAGTGCCCCTGAGCTCCATTTGTCTCCTCGCTTTTTTGGGAGCTGGCCGCAAAAGCGCAGGATTTCTTCAGGCTTTATTTTGGTTCTGGGGGGCAGGCTGAGCCTGTGGTTCATTCTTCTTCCTGATGGGAAAATGGAGTCACCTATGCCTGTCCCAACACCTAGGGCTCGTCTCTCGTTGGTTCCGCGTCTTCCCGTTCATCCTCAGGACAAATTGCAACCTGTAAGAAACAGGAGGTTAAAGGTGCTGATTCTCCAAGTAGGGAGATGGTTAGTCAAGTGGCTGGAATGGCGAACCCGAGCACAAGGAGAGGATAAATGAGGTGCGTTTTAGAAACCTTTCCCGATCTCATGGCATACCATCTTCTGGGTTTCCCATGCATGTTTTGATGTAGGAAGATGCCCTTGTACCTGGAGATTTGAGACCCATGGGGTGTGTTCCCCGCAGTGTTACTTTAAAGTATCTGCGTTTGCTCACCCAACCTCACCAATCCTCTCAGCCCCAAGAGTGTCCAGCCTTATGTCTCATCCAGCTGTGGGTCTAGATATGGTCAATCCAGTTTGCATCAGAGACCCTGAACGGATTTTGTAAGAATTTCTCTCTCTTTCACTGTCTTTGTTTTGTGGGTTTTTTAAAGTAATTTATGTTTAGAATCGGGCTTGGCTGCTTTTCCCTGCTGTGTTGATGCCGCTTTACACCCTCTTGATTCACTTGCAGAGAGATATCGATACATAGGTTTTCAGATTCTTACTAGTCAGATATATTCTTGTGTGGTGTCTAGGGTGTGTTGAGTCCAGTTCACTGAGCAGGGAGTAGGCCTTGTCTATTACATATTTGGCTTATGGAGCGGTCTCTGAACTAATTTCAAACCCTTGTTTTATGCATCACCCCACCTCACCTTTCCCGTTAAGCAGCCATAGTGTGTCTTCTAAAGGTGTGACTCTGTTCTGTTTTGTAATTCAGTTCAAGTGTAGCGATTTTGACATTCCCTCTATAAGCGATATCTTAGGATAAGTGTCTTTTTCTGTGTGACTTAATTCACTTAGAATCATCGTATCTAAATCCACTCATCATGCTGCTAACTAGCCTTATGACATTGATTTCATGGTTGAGTGATATTCCATTGTGCCAAGTACCACCATTTCTTTATCCATTTTTCTCTTTCCTGGGATATTGAAGGTGTACCGAAGTGGAGGTTCTTGGAAACAGAGCAGCCGTAAACTTTAGGGTGCCTGTGTCTTGTTGATTTTTAGTTTTCCCAATTTATACGCCCTTGAGTGGAAGTGCCCTATGCTCTCTACGCTGTGTTTATTACTTGTTTCAGGACACACCGTACTCTTCTCCAGAGTGCCTGTTGGCAATTTACATCCCGCCCATCAGCGTAGCAAGGCTCCCATGTCTCCATGGCCTGTCTTGCTTTTCTGGTTTTTACACTTTGTTCAGCATGGCCCTTTTGACCGAGGGCAAGCGAGACTTCTTTGTAGCGCTGATTTGCCCTTCCGGCCTGCTTGGTTGGCCAAAAAGGGCGTATGCGTTTTTTCCTGAATATATTCAGGAAAAAACGCATACGCCCTTTTTGGCCAAGGGCATCATTGTCAACGTTTTGCCGCTTTTCATGTGCTTTAAAGGCGAGTCGAATCTACCTCCTGAAATCTGTTTCCTGCAAATCTGCCTTGCTTTCAAATCCTCTTCGTTGCCTTCCCTCAATATATTTGTGGACGAGAGTTCTCATTTATAACTCTGCACGTTTGTGAATTGCAGTGCCCCTGAGCTCCATTTGTCTCCTCGCTTTTTTGGGAGCTGGCCGCAAAAGCGCAGGATTGCTTCAGGCCCTATATTGGTTCTGGGGGGCAGGCTGAGCCTGTGGTTCATTCTTCTTCCTGATGGGAAAATGGAGTGACTTATGCCTGTCCCAACACCTAGGGCTCGTCTCTCGTTGGTTCCGCGTCTTCCCGTTCATCCTCAGGACAAATTGCAACCTGTACAATCAGGAGGTTAAAGGTGCTGATTCTCCAAGTAGGGAGATGGTTAGTCAAGCGGCTGGAATGGCGAACCCGAGCACAAGGAGAGGAGAAATGAGGTGCGTTTTAGAAACCTTTCCCGATCTCATGGCATACCATCTTCTGGGTTTCCCATGCATGTTTTGATGTAGGAAGATGCCCTTGTACCTGGAGATTTGAGACCCATGGGGTGGGTACCCCGCGGTATTACTTTAAAGTATCTGCATTTGCTCACCCAACCTCACCAATCCTCTCAGCCCCAAGAGTGTCCAGCCTTATGTCTCATCCAGCTGTGGGTCTAGATATGGTCAATCCAGGTTGCATCAGAGACCCTGAACGGATTTTGTAAGAATTTCTCTCTCTTTCACTGTCTTTGTTTTGTGGGTATTTTAAAGTAATTTATGTTTAGAATAGAGCTTGGCTGCTTTTCCCTGCTGTGTTGATGCCGCTTTACACCCTCTTGATTCACTTGCAGAGATATCGATACATAGGTTTTCAGATTCTTACTAGTCAGATATATTCTTGTGTGGTGACTAGGGTGTGTTGAGTCCAGTTCACTGAGCAGGGAGTAGGCCTTGTCTATTACATATTTGGCTTATGGAGCGGTCTCTGAGCTAATTTCAAACCCTTGTTTTATGCATCACCCCACCTCACGTTTCCCGTTAAGCAGCCATAGTGTGTCTTGTAAAGGTGTGAGTCTGTTCTGTTTTGTAATTCAGTTCAAGTGTAGCGATTTTGACATTCCCTCTATAAGCGATATCTTAGGATAAGTGTCTTTTTCTGTGTGACTTATTTCACTTAGAATCATCGTACCTAAATCCACTCATCATGCTGCTAACTAGCCTTATGACATTGATTTCATGGCTGAGTGATATTCCATTGTGCCAAGTACCACCATTTCTTTATCCATTTTTCTCTTTCCTGGGATATTGAAGGTGTACCGAAGCGGAGGTTCTTGGAAACAGAGCAGCCGTAAACTTTAGGGTGCCTGTGTCTTGTTGATTTTTAGTTTTCCCAATTTATACGCCCATGAGTGGAAGTGCCCTATGCTCTCTACGCTGTGTTTATTACTTGTTTCAGGACACACCATACTCTTCTCCAGAGTGCCTGTTGGCAATTTACATCCCGCCCATAAGCGTAGCAAGGCTCCCATGTCTCCATGGCCTGTCCTGCTTTTCTGGTTTTTACAATTTGTTCAGCATGGCCCTTTTGACCGAGGGCAAGGGAGACTTCTTTGTAGCGCTGATTTGCCCTTCTGGCTTGCTCTGTTGGCCAAAAAGGGCGTATGCGTTTTTTCCTGAATATATTCAGGAAAAAAAGCATACGCCCTTTTTGGCCAAGGGCATCATTGTCAACGTTTTGACGCTTTTCATGTGCTTTAAAGGCGAGTCGAATCTACCTCCTGAAATCTGTTTCCTGCAAATCTGCCTTGCTTTCAAATCCTCTTCGTTGCCTTCCCTCAATATATTTGTGGATGAGAGTTCTCATTTATAACTCTGCACGTTTGTGAATTGCAGTGCCCCTGAGCTCCATTTGTCTCCTCGCTTTTTTGGGAGCTGGCCGCAAAAGCGCAGGATTGCTTCAGGCCCTATTTTGGTTCTGGGGGGCAGGCTGAGCCTGTGGTTCATTCTTCTTCCTGATGGGAAAATGGAGTGACCTATGCCTGTACCAACACATAGGGCTCGTCTCTCGTTGGTTCCGCGTCTTCCCGTTCATCCTCAGGACAAATTGCAACCTGTACAATCAGGAGGTTAAAGGTGCTGATTCTCCAAGTAGGGAGATGGTTAGTCAAGCGGCTGGAATGGCGAACCCTAGCACAAGGAGAGGAGAAATGAGGTGCGTTTTAGAAACCTTTCCCGATCTCACGGCATACCATCTTCTCGGTTTCCCATGCATGTTTTGATGTAGGAAGATTCCCTTGTACCTGGAGATTTGAGACCCATGGGGTGGGTACCCCGCGGTATTACCTTAAAGTATCTGCATTTGCTCACCCAACCTCACCAATCCTCTCAGCCCCAAGAGTGTCCAGCCTTATGTCTCATCCAGCTGTGGGTCTAGATATGGTCAATCCAGGTTGCATCAGAGACCCTGAACGGATTTTGTAAGAATTTCTCTCTCTTTCACTGTCTTTGTTTTGTGGGTTTTTTAAAGTAATTTATGTTTAGAATCGGGCTTGGCTGCTTTTCCCTGCTGTGTTGATGCCGCTTTACACACTCTTGATTCACTTGCAGAGAGATATCGATACATAGGTTTTCAGATTCTTACTAGTCAGATATATTCTTGTGTGGTGACTAAGGTGTGTTGAGTCCAGTTCACTGAGCAGGGAGTAGGCCTTGTCTATTACATATTTGGCTTATGGAGCGGTCTCAGAGCTAATTTCAAACCCTTGTTTTATGCATCACCCCAACTCACCTTTCCGGTTAAGCAGCCATAGTATGTCTTCTAAAGGTGTGACTCTGTTCTGTTTTGTAATTCAGTTCAAGTGTAGCGATTTTGACATTCCCTCTATAAGCGATATCTTAGGATAAGTGTCGTTTTCTGTGTGACTTATTTCACTTAGAATCATCGTACCTAAATCCACTCATCATGCTGCTAACTAGCCTTATGACATTGATTTCATGGCTGAGTGATATTCCATTGTGCCAAGTACCACCATTTCTTTATCCATTTTTCTCTTTCCTGGGATATTGAAGGTGTACCGAAGTGGAGGTTCTTGGAAACAGAGCAGCCATAAAGTTTGGGGTGCCTGTGACTTGTTTACTTTTAGTTTTCCCAATTTATACGCCCATGAGTGGAAGTGCCCTATGCTCTCAACGCTGTGTTTATTACTTGTTTCAGGACACACCGTACTCTTCTCCAGAGTGCCTGTTGGCAATTTATATCCCGCCCATCAACGTAGCAAGGCTCCCATGTCTCCATGGCCTGTCCTGCTTTGCTGGTTTTTACACTTGGTTCAGCATGGCCCTTTTGACCGAGGGCAAGCGAGACTTCTTTGTAGCGCTGATTTGCCCTTCCGGCTTGCTTGGTTGGCCAAAAAGGGCGTATGCGTTTTTTCCTGAATATATTCAGGAAAAAACGCATACGCCCTTTTTGGCCAAGGGCATCATTGTCAACATTTTGCCGCTTTTCATGTACTTTAAAGGTGAGTCGAATCTACCTCCTGAAATCTGTTTCCTGCAAATCTGCCTTGCTTTCAAATCCTCTTCGTTGCCTTCCCTCAATATATTTGTGGACGAGAGTTCTCATTTATAACTCTGCACGTTTGTGAATTGCAGTGCCCCTGAGCTCCATTTGTCTCCTCGCTTTTTTGGGAGCTGGCCGCAAAAGCGCAGGATTGCTTCAGGCCCTATTTTGGTTCTGGGGGGCAGGCTGAGCCTGTGGTTCATTCTTCTTCCTGATGGGAAAATGGAGTGACCTATGCCTGTCCCAACAACTAGGGCTCGTCTCTCGTTGGTTCCGCGTCTTCCCGTTCATCCTCAGGACAAATTGCAACCTGTACAATCAGGAGGTTAAAGGTGCTGATTCTCCAAGTAGGGAGATGGTTAGTCAAGCGGCTGGAATGGCGAACCCGAGCACAAGGAGAGGAGAAATGAGGTGCGTTTTAGAAACCTTTCCCGATCTCACGGCATACCATCTTCTGGGTTTCCCATGCATGTTTTGATGTAGGAAGATTCCCTTGTACCTGGAGATTTGAGACCCATGGGGTGGGTACCACGCGGTATTACTTTAAAGTATCTGCATTTGCTCACCCAACCTCACCAATCCTCTCAGCCCCAAGAGTATCCAGCCTTATGTCTCATCCAGCTGTGGGTCTAGGTATGGTCAATCCAGGTTGCATCAGAGACCCTGAACGGATTTTGTAAGAATTTCTATCTCTTTCACTGTCTTTGCTTTGTGGGTTTTTTAAATTAATGTATGTTTAGAATGGGGTTTGGCTGCTTTTCCCTGCTGTGTTTATGCCGCTTTACACCCTCTTGATTCACTTGCAGAGAGATATCAATACATAGGTTTTCAGATTCATACTAGTCAGATATATTCTTGTGCGGTGACTAGGGGGTGTTGAGTCCAGTTCACTGAGCAGGGAGTAGGCCTTGTCTATTACATATTTGGCTTATGGAGCGGTGTCTGAGCTAATTTCAAACCCTTGTTTTATGCATCACCCCACCTCACCTTTCCGGTTAAGCAGCCATAGTGTGTCTTCTAAAGTTGTGCCTCTGTTCTGTTTTGTAATTCAGTTCAAGTGTAGCGATTTTGACATTCCCTCTATAAGCGATATCTTAGGATAAGTGTCTTTTTCTGTGTGACTTATTTCACTTAGAATCATCGTACCTAAATCCACTCATCATGCTGCTAACTAGCCTTATGACATTGATTTCATGGCTGAGTGATATTCCATTGTGCCAAGTACCACCATTTCTTTATCCATTTTTCTCTTTCCTGGGATATTGAAGGTGTACCGAAGTGGAGATTCTTGGCAACAGAGCAGCCGTAAACTTTAGGGTGCCTGTTTCTTGTTGATTTTTAGTTTTCCCAATTTATACGCCCATGAGTGGAAGTGCCCTATGCTCTCTACGCTGTGTTTATTACTTGTTTCAGGACACACCGTACTCTTCTCCAGAGTGCCTGTTGACAATTTACATCCCGCCCATCAGCGTAGCAACGTTCCCATGTCTCCATGGCCTGTCCTGCTTTTCTGGTTTTTACACTTTTTTCAGCATGGCCCTTTTGACCGAGGGCAAGCGAGACTTCTTTGTAGCGCTGATTTGCCCTTCAGGCTTGCTTGGTTGGCCAAAAAGGGCGTATGCGTTTTTTCCTGAATATATTCAGGAAAAAACGCATACGCCCTTTTTGGCCAAGGGCATCATTGTCAACGTTTTGCCGCTTTTCACGTGCTTTAAAGGCGAGTCGAATCTACCTCCTGAAATCTGTTTCCTGCAAATATGCCTTGCTTTCAAATCCTCTTCGTTGCCTTCCCTCAATATATTTGTGGACGAGAGTTCTCATTTATAACTCTGCACGTTTGTGAATTGCAGTGCCCCTGAGCTCCATTTGTCTCCTCGCTTTTTTGGGAGCTGGCCGCAAAAGTGCAGGATTGCTTCAGGCCCTATTTTGGTTCTGGGCGGCAGGCTGAGCCTGTGGTTCATTCTTCTTCCTGATGGGAAAATGGAGTGACCTATGCCTGTCCCAACAACTAGGGCTCGTCTCTCGTTGGTTCCGCGTCTTCCCGTTCATCCTCAGGACAAATTGCAACCTGTACAATCAGGAGGTTAAAGGTGCTGATTCTCCAAGTAGGGAGATGGTTAGTCAAGCGGCTGGAATGGCGAACCCGAGCACAAGGAGAGGAGAAATGAGGTGCGTTTTAGAAACCTTTCCCGATCTCACGGCATACCATCTTCTGGGTTTCCCATGCATGTTTTGATGTAGGAAGATGCCCTTGTACCTGGAGATTTGAGACCCATTGGGTGGGTACCCCGCGGTATTACTTTAAAGTATCTGCATTTGCTCACCCAACCTCACCAATCCTCTCAGCCCCAAGAGTGTCCAGCCTTATGTCTCATCCAGCTGTGGGTCTAGATATGGTCAATCCAGGTTGCATCAGAGACCCTGAACGGATTTTGTAAGAATTTCTATCTCTTTCACTGTCTTTGCTTTGTGGGTTTCTTAAAGTAATGTATGTTTAGAATGGGGTTTGGCTGCTTTTCCCTGCTGTGTTGATGCCGCTTTACACCCTCTTGATTCACTTGCAGAGAGATATCAATACATAGGTTTTCAGATTCATACTAGTCAGATATATTCTTGTGCGGTGACTAGGGGGTGTTGAGTCCAGTTCACTGAGCAGGGAGTAGGCCTTGTCTATTACATATTTGGCTTATGGAGCGGTCTCTGAGCTAATTTCAAACCCTTTTTTTATGCATCACCCCACCTCACCTTTCCGGTTAAGCAGCCATAGTGTGTCTTCTAAAGGTGTGCCTCTGTTCTGTTTTGTAATTCAGTTCAAGTGTAGCGATTTTGACATTCCTTCTATAAGCGATAACTTAGGATAAGTGCCTTTTTCTGTGTGACTTATTTCACTTAGAATCATCGTACCTAAATCCACTCATCATGCTGCTAACTAGCCTTATGACATTGATTTCATGGCTGAGTGATATTCCATTGTGCCATGTACCACCATTTCTTTATCCATTTTTCTCTTTCCTGGGATAGTGAAGGTGTACCGAAGTGGAGGTTCTTGGAAACAGAGCAGCCGTAAAGTTTGGGGTGCCTGTGTCTTGTTTACTTTTAGTTTTCCCAATTTATACGCCCATGAGTGGAAGTGCCCTATGCTCTCAACGCTGTGTTTATTACTTGTTTCAGGACACACCGTACTCTTCTCCAGAGTGCCTGTTGGCAATTTATATCCCGCCCATCAACGTAGCAAGGCTCCCATGTCTCCATGGCCTGTCCTGCTTTTCTGGTTTTTACACTTTGTTCAGCATGGCCCTTTTGACCGAGGGCAAGCGAGAGTTCTTTGTAGCGCTGATTTGCCCTTCTGGCTTGCTTGGCTGGCCAAAAAGGGCGTATGCGTTTTTTCCTGAATATATTCAGGAAAAAACGCATACGCCCTTTTTGGCCAAGGGCATCATTGTCAACATTTTGCCGCTTTTCGTGTACTTTAAAGGCGAGTCGAATCTACCTCCTAAAATCTGTTTCCTGCAAATCTGCCTTGCTTTCAAATCCTCTTCGTTGCCTTCCCTCAATATATTTGTGGACGAGAGTTCTCATTTATAACTCTGCACGTTTGTGAATTGCAGTGCCCCTGAGCTCCATTTGTCTCCTCGCTTTTTTGGGAGCTGGCCGCAAAAGCGCAGGATTGCTTCAGGCCCTATTTTGGTTCTGGGGGGCAGGCTGAGCCTGTGGTTCATTCTTCTTCCTGATGGGAAAATGGAGTGACCTATGCCTGTCCCAACAACTAGGGCTCGTCTCTCGTTGGTTCCGCGTCTTCCCGTTCAACCTCAGGACAAACTGCAACCTGTACAATCAGGAGGTTAAAGGTGCTGATTCTCCAAGTAGGGAGATGGTTAGTCAAGCGGCTGGAATGGCGAACCCGAGCACAAGGAGAGGAGAAATGAGGTGCGTTTTAGAAACCTTTCCCGATCTCACGGCATACCATCTTCTGGGTTTCCCATGCATGTTTTGATGTAGGAAGATTCCCTTGTACCTGGAGATTTGAGACCCATGGGGTGGGTACCCCGCGGTATTACTTTAAAGTATCTGCATTTGCTCACCCAACCTCACCAATCCTCTCAGCCCCAAGAGTGTCCAGCCTTATGTCTCATCCAGCTGTGGGTCTAGATATGGTCAATCCAGGTTGCATCAGAGACCCTGAACGGATTTTGTAAGAATTTCTCTCTCTTTCACTGTCTTTGTTTTGTGGGTTTTTTAAAGTAATTTATGTTTAGAATCGGGCTTGGCTGCTTTTCCCTGCTGTGTTGATGCCGCTTTACACCCTCTTGATTCACTTGCAGAGAGATATCGATACATAGGTTTTCAGATTCTTACTAGTCAGATATATTCTTGTGTGGTGACTAGGGTGTGTTGAGTCCACTTCACTGAGCAGGGAGTAGGCCTTGTCTATTACATATTTGGCTTATGGAGCGGTCTCTGAGCTAATTTCAAACCCTTGTTTTATGCATCACCCCACCTCACCTTTCCCGTTAAGCAGCCATAGTGTGTCTTCTAAAGGTGTGACTCTGTTCTGTTTTGTAATTCAGTTCAAGTGTAGCGATTTTGACATTCCCTCTATAAGCGATATCTTAGGATAAGTGTCTTTTTCTGTGTGACTTATTTCACTTAGAATGATCGTACCTAAATCCACTCATCATGCTGCTAACTAGCCTTATGACATTGATTTCATGGCTGAGTGATATTCCATTGTGCCAAGTACCACCATTTGTTTATCCATTTTTCTCTTTCCTGGAATATTGAAGGTGTACCGAAGCGGAGGTTCTTGGAAACAGAGCAGCCGTAAACTTTAGGGTGCCTGTGTCTTGTTGATTTTTAGTTTTGCCAATTTATACGCCCATGAGTGGAAGTGCCCTATGCTCTCTACGCTGTGTTTATTACTTGTTTCAGGACACACCGTACTCTTCTCCAGAGTGCCTGTTGGCAATTTACATCCCGCCCATCAGCGTAGCAAGGCTCCCATGTCTCCATGGCCTGTCCTGCTTTTCTGGTTTTTACACTTGGTTCAGCATGGCCCTTTTGACCGAGGGCAAGCGGGACTTCTTTGTAGCGCTGATTTGCCCTTCCGGCTTGCTTGGTTGGCCAAAAAGGGCGTATGCGTTTTTTCCTGAATATATTCAGGAAAAAACGCATACGCCCTTTTTGGCCAAGGGCATCATTGTCAACGTTTTGCCGCTTTTCATGTGCTTTAAAGGCGAGTCGAATCTACCTCCTGAAATCTGTTTCCTGCAAATCTGCCTTGCTTTCAAATCCTCTTCGTTGCCTTCCCTCAATATATTTGTGGACGAGAGTTCTCATTTATAACTCTGCACGTTTGTGAATTGCAGTGCCCCTGAGCTCCATTTGTCTCCTCGCTTTTTTGGGAGCTGGCCGCAAAAGCGCAGGATTGCTTCAGGCCCTATTTTGGTTCTGGGGGGCAGGCTGAGCCTGTGGTTCATTCTTCTTCCTGATGGGAAAATGGAGTGACCTGTGCCTGTCCCAACACCTAGGGCTAGTCTCTCGTTGGTTCCCCATCTTCCCGTTCATCCTCAGGACAAATTGCAACCTGGACGAAACAGGAGGTTAAAGGTGCTGATTCTCCAAGTAGGGAGATGGTTAGTCAAGCGGCTGGAATGGCGAACCCGAGCACAAGGAGAGGAGAAATGAGGTGCGTTTTAGAAACCTTTCCCGATCTCACGGCATACCATCTTCTGGGTTTCCCATGCATGTTTTGATGTAGGAAGATTCCCTTGTACCTGGAGATTTGAGACCCATGGGGTGGGTACCCCACAGTATTACTTTAAAGTATCTGCATTTGCTCACCCAACCTCACCAATTCTCTCAGCCCCAAGAGTGTCCAGCCTTATGTCTCATCCAGCTGTGGGTCTAGATATGGTCAATCCAGGTTGCATCAGAGACCCTGAACGGATTTTGTAAGAATTTCTATCTCTTTCACTGTCTTTGCTTTGTGGGTTTTTTAAAGTAATGTATGTTTAGAATGGGGTTTGGCTGCTTTTCCCTGCTGTGTTTATGCCGCTTTACACCCTCTTGATTCACTTGCAGAGAGATATCAATACATAGGTTTTCAGATTCATACTAGTCTGATATATTCTTGTGCGGTGACTAGGGGGTGTTGAGTCCAGTTCACTGAGCAGGGAGTAGGCCTTGTCTATTACATATTTGGCTTAATGAGCGGTGTCTGAGCTAATTTCAAACCCTTGTTTTATGCATCACCCCACCTCACCTTTCCGGTTAAGCAGCCATAGTGTGTCTTCTAAAGTTGTGCCTCTGTTCTGTTTTGTAATTCAGTTCAAGTGTAGCGATTTTGACATTCCCTCTATAAGCGATAACTTAGGATAAGTGTCTTTTTCTGTGTGACTTTTTTCACTTAGAATCATCGTACCTAAATCCACTCATCATGCTGCTAACTAGCCTTATGACATTGATTTCATGGCTGAGTGATATTCCATTGTGCCAAGTACCACCATTTCTTTATCCATTTTTCTCTTTCCTGGGATATTGAAGGTGTACCGAAGCGGAGATTCTTGGAAACAGAGCAGCCGTAAACGTTTGGGTGCCTGTGTATTGCTGATTTTTAGTTTTCCCAATTTATACGCCCATGAGTGGAAGTGCCCTATGCTCTCTACGCTGTGTTTATTACTTGTTTCAGGACACACCGTACTCTTCTCCAGAGTGCCTGTTGACAATTTACATCCCGCCCATCAGCGTAGCAACGCTCCCATGTCTCCATGGCCTGTCCTGCTTTTCTGGTTTTTACACATTTTTCAGCACGGCCCTTTTGACCGAGGGCAAGCGAGACTTCTTGGTAGCGCTGATTTGCCCTTCAGGCTTGCTTGGTTGGCCAAAAAGGGCGTATGCGTTTTTTCCTGAATATATTCAGGAAAAAACGCATACGCCCTTTTTGGCCAAGGGCATCATTGTCAACGTTTTGCCGCTTTTCACGTGCTTTAAAGGCGAGTCGAATCTACCTCCTGAAATCTGTTTCCTGCAAATCTGCCTTGCTTTCAAATCCTCTTCGTTGCCTTCCCTCAATATATTTGTGGACGAGAGTTCTCATTGATAACTCTGCACGTTTGTGAATTGCAGTGCCCCTGAGCTCCATTTGTCTCCTCGCTTTTTTGGGAGCTGGCCGCAAAAGCGCAGGATTGCTTCAGGCCCTATTTTGGTTCTGGGGGGCAGGCTGAGCCTGTGGTTCATTCTTCTTCCTGATGGGAAAATGGAGTGACCTGTGCCTGTCCCAACACCTAGGGCTAGTCTCTCGTTGGTTCCCCGTCTTCCCGTTCATCCTCAGGACAAATTGCAACCTGTACGAAACAGGAGGTTAAAGGTGCTGATTCTCCAAGTAGGGAGATGGTTAGTCAAGCGGCTGTAATGGCGAACCCGAGCACAAGGAGAGGAGAAATGAGGTGCATTTTAGAAACCTTTCCCGATCTCACGGCATACCATCTTCTGGGTTTCCCATGCATGTTTTGATGTAGGAAGATTCCCTTGTACCTGGAGATTTGAGACCCATGGGGTGGGTACCCCGCGGTATTACTTTAAAGTATCTGCATTTGCTCACCCAACCTCACCAATCCTCTCAGCCCCAAGAGTGTCCAGCCTTATGTCTCATCCAGCTGTGGGTCTAGATATGGTCAATCCAGGTTGCATCAGAGACCCTGAACGGATTTTGTAAGAATTTCTCTCTCTTTCACTGTCTTTGCTTTGTGGGTTTTTTAAAGTAATTTATGTTTAGAATGGGGCTTGGCTGCTTTTCCCTGCTGTGTTGATGCCGCTTTACACCCTCTTGATTCACTTGCAGAGAGATATCGATACATAGGTTTTCAGATTCTTACTAGTCAGATATATTCTTGTGTGGTGACTAGGGTGTGTTGAGTCCACTTCACTGAGCAGGGAGTAGGCCTTGTCTATTACATATTTGGCTTATGGAGCGGTCTCTGAGCTAATTTCAAACCCTTGTTTTATGCATCACCCCACCTCACCTTTCCCGTTAAGCAGCCATAGTGTGTCTTCTAAAGGTGTGACTCTGTTCTGTTTTGTAATTCAGTTCAAGTGTAGCGATTTTGACATTCCCTCTATAAGCGATGTCTTAGGATAAGTGTCTTTTTCTGTGTGACTTATTTCACTTAGAATCATCGTACCTAAATCCACTCATCATGCTGCTAACTAGCCTTATGACATTGATTTCATGGCTGAGTGATATTCCATTGTGCCAAGTACCACCATTTCTTTATCCATTTTTCTCTTTCCTGGAATATTGAAGGTGTACCGAAGCGGAGGTTCTTGGCAACAGAGCAGCCGTAAACTTTAGGGTGCCTGTGTCTTGTTGATTTTTAGTTTTCCCAATTTATACGCCCATGAGTGGAAGTGCCCTATGCTCTCTACGCTGTGTTTATTACTTGTTTCAGGACAAACCGTACTCTTCTCCAGAGTTCCTGTTGGCAATTTACATCCCGCCCATCAGCGTAGCAAGGCTCCCATGTATCCATGGCCTGTCCTGCTTTTCTGGTTTTTACACTTGGTTCAGCATGGCCCTTTTGACCGAGGGCAAGCGAGACTTCTTTGTAGCGCTGATTTGCCCTTCCGGCTTGCTTGGTTGGCCAAAAAGGGCGTATGCGTTTTTTCCTGAATATATTCAGGAAAAAACGCATACGCCCTTTTTGCCAAGGGCATCATTGTCAATGTTTTGCCGCTTTTCATGTGCTTTAAAGGCGAGTCGAATCTACCTCCTGAAATCTGTTTCCTGCAAATCTGCCTTGCTTTCAAATCCTCTTCGTTGCCTTCCCTCAATACATTTGTGGACGAGAGTTCTCATTTATAACTCTGCACGTTTGTGAATTGCAGTGCCCCTGAGCTCCATTTGTCTCCTCGCTTTTTTGGGAGCTGGCCGCAAAAGCGCAGGATTGCTTCAGGCCCTATTTTGGTTCTGGGGGGCAGGCTGAGCCTGTGGTTCATTCTTCTTCCTGATGGGAAAATGGAGTGACCTGTGCCTGTCCCAACACCTAGGGCTAGTCTTTCGTTGGTTCCCCGTCTTCCCGTTCATCGTCAGGACAAATTGCAACCTGGACGAAACAGGAGGTTAAAGGTGCTGATTCTCCAAGTAGGGAGATGGTTAGTCAAGCGGCTGGAATGTCGAACCCGAGCACAAGGAGAGGAGAAATGAGGTGCGTTTTAGAAACCTTTCCCGATCTCACGGCATACCATCTTCTGGGTTTCCCATGCATGTTTTGATGTAGGAAGATTCCCTTGTACCTGGAGATTTGAGACCCATGGGGTGGGTACCCCGCGGTATTACTTTAAAGTATCTGCATTTGCTCACCCAACCTCACCAATCCTCTCAGCCCCAAGAGTGTCCAGACTTATGTCTCATCCAGCTGTGGGTCTAGATATGGTCAATCCAGGTTGCATCAGAGACCCTGAACGGATTTTGTAAGAATTTCTCTCTCTTTCACTGTCTTTGTTTTGTGGGTTTTTTAAAGTAATTTATGTTTAGAATCGGGCTTGGCTGCTTTTCCCTGCTGTGTTGATGCCGCTTTACACCCTCTTGATTCACTTGCAGAGAGATATCGATACATAGGTTTTCAGATTCTTACTAGTCAGATATATTCTTGTGCGGTGACTAGGGGGTGTTGAGTCCAGTTCACTGAGCAGGGAGTAGGCCTTGTCTATTACATATTTGGCTTATGGAGCGTTGTCTGAGCTAATTTCAAACCCTTGTTTTATGCATCACCCCACCTCACCTTTCCGGTTAAGCAGCCATAGTGTGTCTTCTAAAGTTGTGCCTCTGTTCTGTTTTGTAATTCAGTTCAAGTGTAGCGATTTTGACATTCCCTCTATAAGCGATATCTTAGGATAAGTGTCTTTTTCTGTGTGACTTATTTCACTTAGAATCATCGTACCTAAATTCACTCATCATGCTGCTAACTAGCCTTATGACATTGATTTCATGGCTGAGTGATATTCCATTGGGCCAAGTACCACCATTTCTTTATCCATTTTTCTCTTTCCTGGGATATTGAAGGTGTACCGAAGCGGAGATTCTTGGAAACAGAGCAGCCGTAAACTTTAGGGTGCCTGTGTCTTGTTGATTTTTAGTTTTCCCAATTTATACGCCCATGAGTGGAAGTGCCCTATGCTCTCTACGCTGTGTTTATTACTTGTTTCAGGACACACCGTACTCTTCTCCAGAGTGCCTGTTGACAATTTACATCCCCCCCATCAGCGTAGCAAGGCTCCCATGTCTCCATGGCCTGTCCTGCTTTACTGGTTTTTACACTTTTTTCAGCATGGCCCTTTTGACCGAGGGCAAGCGAGACTTCTTTGTAGCGCTGATTTGCCCTTCAGGCTTGCTTGGTAGGCCAAAAAGGGCGTATGCGTTTTTTCCTGAATATATTCAGGAAAAAACGCATACGCCCTTTTTGGCCAAGGGCATCATTGTCAACGTTTTGCCGCTTTTCACGTGCTTTAAAGGCGAGTCGAATCTACCTCCTGAAATCTGTTTCCTGCAAATCTGCCTTGCTTTCAAATCCTCTTCGTTGCCTTCCCTCAATATATTTGTGGACGAGAGTTCTCATTTATAACTCTGCACGTTTGTGAATTGCAGTGCCCCTGAGCTCCATTTGTCTCCTCGCTTTTTTGGGAGCTGGCCGCAAAAGCGCAGGATTGCTTCAGGCCCTATTTTGGTTCTGGGGGGCAGGCTGAGCCTGTGGTTCATTCTTCTTCCTGATGGGAAAATGGAGTGACCTGTGCCTGTCCCAACACCTAGGGCTAGTCTCTCGTTGGTTCCCCATCTTCCCGTTCATCCTCAGGACAAATTGTAACCTGGACG
Source organism: Eubalaena glacialis (assembly GCF_028564815.1). Classification (NCBI taxonomy): domain Eukaryota; kingdom Metazoa; phylum Chordata; class Mammalia; order Artiodactyla; family Balaenidae; genus Eubalaena; species Eubalaena glacialis. The sequence goes on from NW_026871244.1 coordinate 462,583, forward strand.
AAACAGGAGGTTAAAGGTGCTGATTCTCCAAGTAGGGAGATGGTTAGTCAAGCGGCTGGAATGGCGAACCCGAGCACAAGGAGAGGAGAAATGAGGTGCGTTTTACAAACCTTTCCCGATCTCACGGCATACCATCTTCTCGGTTTCCCATGCATGTTTTGATGTAGGAAGATTCCCTTGTACCTGGAGATTTGAGACCCATGGGGTGGGTACCCCGCGGTATTACTTTAAAGTATCTGCGTTTGCTCACCCAACCTCACCAATCCTCTCAGCCCCAAGAGTGTCCAGCCTTATGTCTCATCCAGCTGTGGGTCTAGATATGGTCAATCCAGGTTGCATCAGAGACCCTGAACGGATTTTGTAAGAATTTCTATCTCTTTCCCTGTCTTTGCTTTTTGGGTTTTTTAAAGTAATGTATGTTTAGAATGGGGTTTGGCTGCTTTTCCCTGCTGTGTTTATGCCGCTTTACACCCTCTTGCTTCACTTGCAGAGAGATATCAATACATAGGTTTTCAGATTCATACTAGTCAGATATATTCTTGTGCGGTGACTAGGGGGTGTTGAGTCCAGTTCACTGAGCAGGGAGTAGGCCTTGTCTATTACATATTTGGCTTATGGAGCGGTGTCTGAGCTAATTTCAAACCCTTGTTTTATGCATCACCCAACCTCACCTTTCCGGTTAAGCAGCCATTGTGTGTCTTCTAAAGGTGTGCCTCTGTTCTGTTTTGTAATTCAGTTCAAGTGTAGCGATTTTGACATTCCCTCTATAAGCGATATCTTAGGATAAGTGTCTTTTTCTGCGTGACTTATTTCACTTAGAATCATCGTACCTAAATCCACTCATCATGCTGCTAACTAGCCTTATGACATTGATTTCATGGCTGAGTGATATTCCATTGGGCCAAGTGCCACCATTTCTTTATCCATTTTTCTCTTTCCTGGGATATTGAAGGTGTACTGAAGCGGAGATTCTTAGAAACAGAGCAGCCGTAAACTTTAGGGTGCCTGTGTCTTGTTGATTTTTAGTTTTCCCAATTTATACGCCCATGAGTGGAAGTGCCCTATGCTCTCTACGCTGTGTTTATTACTTGTTTCAGGACACACCATAATCTTCTCCAGAGTGCCTGTTGGCAATTTACATCCCGCCCATCAGCGTAGCAAGGCTCCCATGTCTCCATGGCCTGTCCTGCTTTTCTGGTTTTTACACTTTGTTCAGCATGGCCCTTTTGACCGAGGGCAAGGGAGACTTCTTTGTAGCGCTGATTTGCCCTTCCGGCTTGCTCTGTTGGCCAAAAAGGGCGTATGCTTTTTTTCCTGAATATATTCAGGAAAAAAAGCATACGCCCTTTTTGGCCAAGGGCATCATTGTCAACGTTTTGCTGCTTTTCATGTGCTTTAAAGGCGAGTCGAATCTACCTCCTGAAATCTGTTTCCTGCAAATCTGCCTTGCTTTCAAATCCTCTTCGTTGCCTTCCCTCAATATATTTGTGGACGAGAGTTCTCATTTATAACTCTGCACGTTTGTGAATTGCAGTGCCCCTGAGCTCCATTTGTCTCCTCGCTTTTTTGGGAGCTGGCCGCAAAAGCGCAGGATTGCTTCAGGCCCTATTTTGGTTCTGGGGGGCAGGCTGAGCCTGTGGTTCATTCTTCTTCCTGATGGGAAAATGGAGTGACCTATGCCTGTCCCAACACCTAGGGCTCGTCTCTCGTTGGTTCCACGTCTTCCCGTTCATCCTCAGGACAAATTGCAACCTGTACAATCAGGAGGTTAAAGGTGCTGATTCTCCAAGTAGGGAGATGGTTAGTCAAGCGGCTGGAATGGCGAACCCGAGCACAAGGAGAGGAGAAATGAGGTGCGTTTTAGAAAACTTTCCCGATCTCACGGCATACCATCTTCTCGGTTTCCCATGCATGTTTTGATGTAGGAAGATGCCCTTGTACCTGGAGATTTGAGACCCATGGGGTGTGTTCCCCGCAGTGTTACTTTAAAGTATCTGCGTTTGCTCACCCAACCTCACCAATCCTCTCAGCCCCAAGAGTGTCCAGCCTTATGTCTCATCCAGCTGTGGGTCTAGATATGGTCAATCCAGGTTGCATCATAGACCCTGAACGGATTTTGTAAGAATTTCTCTCTCTTTCACTGTCTTTGTTTTGTGGGTTTTTTAAAGTAATTTATGTTTAGAATAGGGCTTGGCTGCTTTTCCCTGCTGTGTTGATGCCGCTTTACACCCTCTTGATTCACTTGCAGAGAGATATCGATACATCGGTTTTCAGATTCTTACGAGTCAGATATATTCTTGTGTGGTGACTAGGGGGTGTTGAGTCCAGTTCACTGAGCAGGGAGTAGGCCTTGTCTATTACATATTTGGCTTATGGAGCGGTCTCTGAGCTAATTTCAAACCCTTGTTTTATGCATCACCCCACCTCACCTTTCCGGTTAAGCAGCCATAGTGTGTCTTCTAAAGGTGTGACTCTGTTCTGTTTTGTAATTCAGTTCAAGTGTAGCGATTTTTACATTCCCTCTATAAGCGATATCTTAGGATAAGTGTCTTTTTCTGTGTGACTTATTTCACTTAGAATCATCGTACCTAAATCCACTCATCATGCTGCTACCTAGCCTTATGACATTGATTTCATGGCTGAGTGATATTCCATTGTGCCAAGTACCACCATTTCTTTATCCATTTTTCTCTTTCCTGGGATATTGAAGGTGTACCGAAGCGGAGGTTCTTGGAAACAGAGCAGCCGTAAACTTTAGGGTGCCTGTGTCTTGTTGATTTTTAGTTTTCCCAATTTATACGCCCATGAGTGGAAGTGCCCTATGCTCTCAACGCTGTGTTTATTACTTGTTTCAGGACACACCGTACTCTTCTCCAGAGTGCCTGTTGGCAATTTCTATCCCGCCCATCAACGTAGCAAGGCTCCCATGTCTCCATGGCCTGTCCTGCTTTTCTGGTTTTTACACTTTGTTCAGCATGGCCCTTTTGACCGAGGGCAAGCGAGACTTCTTTGTAGCGCTGATTTGCCCTTCCGGCTTGCTTGGTTGGCCAAAAAGGGCGTATGCGTTTTTTCCTGAATATATTCAGGAAAAAACGCATACGCCCTTTTTGGCCAAGGGCATCATTGTCAACGTTTTGCCGCTTTTCATGTGCTTTAAAGGCGAGTCGAATCTACCTCCTGAAATCTGTTTCCTGCAAATCTGCCTTGCTTTCAAATCCTCTCCGTTGCCTTCCCTCAATATATTTGTGGACGAGAGTTCTCATTTATAACTCTGCATGTTTGTGAATTGCAGTGCCCCTGAGCTCCATTTGTCTCCTCGCTTTTTTGGGAGCTGGCCGCAAAAGCGCAGGATTGCTTCAGGCCCTATTTTGGTTCTGGGGGGCAGGCTGAGCCTGTGGTTCATTCTTCTTCCTGATGGGAAAATGGAGTGACCTGTGCCTGTCCCAACACCTAGGGCTAGTCTCTCGTTGGTTCCCCGTCTTCCGGTTCATCCTCAGGACAAATTGCAACCTGGACGAAACAGGAGGTTAAAGGTGCTGATTCTCCAAGTAGGGAGATGGTTAGTCAAGCGGCTGGAATGGCGAACCCGAGCACAAGGAGAGGAGAAATGAGGTGCGTTTTAGAAACCTTTTCCGATCTCACGGCATACCATCTTCTGGGTTTCCCATGCATGTTTTGATGTAGGAAGATTCCCTTGTACCTGGAGATTTGAGACCCATGGGGTGGGTACCCCGCGGTATTACTTTAAAGTATCTGCATTTGCTCACCCAACCTCACCAATCCTCTCAGCCCCAAGAGTGTCCAGCCTTATGTCTCATCCAGCTGTGGGTCTAGATATGGTCAATCCAGGTTGCATCAGAGACCCTGAACGGATTTTGTAAGAATTTCTCTCTCTTTCACTGTCTTTGCTTTGTGGGTTTTTTAAAGTAATGTATGTTTAGAATGGGGTTTGGCTGCTTTTCCCTGCTGTGTTTATGCCGCTTTACACCCTCTTGATTCACTTGCAGAGAGATATCGATACATGGGTTTTCAGATTCTTACTAGTCAGATATATTCTTGTGTGGTGACTAGGGTGTGTTGAGTCCAGTTCACTGAGCAGAGAGTAGGCCTTGTCTATTACATATTTGGCTTATGGAGCGGTTTCTGAGCTAATTTCAAACCCTTTTTTTATGCATCACCCCACCTCACCTTTCCCGTTAAGCTGCCATAGTGTGTCTTCCAAAGGTGTGACTCTGTTCTGTTTTGTAATTCAGTTCAAGTGTAGCGATTTTGACATTCCCTCTATAAGCGATATCTTAGGATAAGTGCCTTTTTCTGTGTGACTTATTTCACTTAGAATCATCGTACCTAAATCCACTCATCATGCTGCTAACTAGCCTTCTGACATTGATTTCATGGCTGAGTGATATTCCATTGTGCCAAGTACCACAATTTCTTTATCCATTTTTCTCTTTCCTGGGATATTGAAGGTGTACCGAAGCGGAGGTTCTTGGCAACAGAGCAGCCGTAAAGTTTGGGGTGCCTGTGTCTTGTTGATTTTTAGTTTTCCCAATTTATACGCCCATGAGTGGAAGTGCCCTCTGCTCTCTACGCTGTGTTTATTACTTGTTTCAGGACACACCGTACTCTTCTCCAGAGTGCCTGTTGGCAATTTACATCCCGCCCATCAGCGTAGCAAGGCTCCCATGTCTCCATGGCCTGTCCTGCTTTTCTGGTTTTTACACTTTGTTCAGCATGGCCCTTTTGACCGAGGGCAAGCGAGACTTCTTTGTAGCGCTGATTTGCCCTTCCGGCTTGCTTGGTTGGCCAAAAAGGGCGTATGCGTTTTTTCCTGAATATATTCAGGAAAAAACGCATACGCCCTTTTTGGCCAAGGGCATCATTGTCAACGTTTTGCCGCTTTTCATGTGCTTTAAAGGCGAGTCGAATCTACCTCCTGAAATCTGTTTCCTGCAAATCTGCCTTGCTTTCAAATCCTCTTCGTTGCCTTCCCTCAATATATTTGTGGACGAGAGTTCTCATTTATAACTCTGCACGTTTGTGAATTGCAGTGCCCCTGAGCTCCATTTGTCTACTCGCTTTTTTGGGAACTGGCCGCAAAAGCGCACGATTGTTTCAGGCCCTATTCGGCTTCCAGGGGGCAGGCGGAGCCTGTGGTTCATTCTTCTTCCTGATGGGAAAATGGAGTGACCTGTGCCTGTCCCAACACCTAGGGCTAGTCTCTCGTTGGTTCCCCGTCTTCCCGTTCATCCTCAGGACAAATTGCAACCTGGACGAAACAGGAGGTTAAAGGTGCTGATTCTCCAAGTAGGGAGATGGTTAGTCAAGCGGCTGGAATGGCGAACCCGAGCACTAGGAGAGGAGAAATGAGGTGCGTTTTAGAAACCTTTACCAATCTCACGGCATACCATCTTCTGGGTTTCCCATGCATGTTTTGATGTAGGAAGATGCCCTTGTACCTGGAGATTTGAGACCCATGGGGTGGGTACCCCGCGGTGTTATTTTAAGTATCTGGGTTTGCTCACCCAACCTCACCAATCCTCTCAGCCCCAAGAGTGTCCAGCCTTATGTCTCATCCAGCAGTGGGTCTAGATATGGTCAATCCAGGTTGCATCAGAGACCCTGAACGGATTTTGTAAGAATTTCTCTCTCTTTCACTGTCTTTGCTTTGTGGGTTTTTTAAAGTAATGTATGTTTAGAATGGGGTTTGGCTGCTTTTCCCTGCTGTGTTTATGCCGCTTTACACCCTCTTGATTCACTTGCAGAGAGATATCGATACGTGGGTTTTCAGAATCTTACTAGTCAGATATATTCTTGTGTGGTGACTAGGGTGTGTTGAGTCCAGTTCACTGAGCAGAGAGTAGGCCTTGTCTATTACATATTTGGCTTATGGAGCGGTCTCTGAGCTAATTTCAAACCCTTTTTTTATGCATCACCCCACCTCACCTTTCCCGTTAAGCAGCCATAGTGTGTCTTCCAAAGGTGTGACTCTGTTCTGTTTTGTAATTCAGTTCAAGTGTAGCGATTTTGACATTCCCTCTATAAGCGATATCTTAGGATAAGTGTCTTCTTCTGTGTGACTTATTTCACTTAGAATCATCGTACCTAAATCCACTCATCATGCTGCTAACTAGCCTTATGACATTGATTTCATGGCTGAGTGATATTCCATTGTGCCAAGTACCACCATTTCTTTATCCATTTTTCTCTTTCCTGGGATATTGAAGGTGTACCGAAGCAGAGGTTCTTGGCAACAGAGCAGCCGTAAAGTTTGGGGTGCCTGTGTCTTGTTGATTTTTAGTTTTCCCAATTTATACGCCCATGAGTGGAAGTGCCCTCTGCTCTCTACGCTGTGTTTATTACTTGTTTCAGGACACACCGTACTCTTCTCCAGAGTGCCTGTTGGCAATTTACATCCCGCCCATCAGCGTAGCAAGGCTCCCATGTCTCCATGGCCTGTCCTGCTTTTCTGGTTTTTACACTTTGTTCAGCATGGCCCTTTTGACCGAGGGCAATGGAGACTTCTTTGTAGTGCTGATTTGCCCTTCCGGCTTGCTTGGTTGGCCAAAAAGGGCGTATGCGTTTTTTCCTGAATATATTCAGGAAAAAACGCATACGCCCTTTTTGGCCAAGGGCATCATTGTCAACGTTTTGCCGCTTTTCATGTGCTTTAAAGGCGAGTCGAATCTACCTCCTGAAATCTGTTTCCTGCAAATCTGCCTTGCTTTCAAATCCTCTTCGTTGCCTTCCCTCAATATATTTGTGGACGAGAGTTCTCATTTATAACTCTGCACGTTTGTGAATTGCAGTGCCCCTGAGCTCCATTTGTCTACTCGCTTTTTTGGGAGCTGGCCGCAAAAGCGCAGGATTGCTTCAGGCCCTATTTTGGTTCTGGGGGGCAGGCCGAGCCTGTGGTTCATTCTTTTTCCTGATGGGAAAATGGAGTGACCTGTGCCTGTCCCAACACCTAGGGCTAGTCTCTCGTTGGTACCCCGTCTTCCCGTTCATCCTCAGGACAAATTGCAACCTGGACGAAACAGGAGGTTAAAGGTGCTAATTCTCCAAGTAGGGAGATGGTTAGTCAAGCAGCTGGAATGGCGAACCTGAGCACAAGGAGAGGAGAAATGAGGTGCGTTTTAGAAACCTTTCCCGATCTCACGGCATACTATCTTCTGGGTTTCCCATGCATGTTTTGATGTAGGAAGATGCCCTTGTACCTGGAGATTTGAGACCCATGGGTTGTGTACCCCGAGGTGTTATTTTAAGTATCTGCGTTTGCTCACCCAACCTCACCAATCCTCTCAGCCCCAAGAGTGTCCAGCCTTATGTCTCATCCAGTTGTGGGTCTAGATATGGTCAATCCAGGTTGCATCAGAGACCCTGAATGGATTTTGTAAGAATTTCTCTCTCTTTCACTGTCTTTGCTTTGTGGGTTTTTTTAAAGTAATGTATGTTTAGAATGGGGTTTGGCTGCTATTCCCTGCTGTGTTTATGCCGCTTTACACCCTCTTGATTCACTTGCAGAGAGATATCAATACATAGGTTTTCAGATTCATACTAGTCCGATATATTCTTGTGCGGTGACTAGGGGGTGTTGAGTCCAGTTCACTGAGCAGGGAGTAGGCCTTGTCTATTACATATTTGGCTTATGGAGCGGTCTCTGAGCTTATTTCAAACCCTTGTTTTATGCATCACCCCACCTCACCTTTCCCGTTAAGCAGCCATAGTGTGTCTTCTAAAGGTGTGACTCTGTTCTGTTTTGTAATTCAGTTCAAGTGTAGCGATTTTGACATTCCCTCTATAAACGATATCTTAGGATAAGTGTCTTTTTCTGTGTGACTTATTTCACTTAGAATCATCGTCGCTAAATCCACTCATCATGGTGCTAACTAGCCTTATGACATTGATTTCATGGCTGAGTGATATTCCATTGTGCCAAATACCACCATTTGTTTATCCATTTTTCTCTTTCCTGGGATATTGAAGGTGTACCAAAGTGGAGGTTCTTGGAAACAGAGCAGCCGTAAAGTTTGGGGTGCCTGTGTCTTGTTGAGTTTTAGTTTTTCCAATTTATACCGCCCATGAGTGGAAGTGCCCTATGCTCTTTAAGCTGTGTTTATTACTTGTTTCAGGACACACCGTACACTTCTCCAGAGTGCCTGTTGGCAATTTACATCCCGCCCATCAGCGTAGCAAGGCTCCCATGTCTCCATGGCCTGTCCTGCTTTTCTGGTTTTTACACTTTTTTCAGCATGGCCCTTTTGACCGAGGGCAAGCGAGACTTCTTTGTAGCACTGATTTGCCCTTCCGGCTTGCTTGGTTGGCCAAAAAGGGCGTATGCGTTTTTTCCTGAATATATTCAGGAAAAAACGCATACGCCCTTTTTGGCCAAGGGCATCATTGTCAACGTTTTGCCGCTTTTCATGTGCTTTAAAGGCGAGTCGAACCTACCTCCTGAAATCTGTTTCCTGCAAATCTGCCTTGCTTTCAAATCCTCTTCCTTGCCTTCCCTCAATATATTTGTGGACGAGAGTTATCATTTATAACTCTGCAAGTTTCTGAATTGCAGTGCCCCTGAGCTCCATTTGTCTCCTCGCTTTTTTGTGAGCTGGCCGCAAAAGCGCAGGATTGCTTCAGGCGTTATTCGGCTTCCATGGGGCCGGCGGAGCCTGTGGTTCATTCTTCTTCCTGATGGGAAAATGGAGTGACCTGTGCCTGTCCCAACACCTAGGGCTAGTCTCTCGTTGGTTCCCCATCTTCCCGTTCATCCTCAGGACAAATTGCAACCTGTACGAAACAGGAGGTTAAAGGTGCTGATTCTCCAAGTAGGGAGATGGTTAGTCAAGCGGCTGGAATGGCGAACCCGATCACAAGGAGAGGAGAAATGAGGTGCGTTTTAGAAACCTTTCCCGATTTCACTGCATACCATCTTTTGGGTTTTGCTTGCAGGTTTTGATGTAGGAAGATGCCCTTGTACCTGGAGTTTTGAGACACATGGCGTGGGTACCCCGCAGTGTTACTTTAAAGTATCTGCATTTGCTCACCCAACCTCACCAACCTTTTCAGCCCCAAGAGTGTCCAGCCTTATGTCTCATCCAGCTGTGGGTCTAGATATGGTCAATCCAGGTTGCATCAGAGACCCTGAACGGATTTTGTAAGAATTTCTCTCTCTTTCACTGTCTTTGCTTTGTGGGTTTTTTAAAGTAATGTATGTTTAGAATGGGGCTTGGCTGCTTTTCCCTGCTGTGTTTATGCCGCTTTACACCCTCTTGATTCACTTGCAGAGAGATATCGATACAAAGGTTTTCAGATTCTTACTAGTCAGATATATTCTTGTGCGGTGACTAGGGGGTGTTGAGTCCAGTTCACTGAGCAGGGAGTAGGCCTTGTCTATTACATATTTGGCTTATGCAGCGGTATCTGAGCTAATTTCAAACCCTTGTTCTATGCATCACCCCACCTCACCTTTCCCGTTAAGCAGCCATAGTGTGTCTTCTAATGGTGTGACTCTGTTCTGTTTTGTAATTCAGTTCAAGTGTAGCGATTTTGACATTCCCTCTATAAGCGATATCTTAGGATAAGTGTCTTTTTCTCTGTGACTTATTTCACTTAGAATCATCGTACCTAAATCCACTCATCATGCTGCTAACTAGCCTTATGACATAGATTTCATGGCTGAGTGATATTCCATTGTGCCAAGTACCACCATTTCTTTATCCATTTTTCTCTTTCCTGGGATATTGAAGGTGTACCGAAGTGGAGGTTCTTGGAAACAGAGCAGCCGTAAAGTTTGGGGTGCCTGTGTCTTGTTGATTTTTAGTTTTCCCAATTTATACGCCCATGAGTGGAAGTGCCCTATGCTCTCTAAGCTGTGTTTATTACTTTTTCAGGACACACCGTACACTTCTCCAGAGTGCCTGTTGGCAATTTACATCCCGCCCATCAGCGTAGCAAGGCTCCCATGTCTCCATGGCCTGTCCTGCTTTTCTGGTTTTTACACTTTCTTCAGCATGGCCCTTTTGACCGAGGGCAAGCGAGACTTCTTTGTAGCGCTGATTTGCCCTTCCGGCTTGCTTGGTTGGCCAAAAAGGGCGTATGCGTTTTTTCCTGAATATATTCAGGAAAAAACGCATACGCCCTTTTTGGCCAAGGGCATCATTGTCAACGTTTTGCTGCTTTTCATGTGCTTTAAAGGCGAGTCGAATCTACCTCCTGAAATCTGTTTCATGCAAATCTGCCTTGCTTTCAAATCCTCTTCGTTGCCTTCCCTCAATATATTTGTGGACGAGAGTTCTCATTTATAACTCTGCACGTTTGTGAATTGCAGTGCCCCTGAGCTCCATTTGTCTGCTCGCTTTTTTGGGAGCTGGCCGCAAAAGCGCAGGATTGCTTCAGGCCCTATTTTGGTTCTGGGGGGCAGGCTGAGCCTGTGGTTCATTCTTCTTCCTGATGGGAAAATGGAGTGACCTGTGCCTGTCCCAACACCTAGGGCTAGTCTCTCGTTGGTTCCCCGTCTTCCCGTTCATCCTCAGGACAAATTGCAACCTGTACGAAACAGGAGGTTAAAGGTGCTGATTCTCCAAGTAGGGAGATGTTTAGTCAAGCAGCTAGAAAGGTGAACCCGAGCACAAGGAGAGGAGAAATGAGGTGCGTTTTAGAAGCCTTTCCCGATCTCACGGCATACAAACCTCTGGGTTTCCCATGCATGTTTTGATGTAGGAAGATGCCCTTGTACCTGGAGATTTGAGACCCATGGGGTGGGTACCCCGCGGTATTACTTTAAAGTATCTGCGTTTGCTCACCCAACCTCACCAATCCTCTCAGCCCCAAGAGTGTCCAGCCTTATGTCTCATCCAGCTGTGGCTCTAGATATGGTCGAACCAGGTGGCATCAGAGCCCCTGAACTGATTTTGTAAGAATTTCTCTCTCTTTCACTGTCTTTGTTTTGTGGGTTTTTTTAAGTAATTTATGTTTAGAATGGGGCTTTGCTGCTTTTCCCTGCTGTGTTTATGCCGCTTTACACCCTCTTGATTCACTTGCAGAGAGATATCGATACATAGGTTTTCAGATTCTTACTAGTCAGATATATTCTTGTGCGGTGACTAGGGGGTGTTGAGTCCAGTTCACTGAGCAGGGGGTAGGCCTTGTCTATAACATATTTGGCTTATGGAGCGGTCTCTGAGCTAATTTCAAACCCTTGTTTTATGCATCACCCCACCTCACCTTTCCCGTTAAGCAGCCATAGTGTGTCTTCTAAAGGTGTGACTCTGTTCTGTTTTGTAATTCAGTTCAAGCGTAGCGATTTTGACATTCCCTCTATAAGCGATATCTTAGGATAAGTGTCTTTTTCTGAGTGACTTATTTCACTTAGAATCATCGTCGCTAAATCCACTCATCATGCTGCTAACTAGCCTTATGACATTGATTTCATGGCTGAGTGATATTCCATTGTGCCAAGTACCACCATTTGTTTATCCATTTTTCTCTTTCCTGGGATATTGAAGGTGTACTGAAGTGGAGGTTCTTGGAAACAGAGCAGCCGTAAAGTTTGGGGTGCCTGTGTCTTGTTGATTTTTAGTTTTCCGAATTTATACGCCCATGAGTGGAAGTGCCCTATGCTCTCTAAGCTGTGTTTATTACTTGTTTCAGGACACACCGTACACTTCTCCAGAGTGCCTGTTGGCAATTTACATCCCGCCCATCAGCGTAGCAAGGCTCCCATGTCTCCATGGCCTGTCCTGCTTTTCTGGTTTTTACACTTTTTTCAGCATGGCATTTTTGACCGAGGGCAAGCGAGACTTCTTTGTAGCACTGATTTGCCCTTCCGGCTTGCTTGGTTGGCCAAAAAGGGCGTATGCGATTTTTCCTGAATATATTCAGGAAAAAACGCATACGCCCTTTTTGGCCATGGGCATCATTGTCAACGTTTTGCCGCTTTTCATGTGCTTTAAAGGCGAGTCAAATCTACCTCCTGAAATCTGTTTCCTGAAAATCTGCCTTGCTTTCAAATCCTCTTCGTTGCCTTCCCTCCATATATTTGTGGACGAGAGTTCTCATTGATAACTCTGCACGTTTGTGAATTGCAGTGCCCCTGAGCTCCATTTGTCTCCTCGCTTTTTTGGGAGCTGGCCGCAAAAGCGCAGGATTGCTTCAGGCCCTATTTTGGTTCTGGGGGGCAGGCTGAGCCTGTGGTTCATTCTTCTTCCTGATGGGAAAATGGAGTGACCTGTGCCTGTCCCAACACCTAGGGCTAGTCTCTCGTTGGTTCCCCGTCTTCCCGTTCATCCTCAGGACAAATTGCAACCTGTACGAAACAGGAGGTTAAAGGTGCTGATTCTCCAAGTAGGGAGATGTTTAGTCAAGCGCCTAGAATGGCGAACCCGAGCACAAGGAGAGGAGAAATGAGGTGCGTTTTAGAAGCCTTTCCCGATCTCACGGCATACAATTCTCTGGGTTTCCCATGCATGTTTGGATGTAGGAAGATGCCCTTGTACCTGGAGATTTGAGACCCATGGGGTGGGTACCCCGCAGTATTACTTTAAAGTATCTGCGTTTGCTCACCCAACCTCACCAATCCTCTCAGCCCCAAGAGTGTCCAGCCTTATGTCTCATCCAGCTGTGGGTCTAGATATGGTCAATCCAGGTTGCATCAGAGACCCTGAACGGATTTTGTAGGAATTTCTCTCTCTTTCACTGTCTTTGTTTTGTGGGTTTTTTTAAGTTATTTATGTTTAGAATGGAGCTTGGCTGCTTTCCCCTGCTGTGTTTATGCCGCTTTACACCCTCTTGATTCACTTGCAGAGAGATATTGATACATAGGTTTTCAGATTTTTACTAGTCAGATATATTCTTGTGAGGTGACTAGGGGGTGTTGAGTCCAGTTCACTGAGCAGGGAGTAGGCCTTGTCTATTATATATTTGGCTTATGGAGTGGTCTCTGAGCTAATTTCAAACCCCTGTTTTATGTATCACCCCACCTCACCTTTTCCGTTAAGCAGCCATAGTGTGTCTTCTAAAGGTGTGACTCTGTTCTGTTTTGTAATTCAGTTCAAGTGTAGCGATTTTGACATTCTCTCTATAAGCGATATCTTAGGATAAGTGTCTTTTTCTGTGTGACTTATTTCACTTAGAATCATCGTCGCTAAATCCACTCATCATGCTGCTAACTAGCCTGATGACACTGATTTCATGGCTGAGTGATATTCCATTGTGCCAAGTACCACCATTTCTTTATCCATTTTTCTCTTTCCTGGGATATTGAAGGTGTACCGAAGTGGAGGTTCTTGGAAACAGAGCAGCCGTAAAGTTTGGGGTGCCTGTGTCTTGTTGATTTTTAGTTTTCCCAATTTATACGCCCATGAGTGGAAGTGCCCTATGCTCTCTATGCTGTGTTTATTACTTGTTTCAGGACACACCGTACACTTCTCCAGAGTGCCTGTTGGCAATTTACATCCCGCCCATCAGCGTAGCAAGGCTCCCATGTCTCCATGGCCTGTCCTGCTTTTCTGGTTTTTACACTTGGTTCAGCATGGCCCTTTTGACCGAGGGCAAGCGAGACTTCTTTGTAGCGCTGATTTGCCCTTCCGGCTTGCTTGGTTGGCCAAAAAGGGCGTATGCGATTTTTCCTGAATATATTCAGGAAAAAACGCATACGCCCTTTTTGGCCAAGGGCATCATTGTCAACGTTTTGCCGCTTTTCATGTGCTTTAAAGGCGAGTCGAATCTACCTCCTGAAATCTGTTTCCTGAAAATCTGCCTTGCTTTCAAATCCTCTTCGTTGCCTTCCCTCAATATATTTGTGGACGAGAGTTCTCATTTATAACTCTGCACGTTTGTGAATTGCAGTTCCCCTGAGCTCCATTTGTCTCCTCGCTTTTTTGGGAGCTGGCCGCAAAAGCGCAGGATTGTTCCAGGCCCTATTCGGCTTCCAGGGGGCAGGCGGAGCCTGTGGTTCATTCTTCTTCCTGATGGGAAAATGGAGTGACCTGTGCCTGTCCCAACACCTAGGGTTTGTCTCTCGTTGGTTCCCCGTCTTCCCGTTCATCCTCAGGACAAATTACAACCTGTACGAAACAGGAGGTTAAAGGTGCTGATTCTCCAAGTAGGGAGATGGTTAGTCAAGCGGCTGGAATGGCGAACCCGAGCACAAGGAGAGGAGAAATGAGGTGCGTTTTAGAAACCTTTCCCGATCTCATGGCATACCATCTTCTGTGTTTCCCATGCATGTTTTGATGTAGGAAGATGCCCTTGTACCTGGAGATTTGAGACCCATGGGGTGGGTACCCCGTGGAGTTACTTTAAAGTATCTGCATTTGCTCACCCAACCTCACCAATCCTCTCAGCCCCAAGAGTGTCCAGCCTTATGTCTCATCCAACTGTGGGTCTAGATATGGTCAATCCAGGTTGCATCAGAGACCCTGAACGGATTTTGTAAGAATTTCTCTCTCTTTCACTGTCTTTGTTTTGTGGGTTTTTTTAACTAATTTATGTTTAGAATGGGTCTTGGCTGCTTTTCCCTGCTGTGTTTATGCTGCTTTACACCCTCTTGATTCACTTGCAGAGAGATATCGATATATAGGTTTTCAGATTCTTACGAGTCAGATATATTCTTCTGCGGTGACTAGGGGGTGTTGAGTCCAGTTTACTGAGCAGGGAGTAGGCCTTGTCTATTACATATTTGGCTTATGGAGCGGTCTCTGAGCTAACTTCAAACCCTTGTTTTATGCATCACCCCACCTCACCTTTCCCGTTAAGCAGCCATAGTGTGTCTTCTAAAGGTGTGACTCTGTTCTATTTTGTAATTCAGTTCAAGCGTAGCGATTTTGACATTCCCTCTATAAGCGATATCTTAGGATAAGTGTCTTTTTCTGTGTGACTTATTTCACTTAGAATCATCGTATCTAAATCCACTCATCATGCTGCTAACTAGCCTTATGACATTGATTTCATGGCTGAGTGATATTCCATTGTGCCAAGTACCACCATGTCTTTATCCATTTTTCTCTTTCCTGGGATATTGAAGGTGTACCAAAGTGGAGGTTCTTGGAAACAGAGCAGCCGTAAAGTTTGGGGTGCCTGTGTCTTGTTGATTTTTAGTTTTCCCAATTTATATGCCCATGAATGGAAGTGCCCTATGCTCTCTAATTTGTGTTTATTACTTGTTTCAGGACACACCGTACAATTCTCCAGAGTGGCTGTTTAGCAATTTACATCCCGCCCATCAGCGTAGCAAGGCTCCCATGTCTCCATGGCCTGTCCTGCTTTTCTGGTTTTTACACTTTTTTCAGCATGGCCCTTTTGACCGAGGGCAAGCGAGACTTCCTTGTAGCGCTGATTTGCCCTTCCGGCTTGCTTGGTTGGCCAAAAAGGGCGTATGCGTTTTTTCCTGAATATATTCAGGAAAAAACGCATACGCCCTTTTTGGCCATGGGCATCATTGTCAACGTTTTGCCGCTTTTCATGTGCTTTACACGCGAGTCAAATCTACCTCCTGAAATCTGTTTCCTGAAAATCTGCCTTGCTTTCAAATCCTCTTCGTTGCCTTCCCTCAATATATTTGTGGACGAGAGTTCTCATTGATAACTCTGCACGTTTGTGAATTGCAGTGCCCCTTAGCTCCATTTGTCTACTCGCTTTTTTGGGAGCTGGCCGCAAAAGCGCAGGATTGCTTCAGGCCCTATTTTGGTTCTGGGGGGCAGGCTGAGCCTGTGATTCATTCTTCTTCCTGATGGGAAAATGGAGTGACCTGTGCCTGTCCCAACACCTAGGGCTAGTCTCCCGTTGGTTGCCCGTCTTCCCGTTCATCCTCAGGACAAATTGCAACCTGTACGAAACAGGAGGTTAAAGGTGCTGATTCTCCAAGTAGGGAGATGTTTAGTCAAGCGCCTAGAATGGCGAACCCGAGCACAAGGAGAGGAGAAATGAGGTGCGTTTTAGAAGCCTTTCCCGATCTCACGGCATACAATTCTCTGGGTTTCCCATGCATGTTTGGATGTAGGAGGATGCCCTTGTACCTGGAGATTTAAGACCCATGGGGTGGGTACACCACGGTATTACTTTAATGTATCTGCGTTTGCTCACCCAACCTCACCAAACTTCTCAGCCCCAAGAGTGTCCAGCCTTATGTCTCATCCAGCTGTGGGTCTAGATATGGTCAATCCAGGTGGCATAAGAGCCCCTGAACTGATTTTGTAAGAATTTCTATCTCTTTCACTGTCTTTGTTTTGTGGGTTTTTTTAAGTAATTTATGTTTAGAATGGGGCTTGGCTGCTTTTCCCTGCCCTGTTTATGCCGCTTTACACCCTCTTGATTCACCTGCAGAGAGATATCGATACATAGGTTTTCAGATTCTTACTAGTCAGATATATTCTTGTGCGGTGAATAGCGGGTGTTGAGTGCAGGTCACTGAGCAGGGAGTAGGCCTTTTCTATTACATATTTGGCTTATGGAACGGTGTCTGAGCTAATTTCAAACCCTTGTTTTATGCATCACCCCACCTCACCTTTCCCGTTAAGCAGCCATAGTGTGTCTTCTAAATGTGTGACTCTGTTCTGTTTTGTAATTCAGTTCAAGTGTAGCGATTTTGACATTCCCTCTATAAGCGATATCTTAGGATAAGTGTCTTTCGCTGTGTGACTTATTTCACTTAGAATCATCGTACCTAAATCCACTTATCATGCTGCTAACTAACCTTATGACATTGATTTCATGGCTGAGTGATATTCCATTGTGCCAAGTACCACCATTTCTTTATCCATTTTTCTCTTTCTGGGATATTGAAGGTGTACCGAAGTGGAGGTTCTTGGAAACAGAGCAGCCGTAAAGGTTGCGGTGCTTGTGTCTTGTTGATTTTTAGTTTTCCAATGTATACGCCCATGAGTGGAAGTGCTCTATGCTCTCTAAGCTGTGTTTATTACTTTTTTCAGGACACACCGTACACTTCTCCAGAGTGCCTGTTGGCAATTTACATCCCGCCCATCAGCGTAGCAAGGCTCCCATGTCTCCATGGCCTGTCCTGCTTTTATGGTTTTTACACTTTTTTAAGAATGTCCCTTTTGACCGATGGCAAGCGAGATTTCTTTGTAGCGCTGATTTGCCCTTCCGGCTTGCTTGGTTGGCCAAAAAGGGCGTATGCGTTTTTTCCTGAATATATTCAGGAAAAAACGCATACGCCCTTTTTGGCCAAGGGCATCATTGTCAACGTTTTGCCGCTTTTCATGTGCTTTAAAGGCGAGTCGAATCTACCTCCTGAAATCTGTTTCCTGCAAATCTGCCTTGCTTTCAAATCCTCTTCGTTGCCTTCCTTCAATATATTTGTGGACGAGAGTTCTCATTTATAACTCTGCACGTTTGTGAATTGCAGTGCCCCTGAGCTCCATTTGTCTACTCGCTTTTTTGGGAGCTGGCCGCAAAAGCGCAGGATTGCTTCAGGCCCTATTTTGGTTTTGGGGGGCAGGCTGAGCCTGTGGTTCATTCTTCTTCCTGATGGGAAAATGGAGTGACCTGTGCCTGTCTCAACACCTAGGGCTAGTCTCTCTTTGGTTCCCCGTCTTCCCGTTCATCCTCAGGAAAATTGCAACCTGTACGATACAGGAGTTTAAAGATGCTGATTCTCCAAGTAGGGAGATGGTTAATCAAGCGGCTGAAATGGGGAACCCGAGCACAAGGAGAGGAGAAATGAGGTGCGTTTTAGAAACCTTTCCCGATCTCACGGCATACCATCTTCTTGGTTTCACATGCATGTTTTGATGTAGGAAGATGCCCTTGTACCTGGAGATTTGAGACCCATGGGGTGGGTACCCCGCGGTATTACTTTAAAGTATCTGCGTTTGCTCATCCAACCTCACCAATCCTCTCAGCCCCAAGAGTGTCCAGCCTTATGTCTGATCCAGCTGTGGGTCTAGATATGGTCAATCCATGTTGCATCAGAGACCCTGAACGGATTTTGTAAGAATTTCTCTCTCTTTCACTGTCTTTGTTTTGTGGGATGTTTAAAGGAATTTATGTTTAGAATCAGGCTTGGCTGCTTTTCCCTGCTGTGTTTATGCCGCTTTACACCCTCTTGATTCACTTGCAGAGAGATATCGATACAAAGGTTTTCAGATTCTTACTAGTCAGATATATTCTTGTGCGGTGACTAGGGGGTGTTGAGTCCAGTTCACTGAGCAGGGAGTAGGCCTTGTCTATTACATATTTGGCTTATGGAGTGGTCTCTGAGCTAATTTCAAACCCCTGTTTTATGTATCACCCCACCTCACCTTTTCCATTAAGCAGCCATAGTGTGTCTTCTAAAGGTGTGACTCTGTTCTGTTTTGTAATTCAGTTCAAGTGTAGCGATTTTGACATTCCCTGTATAAGCGATATCTTAGGATAAGTGTCTTTTTCTGTGTGACTTATTTCACTTAGAATTATCGTTGCTAAATCCACTCATCATGGTGCTAACTAGCCTTATGACACTGATTTCATGGCTGAGTGATATTCCATTGTGCCAAGTACCACCATTTCTTTATCCATTTTTCTCTTTCCTGGGATATTGCAGGCGTAACAAAGTGGAGGTTCTTGGAAACAGAGCAGCCGTAAAGTTCTGGGTGCCTGTGTCTTGTTGATTTTTAGTTTTCCCAATTTATACGCCCATGAGTGGAAGTGCCCTATGCTCTCTAAGCTGTGTTTATTACTTTTTTCAGGACACACCGTACACTTCTCCAGAGTGCCTGTTGGCCATTTACGTCCCACCCATCAGCTTAGCAAGGCTTCCATGTCTCCATGGCCTGTCCTGCTTTTCTGGTTTTTACACTTTTTCAGCATGGCCCTTTTGACCGAGGTCAAGCGAGACTTCTTTGTAGCGCTGATTTGCCCTTCTGGCTTGCTTGGTTGGCCAAAAAGGGCGTATGCCTTTTTTCCTGAATATATTCAGGAAAAAAGGCATACGCCCTTTTTGGTCAAGGGCATCATTATCAACGTTTTGCCACTTTTCATGTGCTTTAAAGGCGAGTCGAATCTACCTCCTGAAATCGGTTTCTTGCAAATCTTCCTTGCTTTCAAATCCTCTTCGTTGCCTTCCCTCAATATATTTGTGGACGAGAGTTCTCATTTATAACTCTGCACGTTTGTGAATTGCAGTGCCCCTGAGCTCCATTTGTCTCCTCGCTTTTTTGGGAGCTGGCCGCAAAAGAGCAGGATTGCTTCAGGCCCTATTTTGGTTCTGGGGGGCAGGGTGAGCCTGTGGTTCATTCTTCTTCCTGATGGGAAAATGGAGTGACCTGTGCCTGTCCCAAAACCTAGGGCTAGTCTCTCGTTGGTTGCCCGTCTTCCCGTTCATCCTCAGGACAAATTGCAACCTGTACGAAACAGGAGGTTAAAGGTGCTGATTCTCCAAGTAGGGAGATGGTTAGTCAAGCGGCTGGAATGACGAACCCGAGCACAAAGAGAGGAGAAATGAGGTGCCTTTTAGAAACCTTTCCCGATCTCACGGCTCACCATCTTCTGGGTTTCCCATGCATGTTTTGATGTAGGAAGATGCCCTTGTACCTGGAGATTTGAGACCCATGGGGGGGGGTACCCCGCGGTATTATTTTAAAGTATCTGCGTTTGCTCACCCAACCTCACCAATCCTCTCAGCCCCAAGAGTGTCCAGCCTTATGTCTCATCCAGCTGTGGGTCTAGATATGGTCAATCCAGGTGGCATAAGAGCCCCTGAACGGATTTTGTAAGAATTTCTCTCTCTTTCACTGTCTTTGTTTTGTGGGTTTTTTAAAGTAATGTATGTTTAGAATGGGGTTTGGCTGCTTTTCCCTGCTGTGTTTATGCCGCTTTACACCCTCTTGATTCACTTGCAGAGAGATATCGATACATAGGTTTTCAGATTCTTACGAGTCAGATATATTCTTGTGCGGTGACTAGGGGGTGTTGAGTCCAGTTCACTGAGCAGGGAGTAGGCCTTGTCTATTACATATTTGGCTTATGGAGCGGTCTCTGAGCTAATTTCAAACCCTTCTTCTATGCATCACCCCACCTCACCTTTCCCGTTAAGCAGCCATAGTGTGTCTTCTAAAGGTGTGACTCTGTTCTGTTTTGTAATTCAGTTCAAGTGCAGCGATTTTGACATTCCCTCTTTAAGCGATATCTTAGGATAAGTGTCTTTTTCTGTGTGACTTATTTCACTTAGAATCATCGTCGCTAAATCCACTCATCATGCCGCTAACTAGCCTTATGACATTGATTTCATGGCTGAGTGATATTCCATTGTGCCAAGTACCACCATTTGTTTATCCATTTTTCTCTTTCCTGGGATATTGAAGGTGTACCGAAGTGGAGGTTCTTGGAAACAGAGCAGCCGTAAAGTTTGGGGTGCCTGTGTCTTGTTGATTTTTAGTTTTCCCAATTTATACGCCCATGAGTGGAAGTGCCCTATGCTCTTTAAGCTGTGTTTATTACTTGTTTCAGGACACACCGTACACTTCTCCAGAGTGCCTGTTGGCAATTTACATCCCACCCATCAGCATAGCAAGGCTCCCATGTCTCCATGGCCTGTCCTGCTTTTCTGGTTTTTACACTTTTTTCAGCATGGCCCTTTAGACCGAGGGCAAGCGATACTTCTTTGTAGCGCTGATTTGCCCTTCCGGCTTGCTTGGTTGGCCAAAAAGGGCGTATGCGTTTTTTCCTGAAAATATTCAGGAAAAAACGCATACGCCCTTTTTGGCCAAGGGCATCATTGTCAACGTTTTGCCGCTTTTCATGTGCTTTAAAGGCGAGTCGAATCTACCTCCTGAAATCGGTTTCTTGCAAATCTTCCTTGCTTTCAAATCCTCTTCGTTGCCTTCCCTCAATATATTTGTGGACGAGAGTTCTCATTTATAACTCTGCACGTTTGTGAATTGCAGTGCCCCTGAGCTCCATTTGTCTACTCGCTTTTTTGGGAGCTGGCCGCAAAAGAGCAGGATTGCTTCAGGCCCTATTTTGGTTCTGGGGGGCAGGGTGAGCCTGTGGTTCATTCTTCTTCCTGATGGGAAAATGGAGTGACCTGTGCCTGTCCCAAAACCTAGGGCTAGTCTCTCGTTGGTTGCCCGTCTTCCCGTTCATTCTCAGGACAAATTGCAACCTGTACGAAACAGGAGGTTAAAGGTGCTGATTCTCCAAGTAGGGAGATGGTTAGTCAAGCGGCTGGAATGACGAACCCGAGCACAAAGAGAGGAGAAATGAGGTGCCTTTTAGAAACCTTTCCCGATCTCACGGCTCACCATCTTCTGGGTTTCCCATGCATGTTTTGATGTAGGAAGATGCCCTTGTACCTGGAGATTTGAGACCCATGGGGGGGGGTACCCCGCGGTATTATTTTAAAGTATCTGCGTTTGCTCACCCAACCTCACCAATCCTCTCAGCCCCAAGAGTGTCCAGCCTTATGTCTCATCCAGCTGTGGGTCTAGATATGGTCAATCCAGGTTGCATCAGAGACCCTGAACGGATTTTGTAAGAATTTCTCTCTCTTTCCCTGTCTTTGTTTTGTGGGTTTTCAAAAAGTTATTTATGTTTAGAATGGGGTTTAGCTCCTTTTCCCTGCTGTGTTTAATCCGTTTTACAGGCTCTTGATTCACTCGCAGATAGATATCGATACATAGATTTTCAGATTCTTACTAGTGAGATATATTCTTGTGCGGTGACTAGGGGGTGTTGAGTCCAGATCACTGAGCAGGGAGTAGGCCTTGTCTATTACATATTTGGCTTATGGAACGGTCTCTGAACTAATTTCTGACCCTTGTTTTATGCATCACCCCACCTCACCTTTCCCATTAAGAAGCCATAGTGTGTCTTCTAAAGGTGTGACTCTGTTCTGTTTTGTAATTCAGTTCAAGTGTAGCGATTTTGACATTCCCTCTATAAGCGATATCTTAGTTTAAGTGTCTTTTCTGTGTGACTTATTTCACTTAGAATCATCATACGTAAATTCACTCATCATGCTGCTAACTAGCCTTATGACATTGATTTCATGGCTGAGTGATATTCCATTGTGCCAAGTACCACCATTTGTTTATCCATTTTTCTCTTTCCTGGGATATTGAAGGTGTACCGAAGTGGAGGTTCTTGGAAACAGAGCAGCCGTAAAGTTTGGGGTGCCTGTGTGTTGTTGGTTTTTAGTTTTCCCAATTTATACGCCCATGAGTGGAAGTGCCCTATGCTCTCTAAGCTGTGTTTATTACTTGTTTCAGGACACACCGTACAGTTCTCCAGAGTGCCTGTTGGCAATTTACATCCCACCCATCAGTGTAGCAAGGCTCCCATGTCTCCATGGCCTGTCCTGTTTTTCTGGTTTTTACAGTTTGTTCAGCATGGCCCTTTTTACCGAGGGCATGCGAGACTTCTTTGTAACGCTGATTTGCCCTTCCGGCTTGCTTGGTTGGCCAAAAAGGGCGTATGCGTTTTTTCCTGAATATATTCAGGAAAGAACGCATACGCCCTTTTTGGCCAAGGGCATCATTGTCACCCTTTTGCGGCTTTTCATGTGCTTTAAAGGCGAGTCGAATCTACCTCCTGAAATCTGTTTCCTGCAAATCTGCCTGGCTTTCAAATCCTCTTCGTTGCCTTCCCTCAATATATTTGTGGACGAGAGTTCTCATTTATAACTCTGCACTTTTGTGAATTGCAGTGCCGCTGAGCTCCATTTGTCTACTCGCTTTTTTGGGAGCTGGCCGCAAAAACGCAGGATTGCTTCAGGCCCTATTTTGGTTCTGGGGGGCAGGCTGAGCCTGTGGTTCATTCTTCTTCCTGATGGGAAAATGGAGTGACCTGTGCCTGTCCCAACACCTAGGGCTAGTCTCTCGTTGGTTCCCCGTCTTCCCGTGCATCCTCAGGACAAATTGCAACCTGGACGAAACAGGAGGTTAAAGGTGCTGATTCTCCAAGTAGGGAGATGGTTAGTCAAGCGGCTGGAATGGCGAACCCGAGCACAAGGAGAGAAGTAATGAGGTGCGTTTTAGAAACCTTTCCCGATCCCACGGCATACCATCTTCTGGGTTTCCCATGCATGTTTTGATGTAGGAAGATGCCCTTGTACCTGGAGATTTGAGACCCATGGGGTGGGTACCCTGCGGTATTACTTTAAATTATCTTCGTTTGCTCACCCAACCTCACCAATCCTCTCAGCCCCAAGAGTGTCCAGCCTTATGTCTCATCCAGCTGTGGGTCTAGATATGGTCAATCCAGGTGGCATAAGAGCCCCTGAACGGATTTTGTAAGAATTTCTCTCTCTTTCACTGTCTTTGTTTTGTGGGTTTTTTAAAGTAATGTATGTTTAGAATGGGGTTTGGCTGCTTTTCCCTGCTGTGTTTATGCCGCTTTACACCCTCTTGATTCACTTGCAGAGAGATATCGATACATAGGTTTTCAGATTCTTACTAGTCAGATATATTCTTGTGCGGTGACTAGGGGGTGTTGAGTCCAGTTCACTGAGCAGGGAGTAGGCCTTGTCTATTACATATTTGGCTTATGGAGCGGTCTCTGAGCTAATTTCAAACCCTTCTTCTATGCATCACCCCACCTCACCTTTCCCGTTAAGCAGCCATAGTGTGTCTTCTAAAGGTGTGACTCTGTTCTGTTTTGTAATTCAGTTCAAGTGCAGCGATTTTGACATTCCCTCTTTAAGCGATATCTTAGGATAAGTGTCTTTTTCTGTGTGACTTATTTCACTTAGAATCATCGTCGCTAAATCCACTCATCATGCCGCTAACTAGCCTTATGACATTGATTTCATGGCTGAGTGATATTCCATTGTGCCAAGTACCACCATTTGTTTATCCATTTTTCTCTTTCCTGGGATATTGAAGGTGTACCGAAGTGGAGGTTCTTGGAAACAGAGCAGCCGTAAAGTTTGGGGTGCCTGTGTCTTGTTGATTTTTAGTTTTCCCAATTTATACGCCCATGAGTGGAAGTGCCCTATGCTCTTTAAGCTGTGTTTATTACTTGTTTCAGGACACACCGTACACTTCTCCAGAGTGCCTGTTGGCAATTTACATCCCACCCATCAGCATAGCAAGGCTCCCATGTCTCCATGGCCTGTCCTGCTTTTCTGGTTTTTACACTTTTTTCAGCATGGCCCTTTAGACCGAGGGCAAGCGATACTTCTTTGTAGCGCTGATTTGCCCTTCCGGCTTGCTTGGTTGGCCAAAAAGGGCGTATGCGTTTTTTCCTGAATATATTCAGGAAAAAACGCATACGCCCTTTTTGGCCAAGGGCATCATTGTCAACCTTTTGCCGCTTTTCATGTGCTTTAAAGGCGAGTCGAATCTACCTCCTGAAATCTGTTTCCTGCAAATCTGCCTTGCTTTCAAATCCTCTTCGTTGCCTTCCCTCAATATATTTGTGGACGAGAGTTCTCATTTATAACTCTGCATGTTTGTGAATTGCAGTGCCCCTGAGCTCCATTTGTCTCCTCGCTTTTTTGGGAGCTGGCCGCAAAAGCGCAGGATTGCTTCAGGCGTTATTCGGCTTCCATGGGGCCGGCGGAGCCTGTGGTTCATTCTTCTTCCTGATGGGAAAATGGAGTGACCTGTGCCTGTCCCAACACCTAGGGCTAGTCTCTCGTTGGTTCCCCATCTTCCCGTTCATCCTCAGGACAAATTGCAACCTGTACGAAACAGGAGGTTAAAGGTGCTGATTCTCCAAGTAGGGAGATGGTTAGTCAAGCGGCTGGAATGGCGAACCCGAGCACAAGGAGAGGAGAAATGAGGTGCGTTTTAGAAACCTTTCCCGATTTCACTGCATACCATCTTCTGGGTTTCCCTTGCATGTTTTGATGTAGGACGATGCCCTTGTACCTGGAGATTTGAGACACATGGCGTGGGTACCCCGCAGTGTTACTTTAAATTATCTGCATTTGCTCACCCAACCTCACCAACACTTTCAGCCCCAAGAGTGTCCAGCCTTATGTCTCATCCAGCTGTGGGTCTAGATATGGTCAATCCAGGTTGTATCAGAGACCTTGAACGGATTTTGTAAGAATTTCTCTCTCTTTCACTGTCTTTCTTTTGTGGGATTTGTAAAGTAATTTATGTTTAGAATGTGTCTTGGCTGCTTTTCCCTGCTGTGTTTATGCCGCTTTACACCCTCTTGATTCACTTGCAGAGAGATATCGATACATAGGTTTTCAGATTCTTACTAGTCATATATATTCTTGTGCGGTGACTAGGGGGTGTTGAGTCCAGTTCACTGAGCAGGGAGTAGGCCTTGTCTATTACATATTTGGCTTATGGAGTGGTCTCTGAGCTAATTTCAAACCCTTGTTTTATGCATCACCCCACCTCACCTTTCCTGTTAAGCAGCCATAGTGTGTCTTCTAATGGTGGGACTCTGTTCTGTTTTGTAATTCAGTTCAAGTGTAGCGATTTTGACATTCCCTCTATAAGCGATATCTTAGGATAAGTGCCTTTTTCTGTGTGACTTATTTCACTTAGAATCATCGTACCTAAATCCACTCATCATGCTGCTAACTAGCCTTATGACATTGATTTCATGGCTGAGTGATATTCCATTGTGCCAAGTACCACCATTTCTTTATCCATTTTTCTCTTTCCTGGGATATTGAAGGTGTACCGAAGCGGAGGTTCTTGGCAACAGAGCAGCCGTAAAGTTTGGGGTGCCTGTGTCTTGTTGAGTTTTAGTTTTTCCAATTTATACCGCCCATGAGTGGAAGTGCCCTATGCTCTTTAAGCTGTGTTTATTACTTGTTTCAGGACACACCGTACACTTCTCCAGAGTGCCTGTTGGCAATTTACATCCCGCCCATCAGCATAGCAAGGCTCCCATGTCTCCATAGCCTGTCCTGCTTTTCTGGTTTTTACACTTTTTTCAGCATGGCCCTTTTGACCGAGGGCAAGCGAGACTTCTTTGTAGCACTGATTTGCCCTTCCGGCTTGCTTGGTTGGCCAAAAAGGGCGTATGCGTTTTTTCCTGAATATATTCAGGAAAAAACGCATACGCCCTTTTTGGCCAAGGGCATCATTGTCAACGTTTTGCCGCTTTTCATGTGCTTTAAAGGCGAGTCGAATCTACCTCCTGAAATCTGTTTCCTGCAAATCTGCCTTGCTTTCAAATCCTCTTCCTTGCCTTCCCTTAATATATTTGTGGACGAGAGTTATCATTTATAACTCTGCAAGTTTCTGAATTGCAGTGCCCCTGAGCTCCATTTGTCTCCTCGCTTTTTTGTGAGCTGGCCGCAAAAGCGCAGGATTGCTTCAGGCGTTATTCGGCTTCCATGGGGCCGGCGGAGCCTGTGGTTCATTCTTCTTCCTGATGGGAAAATGGAGTGACCTGTGCCTGTCCCAACACCTAGGGCTAGTCTCTCGTTGGTTCCCCATCTTCCCGTTCATCCTCAGGACAAATTGCAACCTGTACGAAACAGGAGGTTAAAGGTGCTGATTCTCCAAGTAGGGAGATGGTTAGTCAAGCGGCTGGAATGGCGAACCCGATCACAAGGAGAGGAGAAATGAGGTGCGTTTTAGAAACCTTTCCCGATTTCACTGCATACCATCTTCTGGGTTTCGCTTGCAGGTTTTGATGTAGGAAGATGCCCTTGTACCTGGAGATTTGAGACACATGGCGTGGGTACCCCGCAGTGTTACTTTAAAGTATCTGCATTTGCTCACCCAACCTCACCAACCCTTTCAGCCCCAAGAGTGTCCAGCCTTATGTCTCATCCAGCTGTGGGTCTAGATATGGTCAATCCAGGTTGCATTAGAGACCCTGAACGGATTTTGTAAGAATTTCTCTCTCTTTCACTGTCTTTGCTTTGTGGGTTTTTTAAAGTAATGTATGTTTAGAATGGGGCTTGGCTGCTTTTCCCTGCTGTGTTTATGCCGCTTTACACCCTCTTGATTCACTTGCAGAGAGATATCGATACAAAGGTTTTCAGATTCTTACTAGTCAGATATATTCTTGTGCGGTGACTAGGGGGTGTTGAGTCCAGTTCACTGAGCAGGGAGTAGGCCTTGTCTATTACATATTTGGCTTATGCAGCGGTATCTGAGCTAATTTCAAACCCTTGTTCTATGCATCACCCCACCTCACCTTTCCCGTTAAGCAGCCATATTGTGTCTTCTAATGGTGTGACTCTGTTCTGTTTTGTAATTCAGTTCAAGTGTAGCGATTTTGACATTCCCTCTATAAGCGATATCTTAGGATAAGTGTCTTTTTCTCTGTGACTTATTTCACTTAGAATCATCGTACCTAAATCCACTCATCATGCTGCTAACTAGCCTTATGACATAGATTTCATGGCTGAGTGATATTCCATTGTGCCAAGTACCACCATTTCTTTATCCATTTTTCTCTTTCCTGGGATATTGAAGGTGTACCGAAGTGGAGGTTCTTGGAAACAGAGCAGCCGTAAAGTTTGGGGTGCCTGTGTCTTGTTGATTTTTAGTTTTCCCAATTTATACGCCCATGAGTGGAAGTGCCCTATGCTCTCTAAGCTGTGTTTATTACTTTTTCAGGACACACCGTACACTTCTCCAGAGTGCCTGTTGGCAATTTACATCCCGCCCATCAGCGTAGCAAGGCTCCCATGTCTCCATGGCCTGTCCTGCTTTTCTGGTTTTTACACTTTCTTCAGCATGGCCCTTTTGACCGAGGGCAAGCGAGACTTCTTTGTAGCGCTGATTTGCCCTTCCGGCTTGCTTGGTTGGCCAAAAAGGGCGTATGCGTTTTTTCCTGAATATATTCAGGAAAAAACGCATACGCCCTTTTTGGCCAAGGGCATCATTGTCAATGTTTTGCTGCTTTTCATGTGCTTTAAAGCGAGTCGAATCTACCTCCTGAAATCTGTTTCCTGCAAATCTGCCTTGCTTTCAAATCCTCTTCGTTGCCTTCCCTCAATATATTTGTGGACGAGAGTTCTCATTTATAACTCTGCACGTTTGTGAATTGCAGTGCCCCTGAGCTCCATTTGTCTCCTCGCTTTTTTGGGAGCTGGCCGCAAAAGCGCAGGATTGCTTCAGGCCCTATTTTGGTTCTGGGGGGCAGGCTGAGCCTGTGGTTCATTCTTCTTCCTGATGGGAAAATGGAGTGACCTGTGCCTGTCCCAACACCTAGGGCTAGTCTCTCGTTGGTTCCCCGTCTTCCCGTTCATCCTCAGGACAAATTGCAACCTGTACGAAACAGGAGGTTAAAGGTGCTGATTCTCCAAGTAGGGAGATGTTTAGTCAAGCAGCTAGAAAGGTGAACCCGAGCACAAGGAGAGGAGAAATGAGGTGCGTTTTAGAAGCCTTTCCCGATCTCACGGCATACAAACCTCTGGGTTTCCCATGCATGTTTTGATGTAGGAAGATGCCCTTGTACCTGGAGATTTGAGACCCATGGGGTGGGTACCCTGCGGTATTACTTTAAAGTATCTGCGTTTGCTCACCCAACCTCACCAATCCTCTCAGCCCCAAGAGTGTCCAGCCTTATGTCTCATCCAGCTGTGGCTCTAGATATGGTCGAACCAGGTGGCATCAGAGCCCCTGAACTGATTTTGTAAGAATTTCTCTCTCTTTCACTGTCTTTGTTTTGTGGGTTTTTTTAAGTAATTTATGTTTAGAATGGGGCTTTGCTGCTTTTCCCTGCTGTGTTTATGCCGCTTTACACCCTCTTGATTCACTTGCAGAGAGATATCGATACATAGGTTTTCAGATTCTTACTAGTCAGATATATTCTTGTGCGGTGACTAGGGGGTGTTGAGTCCAGTTCACTGAGCAGGGGGTAGGCCTTGTCTATTACATATTTGGCTTATGGAGTGGTCTCTGAGCTAATTTCAAACCCCTGTTTTATGTATCACCCCACCTCACCTTTTCCGTTAAGCAGCCATAGTGTGTCTTCTAAAGGTGTGACTCTGTTCTGTTTTGTAATTCAGTTAAAGTGTAGCGATTTTGACATTCTCTCTATAAGCGATATCTTAGGATAAGTGTCTTTTTCTGTGTGACTTATTTCACTTAGAATCATCGTCGCTAAATCCACTCATCATGCTGCTAACTAGCCTGATGACACTGATTTCATGGCTGAGTGATATTCCATTGTGCCAAGTACCACCATTTCTTTATCCATTTTTCTCTTTCCTGGGATATTGAAGGTGTACCGAAGTGGAGGTTCTTGGAAACAGAGCAGCCGTAAAGTTTGGGGTGCCTGTGTCTTGTTGATTTTTAGTTTTCCCAATTTATACGCCCATGAGTGGAAGTGCCCTATGCTCTCTACGCTGTGTTTATTACTTGTTTCAGGACACACCGTACACTTCTCCAGAGTGCCTGTTGGCAATTTACATCCCGCCCATCAGCGTAGCAAGGCTCCCATGTCTCCATGGCCTGTCCTGCTTTTCTGGTTTTTACACTTGGTTCAGCATGGCCCTTTTGACCGAGGGCAAGCGAGACTTCTTTGTAGCGCTGATTTGCCCTTCCGGCTTGCTTGGTTGGCCAAAAAGGGCGTATGCGATTTTTCCTGAATATATTCAGGAAAAAACGCATACGCCCTTTTTGGCCAAGGGCATCATTGTCAACGTTTTGCCGCTTTTCATGTGCTTTAAAGGCGAGTCGAATCTACCTCCTGAAATCTGTTTCCTGCAAATCTGCCTTGCTTTCAAATCCTCTTCGTTGCCTTCCCTCAATATATTTGTGGACGAGAGTTCTCATTTATAACTCTGCACGTTTGTGAATTGCAGTGCCCCTGAGCTCCATTTGTC
Organism: Eubalaena glacialis; assembly: GCF_028564815.1. Taxonomy (NCBI): domain Eukaryota; kingdom Metazoa; phylum Chordata; class Mammalia; order Artiodactyla; family Balaenidae; genus Eubalaena; species Eubalaena glacialis. The sequence continues at coordinate 492,278 of NW_026871244.1, forward strand.
TCCTCGCTTTTTTGGGAGCTGGCCGCAAAAGCGCAGGATTGTTCCAGGCCCTATTCGGCTTCCAGGGGGCAGGCGGAGCCTGTGGTTCATTCTTCTTCCTGATGGGAAAATGGAGTGACCTGTGCCTGTCCCAACACCTAGGGTTTGTCTCTCGTTGGTTCCCCGTCTTCCCGTTCATCCTCAGGACAAATTACAACCTGTACGAAACAGGAGGTTAAAGGTGCTGATTCTCCAAGTAGGGAGATGGTTAGTCAAGCGGCTGGAATGGCGAACCCGAGCACAAGGAGAGGAGAAATGAGGTGCGTTTTAGAAACCTTTCCCGATCTCATGGCATACCATCTTCTGTGTTTCCCATGCATGTTTTGATGTAGGAAGATGCCCTTGTACCTGGAGATTTGAGACCCATGGGGTGGGTACCCCGTGGAGTTACTTTAAAGTATCTGCATTTGCTCACCCAACCTCACCAATCCTCTCAGCCCCAAGAGTGTCCAGCCTTATGTCTCATCCAACTGTGGGTCTAGATATGGTCAATCCAGGTTGCATCAGAGACCCTGAACGGATTTTGTAAGAATTTCTCTCTCTTTCACTGTCTTTGTTTTGTGGGTTTTTTTAACTAATTTATGTTTAGAATGGGTCTTGTCTGCTTTTCCCTGCTGTGTTTATGCCGCTTTACACCCTCTTGATTCACTTGCAGAGAGATATCGATACATAGGTTTTCAGATTCTTACTAGTCAGATATATTCTTGTGCGGTGACTAGGGGGTGTTGAGTCCAGTTTACTGAGCAGGGAGTAGGCCTTGTCTATTACATATTTGGCTTATGGAGCGGTCTCTGAGCTAACTTCAAACCCTTGTTTTATGCATCACCCCACCTCACCTTTCCCGTTAAGCAGCCATAGTGTGTCTTCTAAAGGTGTGACTGTGTTCTATTTTGTAATTCAGTTCAAGCGTAGCGATTTTGACATTCCCTCTATAAGCGATATCTTAGGATAAGTGTCTTTTTCTGTGTGACTTATTTCACTTAGAATCATCGTATCTAAATCCACTCATCATGCTGCTAACTAGCCTTATGACATTGATTTCATGGCTGAGTGATATTCCATTGTGCCAAGTACAACCATTTCTTTATCCATTTTTCTCTTTCCTGGGATATTGAAGGTGTACCAAAGTGGAGGTTCTTGGAAACAGAGCAGCCGTAAAGTTTGGGGTGCCTGTGTCTTGTTGATTTTTAGTTTTCCCAATTTATATGCCCATGAATGGAAGTGCCCTATGCTCTCTAATTTGTGTTTATTACTTGTTTCAGGACACACCGTACAATTCTCCAGAGTGGCTGTTTAGCAATTTACATCCCGCCCATCAGCGTAGCAAGGCTCCCATGTCTCCATGGCCTGTCCTGCTTTTCTGGTTTTTACACTTTTTTCAGCATGGCCCTTTTGACCGAGGGCAAGCGAGACTTCCTTGTAGCGCTGATTTGCCCTTCCGGCTTGCTTGGTTGGCCAAAAAGGGCGTATGCGTTTTTTCCTGAATATATTCAGGAAAAAACGCATACGCCCTTTTTGGCCATGGGCATCATTGTCAACGTTTTGCCGCTTTTCATGTGCTTTACAGGCGAGTCAAATCTACCTCCTGAAATCTGTTTCCTGAAAATCTGCCTTGCTTTCAAATCCTCTTCGTTGCCTTCCCTCAATATATTTGTGGACGAGAGTTCTCATTGATAACTCTGCACGTTTGTGAATTGCAGTGCCCCTTAGCTCCATTTGTCTACTCGCTTTTTTGGGAGCTGGCCGCAAAAGCGCAGGATTGCTTCAGGCCCTATTTTGGTTCTGGGGGGCACGCTGAGCCTGTGATTCATTCTTCTTCCTGATGGGAAAATGGAGTGACCTGTGCCTGTCCCAACACCTAGGGCTAGTCTCCCGTTGGTTGCCCGTCTTCCCGTTCATCCTCAGGACAAATTGCAACCTGTACGAAACAGGAGGTTAAAGGTGCTGATTCTCCAAGTAGGGAGATGTTTAGTCAAGCGCCTAGAATGGCGAACCCGAGCACAAGGAGAGGAGAAATGAGGTGCGTTTTAGAAGCCTTTCCCGATCTCACGGCATACAATTCTCTGGGTTTCCCATGCATGTTTGGATGTAGGAGGATGCCCTTGTACCTGGAGATTTAAGACCCATGGGGTGGGTACACCACGGTATTACTTTAATGTATCTGCGTTTGCTCACCCAACCTCACCAAACTTCTCAGCCCCAAGAGTGTCCAGCCTTATGTCTCATCCAGCTGTGGGTCTAGATATGGTCAATCCAGGTGGCATAAGAGCCCCTGAACTGATTTTGTAAGAATTTCTATCTCTTTCACTGTCTTTGTTTTGTGGGTTTTTTTAAGTAATTTATGTTTAGAATGGGGCTTGGCTGCTTTTCCCTGCCCTGTTTATGCCGCTTTACACCCTCTTGATTCACCTGCAGAGAGATATCGATACATAGGTTTTCAGATTCTTACTAGTCAGATATATTCTTGTGCGGTGAATAGCGGGTGTTGAGTGCAGGTCACTGAGCAGGGAGTAGGCCTTTTCTATTACATATTTGGCTTATGGAACGGTGTCTGAGCTAATTTCAAACCCTTGTTTTATGCATCACCCCACCTCACCTTTCCCGTTAAGCAGCCATAGTGTGTCTTCTAAATGTGTGACTCTGTTCTGTTTTGTAATTCAGTTCAAGTGTAGCGATTTTGACATTCCCTCTATAAGCGATATCTTAGGATAAGTGTCTTTCGCTGTGTGACTTATTTCACTTAGAATCATCGTACCTAAATCCACTTATCATGCTGCTAACTAACCTTATGACATTGATTTCATGGCTGAGTGATATTCCCTTGTGCCAAGTACCACCATTTCTTTATCCATTTTTCTCTTTCTGGGATATTGAAGGTGTACCGAAGTGGAGGTTCTTGGAAACAGAGCAGCCGTAAAGGTTGCAGTGCTTGTGTCTTGTTGATTTTTAGTTTTCCAATGTATACGCCCATGAGTGGAAGTGCTCTATGCTCTCTAAGCTGTGTTTATTACTTTTTTCAGGACACACCGTACACTTCTCCAGAGTGCCTGTTGGCAATTTACATCCCGCCCATCAGCGTAGCAAGGCTCCCATGTCTCCATGGCCTGTCCTGCTTTTATGGTTTTTACACTTTTTTAAGAATGTCCCTTTTGACCGATGGCAAGCGAGATTTCTTTGTAGCGCTGATTTGCCCTTCCGGCTTGCTTGGTTGGCCAAAAAGGGCGTATGCGTTTTTTCCTGAATATATTCAGGAAAAAACGCATACGCCCTTTTTGGCCAAGGGCATCATTGTCAACGTTTTGCAGCTTTTCATGTGCTTTAAAGGCGAGTCGAATCTACCTCCTGAAATCTGTTTCCTGCAAATCTGCCTTGCTTTCAAATCCTCTTCGTTGCCTTCCTTCAATATATTTGTGGACGAGAGTTCTCATTTATAACTCTGCACGTTTGTGAATTGCAGTGCCCCTGAGCTCCATTTGTCTACTCGCTTTTTTGGGAGCTGGCCGCAAAAGCGCAGGATTGCTTCAGGCCCTATTTTGGTTTTGGGGGGCAGGCTGAGCCTGTGGTTCATTCTTCTTCCTGATGGGAAAATGGAGTGACCTGTGCCTGTCTCAACACCTAGGGCTAGTCTCTCTTTGGTTCCCCGTCTTCCCGTTCATCCTCAGGAAAATTGCAACCTGTACGATACAGGAGTTTAAAGATGCTGATTCTCCAAGTAGGGAGATGGTTAATCAAGCGGCTGAAATGGGGAACCCGAGCACAAGGAGAGGAGAAATGAGGTGCGTTTTAGAAACCTTTCCCGATCTCACGGCATACCATCTTCTTGGTTTCACATGCATGTTTTGATGTAGGAAGATGCCCTTGTACCTGGAGATTTGAGACCCATGGGGTGGGTACCCCGCGGTATTACTTTAAAGTATCTGCGTTTGCTCATCCAACCTCACCAATCCTCTCAGCCCCAAGAGTGTCCAGCCTTATGTCTGATCCAGCTGTGGGTCTAGATATGGTCAATCCATGTTGCATCAGAGACCCTGAACGGATTTTGTAAGAATTTCTCTCTCTTTCACTCTCTTTGTTTTGTGGGATGTTTAAAGGAATTTATGTTTAGAATGGGTCTTGGCTGCTTTTCCCTGCTGTGTTTATGCCGCTTTACACCCTCTTGATTCACTTGCAGAGAGATATCGATACAAAGGTTTTCAGATTCTTACTAGTCAGATATATTCTTGTGCGGTGACTAGGGGGTGTTGAGTCCAGTTCACTGAGCAGGGAGTAGGCCTTGTCTATTACATATTTGGCTTATGGAGTGGTCTCTGAGCTAATTTCAAACCCCTGTTTTATGTATCACCCCACCTCACCTTTTCCATTAAGCAGCCATAGTGTGTCTTCTAAAGGTGTGACTCTGTTCTGTTTTGTAATTCAGTTCAAGTGTAGCGATTTTGACATTCCCTGTATAAGCGATATCTTAGGATAAGTGTCTTTTTCTGTGTGACTTATTTCACTTAGAATTATCGTTGCTAAATCCACTCATCATGGTGCTAACTAGCCTTATGACACTGATTTCATGGCTGAGTGATATTCCATTGTGCCAAGTACCACCATTTCTTTATCCATTTTTCTCTTTCCTGGGATATTGCAGGCGTAACAAAGTGGAGGTTCTTGGAAACAGAGCAGCCGTAAAGTTCTGGGTGCCTGTGTCTTGTTGATTTTTAGTTTTCCCAATTTATACGCCCATGAGTGGAAGTGCCCTATGCTCTCTAAGCTGTGTTTATTACTTTTTTCAGGACACACCGTACACTTCTCCAGAGTGCCTGTTGGCCATTTACGTCCCACCCATCAGCTTAGCAAGGCTTCCATGTCTCCATGGCCTGTCCTGCTTTTCTGGTTTTTACACTTTTTCAGCATGGCCCTTTTGACCGAGGTCAAGCGAGACTTCTTTGTAGCGCTGATTTGCCCTTCTGGCTTGCTTGGTTGGCCAAAAAGGGCGTATGCCTTTTTTCCTGAATATATTCAGGAAAAAAGGCATACGCCCTTTTTGGTCAAGGGCATCATTATCAACGTTTTGCCACTTTTCATGTGCTTTAAAGGCGAGTCGAATCTACCTCCTGAAATCGGTTTCTTGCAAATCTTCCTTGCTTTCAAATCCTCTTCGTTGCCTTCCCTCAATATATTTGTGGACGAGAGTTCTCATTTATAACTCTGCACGTTTGTGAATTGCAGTGCCCCTGAGCTCCATTTGTCTACTCGCTTTTTTGGGAGCTGGCCGCAAAAGAGCAGGATTGCTTCAGGCCCTATTTTGGTTCTGGGGGGCAGGCTGAGCCTGTGGTTCATTCTTCTTCCTGATGGGAAAATGGAGTGACCTGTGCCTGTCCCAAAACCTAGGGCTAGTCTCTCGTTGGTTGCCCGTCTTCCCGTTCATCCTCAGGACAAATTGCAACCTGTACGAAACAGGAGGTTAAAGGTGCTGATTCTCCAAGTAGGGAGATGGTTAGTCAAGCGGCTGGAATGACGAACCCGAGCACAAAGAGAGGAGAAATGAGGTGCCTTTTAGAAACCTTTCCCGATCTCACGGCTCACCATCTTCTGGGTTTCCCATGCATGTTTTGATGTAGGAAGATGCCCTTGTACCTGGAGATTTGAGACCCATGGGGGGGGGTACCCCGCGGTATTATTTTAAAGTATCTGCGTTTGCTCACCCAACCTCACCAATCCTCTCAGCCCCAAGAGTGTCCAGCCTTATGTCTCATCCAGCTGTGGGTCTAGATATGGTCAATCCAGGTGGCATAAGAGCCCCTGAACGGATTTTGTAAGAATTTCTCTCTCTTTCACTGTCTTTGTTTTGTGGGTTTTGTAAAGTAATGTATGTTTAGAATGGGGTTTGGCTGCTTTTCCCTGCTGTGTTTATGCCGCTTTACACCCTCTTGATTCACTTGCAGAGAGATATCGATACATAGGTTTTCAGATTCTTACGAGTCAGATATATTCTTGTGCGGTGACTAGGGGGTGTTGAGTCCAGTTCACTGAGCAGGGAGTAGGCCTTGTCTATTACATATTTGGCTTATGGAGCGGTCTCTGAGCTAATTTCAAACCCTTCTTCTATGCATCACCCCACCTCACCTTTCCCGTTAAGCAGCCATAGTGTGTCTTCTAAAGGTGTGACTCTGTTCTGTTTTGTAATTCAGTTCAAGTGCAGCGATTTTGACATTCCCTCTTTAAGCGATATCTTAGGATAAGTGTCTTTTTCTGTGTGACTTATTTCACTTAGAATCATCGTCGCTAAATCCACTCATCATGCCGCTAACTAGCCTTATGACATTGATTTCATGGCTGAGTGATATTCCATTGTGCCAAGTACCACCATTTGTTTATCCATTTTTCTCTTTCCTGGGATATTGAAGGTGTACCGAAGTGGAGGTTCTTGGAAACAGAGCAGCCGTAAAGTTTGGGGTGCCTGTGTCTTGTTGATTTTTAGTTTTCCCAATTTATACGCCCATGAGTGGAAGTGCCCTATGCTCTTTAAGCTGTGTTTATTACTTGTTTCAGGACACACCGTACACTTCTCCAGAGTGCCTGTTGGCAATTTACATCCCACCCATCAGCATAGCAAGGCTCCCATGTCTCCATGGCCTGTCCTGCTTTTCTGGTTTTTACACTTTTTTCAGCATGGCCCTTTAGACCGAGGGCAAGCGATACTTCTTTGTAGCGCTGATTTGCCCTTCCGGCTTGCTTGGTTGGCCAAAAAGGGCGTATGCGTTTTTTCCTGAATATATTCAGGAAAAAACGCATACGCCCTTTTTGGCCAAGGGCATCATTGTCAACGTTTTGCCGCTTTTCATGTGCTTTAAAGGCGAGTCGAATCTACCTCCTGAAATCGGTTTCTTGCAAATCTTCCTTGCTTTCAAATCCTCTTCGTTGCCTTCCATCAATATATTTGTGGACGAGAGTTCTCATTTATAACTCTGCACGTTTGTGAATTGCAGTGCCCCTGAGCTCCATTTGTCTACTCGCTTTTTTGGGAGCTGGCCGCAAAAGCGCAGGATTGCTTCAGGCCCTATTTTGGTTCTGGGGGGCAGGGTGAGCCTGTGGTTCATTCTTCTTCCTGATGGGAAAATGGAGTGACCTGTGCCTGTCCCAAAACCTAGGGCTAGTCTCTCGTTGGTTGCCCGTCTTCCCGTTCATCCTCAGGACAAATTGCAACCTGTACGAAACAGGAGGTTAAAGGTGCTGATTCTCCAAGTAGGGAGATGGTTAGTCAAGCGGCTGGAATGACGAACCCGAGCACAAAGAGAGGAGAAATGAGGTGCCTTTTAGAAACCTTTCCCGATCTCACGGCTCACCATCTTCTGTGTTTCCCATGCATGTTTTGATGTAGGAAGATGCCCTTGTACCTGGAGATTTGAGACCCATGGGGGGGGGTACCCCGCGGTATTATTTTAAAGTATCTGCGTTTGCTCACCCAACCTCACCAATCCTCTCAGCCCCAAGAGTGTCCAGCCTTATGTCTCATCCAGCTGTGGGTCTAGATATGGTCAATCCAGGTTGCATCAGAGACCCTGAACGGATTTTGTAAGAATTTCTCTCTCTTTCCCTGTCTTTGTTTTGTGGGTTTTCAAAAAGTTATTTATGTTTAGAATGGGGTTTGGCTCCTTTTCCCTGCTGTGTTTATGCCGTTTTACAGCCTCTTGATTCACTCGCAGATAGATATCGATACATAGATTTTCAGATTCTTACTAGTCAGATATATTCTTGTGCGGTGACTAGGGGGTGTTGAGTCCAGATCACTGAGCAGGGAGTAGGCCTTGTCTATTACATATTTGGCTTATGGAACGGTCTCTGAACTAATTTCTGACCCTTGTTTTATGCATCACCCCACCTCACCTTTCCCATTAAGAAGCCATAGTGTGTCTTCTAAAGGTGTGACTCTGTTCTGTTTTGTAATTCAGTTCAAGTGTAGCGATTTTGACATTCCCTCTATAAGCGATATCTTAGTTTAAGTGTCTTTTCTGTGTGACTTATTTCACTTAGAATCATCATACGTAAATTCACTCATCATGCTGCTAACTAGCCTTATGACATTGATTTCATGGCTGAGTGATATTCCATTGTGCCAAGTACCACCATTTGTTTATCCATTTTTCTCTTTCCTGGGATATTGAAGGTGTACCGAAGTGGAGGTTCTTGGAAACAGAGCAGCCGTAAAGTTTGGGGTGCCTGTGTGTTGTTGGTTTTTAGTTTTCCCAATTTATACGCCCATGAGTGGAAGTGCCCTATGCTCTCTAAGCTGTGTTTATTACTTGTTTCAGGACACACCGTACAGTTCTCCAGAGTGCCTGTTGGCAATTTACATCCCACCCATCAGTGTAGCAAGGCTCCCATGTCTCCATGGCCTGTCCTGTTTTTCTGGTTTTTACAGTTTGTTCAGCATGGCCCTTTTTACCGAGGGCATGCGAGACTTCTTTGTAACGCTGATTTGCCCTTCCGGCTTGCTTGGTTGGCCAAAAAGGGCGTATGCGTTTTTTCATGAATATATTCAGGAAAGAACGCATACGCCCTTTTTGGCCAAGGGCATCATTGTCACCCTTTTGCGGCTTTTCATGTGCTTTAAAGGCGAGTCGAATCTACCTCCTGAAATCTGTTTCCTGCAAATCTGCCTTGCTTTCAAATCCTCTTCGTTGCCTTCCCTCAATATATTTGTGGACGAGAGTTCTCATTTATAACTCTGCACTTTTGTGAATTGCAGTGCCGCTGAGCTCCATTTGTCTACTCGCTTTTTTGGGAGCTGGCCGCAAAAACGCAGGATTGCTTCAGGCCCTATTTTGGTTCTGGGGGGCAGGCTGAGCCTGTGGTTCATTCTTCTTCCTGATGGGAAAATGGAGTGACCTGTGCCTGTCCCAACACCTAGGGCTAGTCTCTCGTTGGTTCCCCGTCTTCCCGTGCATCCTCAGGACAAATTGCAACCTGGACGAAACAGGAGGTTAAAGGTGCTGATTCTCCAAGTAGGGAGATGGTTAGTCAAGCGGCTGGAATGGCGAACCCGAGCACAAGGAGAGAAGTAATGAGGTGCGTTTTAGAAACCTTTCCCGATCCCACGGCATACCATCTTCTGGGTTTCCCATGCATGTTTTGATGTAGGAAGATGCCCTTGTACCTGGAGATTTGAGACCCATGGGGTGGGTACCCTGCGGTATTACTTTAAATTATCTTCGTTTGCTCACCCAACCTCACCAATCCTCTCAGCCCCAAGAGTGTCCAGCCTTATGTCTCATCCAGCTGTGGGTCTAGATATGGTCAATCCAGGTGGCATAAGAGCCCCTGAACGGATTTTGTAAGAATTTCTCTCTCTTTCACTGTCTTTGTTTTGTGGGTTTTTTAAAGTAATGTATGTTTAGAATGGGGTTTGGCTGCTTTTCCCTGCTGTGTTTATGCCGCTTTACACCCTCTTGATTCACTTGCAGAGAGATATCGATACATAGGTTTTCAGATTCTTACTAGTCAGATATATTCTTGTGCGGTGACTAGGGGGTGTTGAGTCCAGTTCACTGAGCAGGGAGTAGGCCTTGTCTATTACATATTTGGCTTATGGAGCGGTCTCTGAGCTAATTTCAAACCCTTCTTCTATGCATCACCCCACCTCACCTTTCCCGTTAAGCAGCCATAGTGTGTCTTCTAAAGGTGTGACTCTGTTCTGTTTTGTAATTCAGTTCAAGTGTAGCGATTTTGACATTCCCTCTATAAGCGATATCTTAGGATAAGTGTCTTTTTCTGTGTGACTTATTTCACTTAGAATCATCGTACCTAAATCCACTCATCATGCTGCTAAGTAGCCTTATGAGATTGATTTCATGGCTGAGTGATATTCCATTGTGCCAAGTACCACCATTTCTTTATCCATTTTTCTCTTTCCTGGGATATTGAAGGTGTACCGAAGCGGAGGTTCTTGGAAACAGAGCAGCCGTAAAGTTTGGGGTGCCTGTGTCTTGTTGATTTTTAGTTTTCCCAATTTATACGCCCATGAGTGGAAGTGCCCTATGCTCTCTACGCTGTGTTTATTACTTGTTTCAGGACACACCGTATTCTTCTCCAGAGTGCCTGTTGGCAATTTACATCCCGCCCATCAGCGAAGCTAGGCTCCCATGTCTCCATGGCCTGTCCTGCTTTTCTGGTTTTTACACTTTGTTCAGCATGGCCCTTTTGACCGAGGGCAAGCGAGACTTCTTTGTAGCGCTGATTTGCCCTTCTGGCTTGCTTGGTTGGCCAAAAAGGGCGTATGCCTTTTTTCCTGAATATATTCAGGAAAAAAGGCATACGCCCTTTTTGGTCAAGGGCATCATTATCAAAGTTCTGCCACTTTTCATGTGCTTTAAAGGCGAGTCGAATCTACCTCCTGAAATCGGTTTCTTGCAAATCTTCCTTGCTTTCAAATCCTCTTCGTTGCCTTCCCTCAATATATTTGTGGACGAGAGTTCTCATTTATAACTCTGCACGTTTGTGAATTGCAGTGCCCCTGAGCTCCATTTGTCTACTCGCTTTTTTGGGAGCTGGCCGCAAAAGAGCAGGATTGCTTCAGGCCCTATTTTGGTTCTGGGGGGCAGGCTGAGCCTGTGGTTCATTCTTCTTCCTGATGGGAAAATGGAGTGACCTGTGCCTGTCCCAAAACCTAGGGCTAGTCTCTCGTTGGTTGCCCGTCTTCCCGTTCATCCTCAGGACAAATTGCAACCTGTACGAAACAGGAGGTTAAAGGTGCTGATTCTCCAAGTAGGGAGATGGTTAGTCAAGCGGCTGGAATGACGAACCCGAGCACAAAGAGAGGAGAAATGAGGTGCCTTTTAGAAACCTTTCCCGATCTCACGGCTCACCATCTTCTGGGTTTCCCATGCATGTTTTGATGTAGGAAGATGCCCTTGTACCTGGAGATTTGAGACCCATGGGGGGGGGTACCCCGCGGTATTATTTTAAAGTATCTGCGTTTGCTCACCCAACCTCACCAATCCTCTCAGCCCCAAGAGTGTCCAGCCTTATGTCTCATCCAGCTGTGGGTCTAGATATGGTCAATCCAGGTGGCATAAGAGCCCCTGAACGGATTTTGTAAGAATTTCTCTCTCTTTCACTGTCTTTGTTTTGTGGGTTTTTTAAAGTAATGTATGTTTAGAATGGGGTTTGGCTGCTTTTCCCTGCTGTGTTTATGCCGCTTTACACCCTCTTGATTCACTTGCAGAGAGATATCGATACATAGGTTTTCAGATTCTTACGAGTCAGATATATTCTTGTGCGGTGACTAGGGGGTGTTGAGTCCAGTTCACTGAGCAGGGAGTAGGCCTTGTCTATTACATATTTGGCTTATGGAGCGGTCTCTGAGCTAATTTCAAACCCTTCTTCTATGCATCACCCCACCTCACCTTTCCCGTTAAGCAGCCATAGTGTGTCTTCTAAAGGTGTGACTCTGTTCTGTTTTGTAATTCAGTTCAAGTGCAGCGATTTTGACATTCCCTCTTTAAGCGATATCTTAGGATAAGTGTCTTTTTCTGTGTGACTTATTTCACTTAGAATCATCGTTGCTAAATCCACTCATCATGCCGCTAACTAGCCTTATGACATTGATTTCATGGCTGAGTGATATTCCATTGTGCCAAGTACCACCATTTGTTTATCCATTTTTCTCTTTCCTGGGATATTGAAGGTGTACCGAAGCGGAGGTTCTTGGAAACAGAGCAGCCGTAAAGTTTGGGGTGCCTGTGTCTTGTTGATTTTTGGTTTCCCAATTTATACGCCCATGAGTGGAAGTGCCCTATGCTCTCAACGCTGTGTTTATTACTTGTTTCAGGACACACCGTACTCTTCTCCAGAGTGCCTGTTGGCAATTTATATCCCGCCCATCAGCGTAGCAAGGCTCCCATGTCTCCATGGCCTGTCCTGCTTTTCTGGTTTTTACTGTTTGTTCAGCATGGCCCTTTTGACCGAGGGCAAGCGAGACTTCTTTGTAGCGCTGATTTGCCCTTCCGGCTTGCTTGGTTGGCCAAAAAGGGCGTATGCGTTTTTTCCTGAATATATTCAGGAAAAAACGCATACGCCCTTTTTGGCCAAGGGCATCATTGTCAACGTTTTGCCGCTTTTCATGTGCTTTAAAGGCGAGTCGAATCTACCTCCTGAAATCTGTTTCCTGCAAATCTGCCTTGCTTTCAAATCCTCTTCGTTGCCTTCCCTCAATATATTTGTGGACGAGAGTTCTCATTTATAACTCTGCACGTTTGTGAATTGCAGTGCCCCTGAGCTCCATTTGTCTCCTCGCTTTCTTGGGAGCTGGCCGCAAAAGCGCAGGATTGCTTCAGGCCCTATTTTGGTTCTGGGGGGCAGGCTGAGCCTGTGGTTCATTCTTCTTCCTGATGGGAAAATGGAGTGACCTGTGCCTGTCCCAACACCTAGGGCTAGTCTCTCTTTGGTTCCCCGTCTTCACGTTCATCCTCAGGACAAATTACAACCTGTACGAAACAGGAGGTTAAAGGTGCTGATTCTCCAAGTAGGGAGATGGTTAGTCAAGCGGCTGGAATGGCGAACCCGAGCAAAAGGAGAGGAGAAATGAGTTGCGTTTTAGAAACCTTTCCCGATCTCACGGCATACCATCTTCTGGGTTTCCCATGCATGTTTTGATGTAGGAAGATTCCCTTGTACCTGGAGATTTGAGACCCATGGGGTGGGTACCCCGCGGTATTACTTTAAAGTATCTGCATTTGCTCACCCAACCTCACCAATCCTCTCAGCCCCAAGAATGTCCAGCCTTATGTCTCATCCAGCTGTGGGTCTTGATATGGTCAATCCAGGTTGCATCATAGACCCTGAACGGATTTTGTAAGAATTTCTCTCTCTTTCCCTGTCTTTGTTTTGTGGGTTTTAAAAAAGTTATTTATGTTTAGAATGGGGTTTGGCTCCTTTTCCCTGCTGTGTTTATGCCGTTTTACAGCCTCTTGATTCACTCGCAGATAGATATCGATACATAGATTTTCAGATTCTTACTAGTCAGATATATTCTTGTGCGGTGACTAGGGGGTGTTGAGTCCAGATCACTGAGCAGGGAGTAGGCCTTGTCTATTACATATTTGGCTTATGGAACGGTCTCTGAACTAATTTCTGACCCTTGTTTTATGCATCACCCCACCTCACCTTTCCCATTAAGAAGCCATAGTGTGTCTTCTAAAGGTGTGACTCTGTTCTGTTTTGTAATTCAGTTCAAGTGTAGCGATTTTGACATTCCCTCTATAAGCGATATCTTAGTTTAAGTGTCTTTTCTGTGTGACTTATTTCACTTAGAATCATCATACGTAAATTCACTCATCATGCTGCTAACTAGCCTTATGACATTGATTTCATGGCTGAGTGATATTCCATTGTGCCAAGTACCACCATTTGTTTATCCATTTTTCTCTTTCCTGGGATATTGAAGGTGTACCGAAGTGGAGGTTCTTGGAAACAGAGCAGCCGTAAAGTTTGGGGTGCCTGTGTGTTGTTGGTTTTTAGTTTTCCCAATTTATACGCCCATGAGTGGAAGTGCCCTATGCTCTCTAAGCTGTGTTTATTACTTGTTTCAGGACACACCGTACAGTTCTCCAGAGTGCCTGTTGGCAATTTACATCCCACCCATCAGTGTAGCAAGGCTCCCATGTCTCCATGGCCTGTCCTGTTTTTCTGGTTTTTACAGTTTGTTCAGCATGGCCCTTTTTACCGAGGGCATGCGAGACTTCTTTGTAACGCTGATTTGCCCTTCCGGCTTGCTTGGTTGGCCAAAAAGGGCGTATGAGTTTTTTCATGAATATATTCAGGAAAGAACGCATACGCCCTTTTTGGCCAAGGGCATCATTGTCACCCTTTTGCGGCTTTTCATGTGCTTTAAAGGCGAGTCGAATCTACCTCCTGAAATCTGTTTCCTGCAAATCTGCCTTGCTTTCAAATCCTCTTCGTTGCCTTCCCTCAATATATTTGTGGACGAGAGTTCTCATTTATAACTCTGCACTTTTGTGAATTGCAGTGCCGCTGAGCTCCATTTGTCTACTCGCTTTTTTGGGAGCTGGCCGCAAAAACGCAGGATTGCTTCAGGCCCTATTTTGGTTCTGGGGGGCAGGCTGAGCCTGTGGTTCATTCTTCTTCCTGATGGGAAAATGGAGTGACCTGTGCCTGTCCCAACACCTAGGGCTAGTCTCTCGTTGGTTCCCCGTCTTCCCGTGCATCCTCAGGACAAATTGCAACCTGGACGAAACAGGAGGTTAAAGGTGCTGATTCTCCAAGTAGGGAGATGGTTAGTCAAGCGGCTGGAATGGCGAACCCGAGCACAAGGAGAGAAGTAATGAGGTGCGTTTTAGAAACCTTTCCCGATCCCACGGCATACCATCTTCTGGGTTTCCCATGCATGTTTTGATGTAGGAAGATGCCCTTGTACCTGGAGATTTGAGACCCATGGGGTGGGTACCCTGCGGTATTACTTTAAATTATCTTCGTTTGCTCACCCAACCTCACCAATCCTCTCAGCCCCAAGAGTGTCCAGCCTTATGTCTCATCCAGCTGTGGGTCTAGATATGGTCAATCCAGGTGGCATAAGAGCCCCTGAACGGATTTTGTAAGAATTTCTCTCTCTTTCACTGTCTTTGTTTTGTGGGTTTTTTAAAGTATTGTATGTTTAGAATGGGGTTTGGCTGCTTTTCCCTGCTGTGTTTATGCCGCTTTACACCCTCTTGATTCACTTGCAGAGAGATATCGATACATAGGTTTTCAGATTCTTACTAGTCAGATATATTCTTGTGCGGTGACTAGGGGGTGTTGAGTCCAGTTCACTGAGCAGGGAGTAGGCCTTGTCTATTACATATTTGGCTTATGGAGCGGTCTCTGAGCTAATTTCAAACCCTTCTTCTATGCATCACCCCACCTCACCTTTCCCGTTAAGCAGCCATAGTGTGTCTTCTAAAGGTGTGACTCTGTTCTGTTTTGTAATTCAGTTCAAGTGTAGCGATTTTGACATTCCCTCTATAAGCGATATCTTAGGATAAGTGTCTTTTTCTGTGTGACTTATTTCACTTAGAATCATCGTACCTAAATCCACTCATCATGCTGCTAAGTAGCCTTATGAGATTGATTTCATGGCTGAGTGATATTCCATTGTGCCAAGTACCACCATTTCTTTATCCATTTTTCTCTTTCCTGGGATATTGAAGGTGTACCGAAGCGGAGGTTCTTGGAAACAGAGCAGCCGTAAAGTTTGGGGTGCCTGTGTCTTGTTGATTTTTAGTTTTCCCAATTTATACGCCCATGAGTGGAAGTGCCCTATGCTCTCTACGCTGTGTTTATTACTTGTTTCAGGACACACCGTATTCTTCTCCAGAGTGCCTGTTGGCAATTTACATCCCGCCCATCAGCGAAGCTAGGCTCCCATGTCTCCATGGCCTGTCCTGCTTTTCTGGTTTTTACACTTTGTTCAGCATGGCCCTTTTGACCGAGGGCAAGCGAGACTTCTTTGTAGCGCTGATTTGCCCTTCTGGCTTGCTTGGTTGGCCAAAAAGGGCGTATGCCTTTTTTCCTGAATATATTCAGGAAAAAAGGCATACGCCCTTATTGGTCAAGGGCATCATTATCAACGTTCTGCCACTTTTCATGTGCTTTAAAGGCGAGTCGAATCTACCTCCTGAAATCTGTTTCCTGCAAATCTGCCTTGCTTTCAAATCCTCTTCGTTGCCTTCCCTCAATATATTTGTGGACGAGAGTTCTCATTTATAACTCTGCACGTTTGTGAATTGCAGTGCCCCTGAGCTCCATTTGTCTACTCGCTTTTTTGGGAGCTGGCCGCAAAAGAGCAGGATTGCTTCAGGCCCTATTTTGGTTCTGGGGGGCAGGCTGAGCCTGTGGTTCATTCTTCTTCCTGATGGGAAAATGGAGTGACCTGTGCCTGTCCCAAAACCTAGGGCTAGTCTCTCGTTGGTTGCCCGTCTTCCCGTTCATCCTCAGGACAAATTGCAACCTGTAC
Source organism: Eubalaena glacialis (assembly GCF_028564815.1). NCBI lineage: Eukaryota > Metazoa > Chordata > Mammalia > Artiodactyla > Balaenidae > Eubalaena > Eubalaena glacialis. The sequence continues at coordinate 508,311 of NW_026871244.1, forward strand.
GAAACAGGAGGTTAAAGGTGCTGATTCTCCAAGTAGGGAGATGGTTAGTCAAGCGGCTGGAATGACGAACCCGAGCACAAAGAGAGGAGAAATGAGGTGCCTTTTAGAAACCTTTCCCGATCTCACGGCTCACCATCTTCTGGGTTTCCCATGCATGTTTTGATGTAGGAAGATGCCCTTGTACCTGGAGATTTGAGACCCATGGGGGGGGGTACCCCGCGGTATTATTTTAAAGTATCTGCGTTTGCTCACCCAACCTCACCAATCCTCTCAGCCCCAAGAGTGTCCAGCCTTATGTCTCATCCAGCTGTGGGTCTAGATATGGTCAATCCAGGTGGCATAAGAGCCCCTGAACGGATTTTGTAAGAATTTCTCTCTCTTTCACTGTCTTTGTTTTGTGGGTTTTTTAAAGTAATGTATGTTTAGAATGGGGTTTGGCTGCTTTTCCCTGCTGTGTTTATGCCGCTTTACACCCTCTTGATTCACTTGCAGAGAGATATCGATACATAGGTTTTCAGATTCTTACGAGTCAGATATATTCTTGTGCGGTGACTAGGGGGTGTTGAGTCCAGTTCACTGAGCAGGGAGTAGGCCTTGTCTATTACATATTTGGCTTATGGAGCGGTCTCTGAGCTAATTTCAAACCCTTCTTCTATGCATCACCCCACCTCACCTTTCCCGTTAAGCAGCCATAGTGTGTCTTCTAAAGGTGTGACTCTGTTCTGTTTTGTAATTCAGTTCAAGTGCAGCGATTTTGACATTCCCTCTTTAAGCGATATCTTAGGATAAGTGTCTTTTTCTGTGTGACTTATTTCACTTAGAATCATCGTTGCTAAATCCACTCATCATGCCGCTAACTAGCCTTATGACATTGATTTCATGGCTGAGTGATATTCCATTGTGCCAAGTACCACCATTTGTTTATCCATTTTTCTCTTTCCTGGGATATTGAAGGTGTACCGAAGCGGAGGTTCTTGGAAACAGAGCAGCCGTAAAGTTTGGGGTGCCTGTGTCTTGTTGATTTTTAGTTTTCCCAATTTATACGCCCATGAGTGGAAGTGCCCTATGCTCTCAACGCTGTGTTTATTACTTGTTTCAGGACACACCGTACTCTTCTCCAGAGTGCCTGTTGGCAATTTATATCCCGCCCATCAGCGTAGCAAGGCTCCCATGTCTCCATGGCCTGTCCTGCTTTTCTGGTTTTTACTGTTTGTTCAGCATGGCCCTTTTGACCGAGGGCAAGCGAGACTTCTTTGTAGCGCTGATTTGCCCTTCCGGCTTGCTTGGTTGGCCAAAAAGGGCGTATGCGTTTTTTCCTGAATATATTCAGGAAAAAACGCATACGCCCTTTTTGGCCAAGGGCATCATTGTCAACGTTTTGCCGCTTTTCATGTGCTTTAAAGGCGAGTCGAATCTACCTCCTGAAATCTGTTTCCTGCAAATCTGCCTTGCTTTCAAATCCTCTTCGTTGCCTTCCCTCAATATATTTGTGGACGAGAGTTCTCATTTATAACTCTGCACGTTTGTGAATTGCAGTGCCCCTGAGCTCCATTTGTCTCCTCGCTTTCTTGGGAGCTGGCCGCAAAAGCGCAGGATTGCTTCAGGCCCTATTTTGGTTCTGGGGGGCAGGCTGAGCCTGTGGTTCATTCTTCTTCCTGATGGGAAAATGGAGTGACCTGTGCCTGTCCCAACACCTAGGGCTAGTCTCTCTTTGGTTCCCCGTCTTCACGTTCATCCTCAGGACAAATTACAACCTGTACGAAACAGGAGGTTAAAGGTGCTGATTCTCCAAGTAGGGAGATGGTTAGTCAAGCGGCTGGAATGGCGAACCCGAGCAAAAGGAGAGGAGAAATGAGTTGCGTTTTAGAAACCTTTCCCGATCTCACGGCATACCATCTTCTGGGTTTCCCATGCATGTTTTGATGTAGGAAGATTCCCTTGTACCTGGAGATTTGAGACCCATGGGGTGGGTACCCCGCGGTATTACTTTAAAGTATCTGCATTTGCTCACCCAACCTCACCAATCCTCTCAGCCCCAAGAATGTCCAGCCTTATGTCTCATCCAGCTGTGGGTCTTGATATGGTCAATCCAGGTTGCATCATAGACCCTGAACGGATTTTGTAAGAATTTCTCTCTCTTTCCCTGTCTTTGTTTTGTGGGTTTTCAAAAAGTTATTTATGTTTAGAATGGGGTTTGGCTCCTTTTCCCTGCTGTGTTTATGCCGTTTTACAGCCTCTTGATTCACTCGCAGATAGATATCGATACATAGATTTTCAGATTCTTACTAGTCAGATATATTCTTGTGCGGTGACTAGGGGGTGTTGAGTCCAGATCACTGAGCAGGGAGTAGGCCTTGTCTATTACATATTTGGCTTATGGAACGGTCTCTGAACTAATTTCTGACCCTTGTTTTATGCATCACCCCACCTCACCTTTCCCATTAAGAAGCCATAGTGTGTCTTCTAAAGGTGTGACTCTGTTCTGTTTTGTAATTCAGTTCAAGTGTAGCGATTTTGACATTCCCTCTATAGGCGATATCTTAGTTTAAGTGTCTTTTCTGTGTGACTTATTTCACTTAGAATCATCATACGTAAATTCACTCATCATGCTGCTAACTAGCCTTATGACATTGATTTCATGGCTGAGTGATATTCCATTGTGCCAAGTACCACCATTTGTTTATCCATTTTTCTCTTTCCTGGGATATTGAAGGTGTACCGAAGTGGAGGTTCTTGGAAACAGAGCAGCCGTAAAGTTTGGGGTGCCTGTGTGTTGTTGGTTTTTAGTTTTCCCAATTTATACGCCCATGAGTGGAAGTGCCCTATGCTCTCTAAGCTGTGTTTATTACTTGTTTCAGGACACACCGTACAGTTCTCCAGAGTGCCTGTTGGCAATTTACATCCCACCCATCAGTGTAGCAAGGCTCCCATGTCTCCATGGCCTGTCCTGTTTTTCTGGTTTTTACAGTTTGTTCAGCATGGCCCTTTTTACCGAGGGCATGCGAGACTTCTTTGTAACGCTGATTTGCCCTTCCGGCTTGCTTGGTTGGCCAAAAAGGGCGTATGCGTTTTTTCCTGAATATATTCAGGAAAGAACGCATACGCCCTTTTTGGCCAAGGGCATCATTGTCACCCTTTTGCGGCTTTTCATGTGCTTTAAAGGCGAGTCGAATCTACCTCCTGAAATCTGTTTCCTGCAAATCTGCCTTGCTTTCAAATCCTCTTCGTTGCCTTCCCTCAATATATTTGTGGACGAGAGTTCTCATTTATAACTCTGCACTTTTGTGAATTGCAGTGCCGCTGAGCTCCATTTGTCTACTCGCTTTTTTGGGAGCTGGCCGCAAAAGAGCAGGATTGCTTCAGGCCCTATTTTGGTTCTGGGGGGCAGGGTGAGCCTGTGGTTCATTCTTCTTCCTGATGGGAAAATGGAGTGACCTGTGCCTGTCCCAAAACCTAGGGCTAGTCTCTCGTTGGTTGCCCGTCTTCCCGTTCATCCTCAGGACAAATTGCAACCTGTACGAAACAGGAGGTTAAAGGTGCTGATTCTCCAAGTAGGGAGATGGTTAGTCAAGCGGCTGGAATGACGAACCCGAGCACAAAGAGAGGAGAAATGAGGTGCCTTTTAGAAACCTTTCCCGATCTCACGGCTCACCATCTTCTGGGTTTCCCATGCATGTTTTGATGTAGGAAGATGCCCTTGTACCTGGAGATTTGAGACCCATGGGGGGGGGTACCCCGCGGTATTATTTTAAAGTATCTGCGTTTGCTCACCCAACCTCACCAATCCTCTCAGCCCCAAGAGTGTCCAGCCTTATGTCTCATCCAGCTGTGGGTCTAGATATGGTCAATCCAGGTTGCATCAGAGACCCTGAACGGATTTTGTAAGAATTTCTCTCTCTTTCCCTGTCTTTGTTTTGTGGGTTTTCAAAAAGTTATTTATGTTTAGAATGGGGTTTGGCTCCTTTTCCCTGCTGTGTTTATGCCGTTTTACAGCCTCTTGATTCACTCGCAGATAGATATCGATACATAGATTTTCAGATTCTTACTAGTCAGATATATTCTTGTGCGGTGACTAGGGGGTGTTGAGTCCAGTTCACTGAGCAGGGAGTAGGCCTTGTCTATTACATATTTGGCTTATGGAACGGTCTCTGAACTAATTTCTGACCCTTGTTTTATGCATCACCCCACCTCACCTTTCCCATTAAGAAGCCATAGTGTGTCTTCTAAAGGTGTGACTCTGTTCTGTTTTGTAATTCAGTTCAAGTGTAGCGATTTTGACATTCCCTCTATAAGCGATATCTTAGTTTAAGTGTCTTTTCTGTGTGACTTATTTCACTTAGAATCATCATACGTAAATTCACTCATCATGCTGCTAACTAGCCTTATGACATTGATTTCATGGCTGAGTGATATTCCATTGTGCCAAGTACCACCATTTGTTTATCCATTTTTCTCTTTCCTGGGATATTGAAGGTGTACCGAAGTGGAGGTTCTTGGAAACAGAGCAGCCGTAAAGTTTGGGGTGCCTGTGTGTTGTTGGTTTTTAGTTTTCCCAATTTATACGCCCATGAGTGGAAGTGCCCTATGCTCTCTAAGCTGTGTTTATTACTTGTTTCAGGACACACCGTACAGTTCTCCAGAGTGCCTGTTGGCAATTTACATCCCACCCATCAGTGTAGCAAGGCTCCCATGTCTCCATGGCCTGTCCTGTTTTTCTGGTTTTTACAGTTTGTTCAGCATGGCCCTTTTTACCGAGGGCATGCGAGACTTCTTTGTAACGCTGATTTGCCCTTCCGGCTTGCTTGGTTGGCCAAAAAGGGCGTATGCGTTTTTTCCTGAATATATTCAGGAAAGAACGCATACGCCCTTTTTGGCCAAGGGCATCATTGTCACCCTTTTGCGGCTTTTCATGTGCTTTAAAGGCGAGTCGAATCTACCTCCTGAAATCTGTTTCCTGCAAATCTGCCTTGCTTTCAAATCCTCTTCGTTGCCTTCCCTCAATATATTTGTGGACGAGAGTTCTCATTTATAACTCTGCACTTTTGTGAATTGCAGTGCCGCTGAGCTCCATTTGTCTACTCGCTTTTTTGGGAGCTGGCCGCAAAAACGCAGGATTGCTTCAGGCCCTATTTTGGTTCTGGGGGGCAGGCTGAGCCTGTGGTTCATTCTTCTTCCTGATGGGAAAATGGAGTGACCTGTGCCTGTCCCAACACCTAGGGCTAGTCTCTCGTTGGTTCCCCGTCTTCCCGTGCATCCTCAGGACAAATTGCAACCTGGACGAAACAGGAGGTTAAAGGTGCTGATTCTCCAAGTAGGGAGATGGTTAGTCAAGCGGCTGGAATGGCGAACCCGAGCACAAGGAGAGAAGTAATGAGGTGCGTTTTAGAAACCTTTCCCGATCCCACGGCATACCATCTTCTGGGTTTCCCATGCATGTTTTGATGTAGGAAGATGCCCTTGTACCTGGAGATTTGAGACCCATGGGGTGGGTACCCTGCGGTATTACTTTAAATTATCTTCGTTTGCTCACCCAACCTCACCAATCCTCTCAGCCCCAAGAGTGTCCAGCCTTATGTCTCATCCAGCTGTGGGTCTAGATATGGTCAATCCAGGTGGCATAAGAGCCCCTGAACGGATTTTGTAAGAATTTCTCTCTCTTTCACTGTCTTTGTTTTGTGGGTTTTTTAAAGTAATGTATGTTTAGAATGGGGTTTGGCTGCTTTTCCCTGCTGTGTTTATGCCGCTTTACACCCTCTTGATTCACTTGCAGAGAGATATCGATACATAGGTTTTCAGATTCTTACTAGTCAGATATATTCTTGTGCGGTGACTAGGGGGTGTTGAGTCCAGTTCACTGAGCAGGGAGTAGGCCTTGTCTATTACATATTTGGCTTATGGAGCGGTCTCTGAGCTAATTTCAAACCCTTCTTCTATGCATCACCCCACCTCACCTTTCCCGTTAAGCAGCCATAGTGTGTCTTCTAAAGGTGTGACTCTGTTCTGTTTTGTAATTCAGTTCAAGTGCAGCGATTTTGACATTCCCTCTTTAAGCGATATCTTAGGATAAGTGTCTTTTTCTGTGTGACTTATTTCACTTAGAATCATCGTCGCTAAATCCACTCATCATGCCGCTAACTAGCCTTATGACATTGATTTCATGGCTGAGTGATATTCCATTGTGCCAAGTACCACCATTTGTTTATCCATTTTTCTCTTTCCTGGGATATTGAAGGTGTACCGAAGTGGAGGTTCTTGGAAACAGAGCAGCCGTAAAGTTTGGGGTGCCTGTGTCTTGTTGATTTTTAGTTTTCCCAATTTATACGCCCATGAGTGGAAGTGCCCTATGCTCTTTAAGCTGTGTTTATTACTTGTTTCAGGACACACCGTACACTTCTCCAGAGTGCCTGTTGGCAATTTACATCCCACCCATCAGCATAGCAAGGCTCCCATGTCTCCATGGCCTGTCCTGCTTTTCTGGTTTTTACACTTTTTTCAGCATGGCCCTTTAGACCGAGGGCAAGCGATACTTCTTTGTAGCGCTGATTTGCCCTTCCGGCTTGCCTGGTTGGCCAAAAAGGGCGTATGCGTTTTTTCCTGAATATATTCAGGAAAAAACGCATACGCCCTTTTTGGCCAAGGGCATCATTGTCAACCTTTTGCCGCTTTTCATGTGCTTTAAAGGCGAGTCGAATCTACCTCCTGAAATCTGTTTCCTGCAAATCTGCCTTGCTTTCAAATCCTCTTCGTTGCCTTCCCTCAATATATTTGTGGACGAGAGTTCTCATTTATAACTCTGCACGTTTGTGAATTGCAGTGCCCCTGAGCTCCATTTGTCTCCTCGCTTTTTTGGGAGCTGGCCGCAAAAGCGCAGGATTGCTTCAGGCCCTATTTTGGTTCTGGGGGGCAGGCTGAGCCTGTGGTTCATTCTTCTTCCTGATGGGAAAATGGAGTGACCTATGCCTGTCCCAACACCTAGGACTCGTCTCTCGTTGGTTCCCCGTCTTCCCGTTCATCCTCAGGACAAATTGCAACCTGTACAATCAGGAGGTTAAAGGTGCTGATTCTCCAAGTAGGGAGATGGTTAGTCAAGCGGCTGGAATGGCGAACTCGAGCACAAGGAGAGGAGAAATGAGGTGCGTTTTAGAAACCTTTCCCGATCTCACGGCATACCATCTTCTGGGTTTCCCATGCATGTTTTGATGTAGGAAGATGCCCTTGTACCTGGAGATTTGAGACCCATGGGGTGTGTACCCCGAGGTGTTATTTTAAGTATCTGCGTTTGCTCACCCAACCTCACCAATCCTCTCAGCCCCAAGAGTGTCCAGCCTTATGTCTCATCCAGTTGTGGGTCTAGATATGGTCAATCCAGGTTGCATCAGAGACCCTGAACGGATTTTGTAAGAATTTCTCTCTCTTTCACTGTCTTTGTTTTGTGGTTTTTTTAAAGTAATTTATGTTTAGAATGGGTCTTGGCTGCTTTTCCCTGCTGTGTTTATGCCGCTTTACACCCTCTTGATTCACTTGCAGAGAGGTATCGATACATAGGTTTTCAGATTCTTACTAGTCAGATATATTCTTGTGCGGTGACTAGGGGGTGTTGAGTCCAGTTCACTGAGCAGGGAGTAGGCCTTGTCTATTACATATTTGGCTTATGGAGCGGTCTCTGAGCTTATTTCAAACCCTTGTTTTATGCATCACCCCACCTCACCTTTCCCGTTAAGCAGCCATAGTGTGTCTTCTAAAGGTGTGACTCTGTTCTGTTTTGTAATTCAGTTCAAGTGTAGCGATTTTGACATTCCCTCTATAAACGATATCTTAGGATAAGTGTCTTTTTCTGTGTGACTTATTTCACTTAGAATCTTCGTCGCTAAATCCACTCATCATGGTGCTAACTAGCCTTATGACATTGATTTCATGGCTGAGTGATATTCCATTGTGCCAAATACCACCATTTGTTTATCCATTTTTCTCTTTCCTGGGATATTGAAGGTGTACCAAAGTGGAGGTTCTTGGAAACAGAGCAGCCGTAAAGTTTGGGGTGCCTGTGTCTTGTTGAGTTTTAGTTTTCCCGATTTATACGCCCATGAGTGGAAGTGCCCTATGCTCTCTAAGCTGTGTTTATTACTTGTTTCAGGACACACCGTACACTTCTCCAGAGTGCCTGTTGGCAATTTACATCCCGCCCATCAGCGTAGCAAGGCTCCCATGTCTCCATGGCCTGTCCTGCTTTTCTGGTTTTTACACTTTCTTCAGCATGGCCCTTTTGACCGAGGGCAAGCGAGACTTCTTTGTAGCGCTGATTTGCCCTTCCGGCTTGCTTGGTTGGCCAAAAAGGGCGTATGCGTTTTTTCCTGAATATATTCAGGAAAAAACGCATACGCCCCTTTGGCCAAGGGCATCATTGTCAACGTTTTGCCGCTTTTCATGTGCTTTAAAGGCGAGTCGAATCTACCTCCTGAAATCTGTTTCCTGCAAATCTGCCTTGCTTTCAAATCCTCTTCGTTGCCTTCCCTCAATATATTTGTGGACGAGAGTTCTCATTTATAACTCTGCACGTTTGTGAATTGCAGTGCCCCTGAGCTCCATTTGTCTACTCGCTTTTTTGGGAGCTGGCCGCAAAAGCGCAGGATTGCTTCAGGCCCTATTTTGGTTCTGGGGGGCAGGCTGAGCCTGTGGTTCATTCTTCTTCCTGATGGGAAAATGGAGTGACCTGTGCCTGTCCCAACACCTAGGGCTAGTCTCTCGTTGGTTCCCCGTCTTCCCGTTCATCCTCAGGACAAATTGCAACCTGTATGAAACAGGAGGTTAAAGGTGCTGATTCTCCAAGTAGGGAGATGGTTAGTCAAGCGGCTGGAATGTCGAACCCGAGCACAAGGAGAGGAGAAATGAGGTGCGTTTTAGAAACCTTTCCCGATCTCACGGCATACCATCTTCTGGGTTTCCCATGCATGTTTTGATGTAGGAAGATGCCCTTGTACCTGGAGATTTGAGACCCATGGGGTGTGTACCCTGCGGTTTTACTTTAAAGTATCTGCATTTTCTCACCCAACCTCACCAATCCTCTCAGCCCCAAGAGTGTCCAGCCTTATGTCTCATCCAGCTGTGGGTCTAGATATGGTCAATCCAGGTTGTATCAGAGACCTTGAACGGATTTTGTAAGAATTTCTCTCTCTTTCACTGTCTTTGTTTTGTGGGATTTGTAAAGTAATTTATGTTTAGAATGTGTCTTGGCTGCTTTTCCCTGCTGTGTTTATGCCGCTTTACACCCTCTTGATTCACTTGCAGAGAGATATCGATACATAGGTTTTCAGATTCTTACTAGTCATATATATTCTTGTGCGGTGACTAGGGGGTGTTGAGTCCAGTTCACTGAGCAGGGAGTAGGCCTTGTCTATTACATATTTGGCTTATGGAGTGGTCTCTGAGCTAATTTCAAACCCTTGTTTTATGCATCACCCCACCTCACCTTTCCTGTTAAGCAGCCATAGTGTGTCTTCTAATGGTGTGCCTCTGTTCTGTTTTGTAATTCAGTTCAAGTGTAGCGATTTTGACATTCCCTCTATAAGCGATATCTTAGGATAAGTGCCTTTTTCTGTGTGACTTATTTCACTTAGAATCATCGTACCTAAATCCACTCATCATGCTGCTAACTAGCCTTATGACATTGATTTCATGGCTGAGTGATATTCCATTGTGCCAAGTACCACCATTTGTTTATCCATTTTTCTCTTTCCTGGGATATTGAAGGTGTAACGAAGCGGAGGTTCTTGGCAACAGAGCAGCCGTAAAGTTTGGGGTGCCTGTGTCTTGTTGAGTTTTAGTTTTTCCAATTTATACCGCCCATGAGTGGAAGTGCCCTATGCTCTTTAAGCTGTGTTTATTACTTGTTTCAGGACACACCGTACACTTCTCCAGAGTGCCTGTTGGCAATTTACATCCCGCCCATCAGCGTAGCAAGGCTCCCATGTCTCCATGGCCTGTTCTGCTTTTCTGGTTTTTACACTTTGTTCAGCATGGCCCTTTTGACCGAGGGCAAGCGAGACTTCTTTGTAGCACTGATTTGCCCTTCCGGCTTGCTTGGTTGGCCAAAAAGGGCGTATGCGTTTTTTCCTGAATATATTCAGGAAAAAACGCATACGCCCTTTTTGGCCAAGGGCATCATTGTCAACGTTTTGCCGCTTTTCATGTGCTTTAAAGGCGAGTCGAATCTACCTCCTGAAATCTGTTTCCTGCAAATCTGCCTTGCTTTCAAATCCTCTTCGTTGCCTTCCCTCAATATATTTGTGGACGAGAGTTATCATTTATAACTCTGCAAGTTTCTGAATTGCAGTGCCCCTGAGCTCCATTTGGCTCCTCGCTTTTTTGTGAGCTGGCCGCAAAAGCGCAGGATTGCTTCAGGCGTTATTCGGCTTCCATGGGGCCGGCGGAGCCTGTGGTTCATTCTTCTTCCTGATGGGAAAATGGAGTGACCTGTGCCTGTCCCAAAACCTAGGGCTAGTCTCTCGTTGGTTCCCCATCTTCCAGTTCATCCTCAGGACAAATTGCAACCTGTACGAAACAGGAGGTTAAAGGTGCTGATTCTCCAAGTAGGGAGATGGTTAGTCAAGCGGCTGGAATGGCGAACCCGAGCACAAGGAGAGGAGAAATGAGGTGCGTTTTAGAAACCTTTCCCGATTTCACTGCATACCATCTTCTGGGTTTCCCTTGCATGTTTTGATGTAGGACGATGCCCTTGTACCTGGAGATTTGAGACACATGGCGTGGGTACCCCGCAGTGTTACTTTAAATTATCTGCATTTGCTCACCCAACCTCACCAACCCTTTCAGCCCCAAGAGTGTCCAGACTTATGTCTCATCCAGCTGTGGGTCTAGATATGGTCAATCCAGGTTGCATCAGAGACCCTGAACGGATTTTGTAAGAATTTCTCTCTCTTTCACTGTCTTAGTTTTGTGGGATTTTTAAAGTAATTTAAGTTTAGAATGGGGCTTGGCTGCTTTTCCCTGCTGTGTTTATGCCGCTTTACACCCTCTTGATTCACTTGCAGAGAGATATCGATACATAGGTTTTCAGATTCTTACTAGTCAGATATATTCTTGTGCGGTGACTAGGGGGTGTTGAGTCCAGTTCACTGAGCAGGGAGTAGGCCTTGTCTATTACATATTTGGCTTATGCAGCGGTATCTGAGCTAATTTCAAACCCTTGTTCTATGCATCACCCCACCTCACCTTTCCCGTTAAGCAGCCATAGTGTGTCTTCTAATGGTGTGACTCTGTTCTGTTTTGTAATTCAGTTCAAGTGTAGCGATTTTGACATTCCCTCTATAAGCGATATCTTAGGATAAGTGTCTTTTTCTCTGTGACTTATTTCACTTAGAATCATCGTACCTAAATCCACTCATCATGCTGCTAACTAGCCTTATGACATAGATTTCATGGCTGAGTGATATTCCATTGTGCCAAGTACCACCATTTCTTTATCCATTTTTCTCTTTCCTGGGATATTGAAGGTGTACCGAAGTGGAGGTTCTTGGAAACAGAGCAGCCGTAAAGTTTGGGGTGCCTGTGTCTTGTTGATTTTTAGTTTTCCCAATTTATACGCCCATGAGTGGAAGTGCCCTATGCTCTCTAAGCTGTGTTTATTACTTGTTTCAGGACACACCGTACACTTCTCCAGAGTGCCTGTTGGCAATTTACATCCCGCCCATCAGCGTAGCAAGGCTCCCATGTCTCCATGGCCTGTCCTGCTTTTCTGGTTTTTACACTTTCTTCAGCATGGCCCTTTTGACCGAGGGCAAGCGAGACTTCTTTGTAGCGCTGATTTGCCCTTCCGGCTTGCTTGGTTGGCCAAAAAGGGCGTATGCGTTTTTTCCTGAATATATTCAGGAAAAAACGCATACGCCCTTTTTGGCCAAGGGCATCATTGTCAACGTTTTGCTGCTTTTCATGTGCTTTAAAGGCGAGTCGAATCTACCTCCTGAAATCTGTTTCATGCAAATCTGCCTTGCTTTCAAATCCTCTTCGTTGCCTTCCCTCAATATATTTGTGGACGAGAGTTCTCATTTATAACTCTGCACGTTTGTGAATTGCAGTGCCCCTGAGCTCCATTTGTCTCCTCGCTTTTTTGGGAGCTGGCCGCAAAAGCGCAGGATTGCTTCAGGCCCTATTTTGGTTCTGGGGGGCAGGCTGAGCCTGTGGTTCATTCTTCTTCCTGATGGGAAAATGGAGTGACCTGTGCCTGTCCCAACACCTAGGGCTAGTCTCTCGTTGGTTCCCCGTCTTCCCGTTCATCCTCAGGACAAATTGCAACCTGTACGAAACAGGAGGTTAAAGGTGCTGATTCTCCAAGTAGGGAGATGTTTAGTCAAGCGGCTAGAATGGTGAACCCGAGCACAAGGAGAGGAGAAATGAGGTGCGTTTTAGAAGCCTTTCCCGATCTCACGGCATACAAACCTCTGGGTTTCCCATGCATGTTTTGATGTAGGAAGATGCCCTTGTACCTGGAGATTTGAGACCCATGGGGTGGGTACCCCGCGGTATTACTTTAAAGTATCTGCGTTTGCTCACCCAACCTCACCAATCCTCTCAGCCCCAAGAGTGTCCAGCCTTATGTCTCATCCAGCTGTGGCTCTAGATATGGTCGAACCAGGTGGCATCAGAGCCCCTGAACTGATTTTGTAAGAATTTCTCTCTCTTTCACTGTCTTTGTTTTGTGGGTTTTTTTAAGTAATTTATGTTTAGAATGGGGCTTTGCTGCTTTTCCCTGCTGTGTTTATGCCGCTTTACACCCTCTTGATTCACTTGCAGAGAGATATCGATACATAGGTTTTCAGATTCTTACTAGTCAGATATATTCTTGTGCGGTGACTAGGGGGTGTTGAGTCCAGTTCACTGAGCAGGGCGTAGGCCTTGTCTATTACATATTTGGCTTATGGAGCGGTCTCTGAGCTAATTTCAAACCCTTGTTTTATGCATCACCCCACCTCACCTTTCCCGTTAAGCAGCCATAGTGTGTCTTCTAAAGGTGTGACTCTGTTCTGTTTTGTAATTCAGTTCAAGCGTAGCGATTTTGACATTCCCTCTATAAGCGATATCTTAGGATAAGTGTCTTTTTCTGAGTGACTTATTTCACTTAGAATCATCGTCGCTAAATCCACTCATCATGCTGCTAACTAGCCTTATGACATTGATTTCATGGCTGAGTGATATTCCATTGTGCCAAGTACCACCATTTGTTTATCCATTTTTCTCTTTCCTGGGATATTGAAGGTGTACTGAAGTGGAGGTTCTTGGAAACAGAGCAGCCGTAAAGTTTGGGGTGCCTGTGTCTTGTTGATTTTTAGTTTTCCGAATTTATACGCCCATGAGTGGAAGTGCCCTATGCTCTCTAAGCTGTGTTTATTACTTGTTTCAGGACACACCGTACACTTCTCCAGAGTGCCTGTTGGCAATTTACATCCCGCCCATCAGCGTAGCAAGGCTCCCATGTCTCCATGGCCTGTCCTGCTTTTCTGGTTTTTACACTTTTTTCAGCATGGCATTTTTGACCGAGGGCAAGCGAGACTTCTTTGTAGCACTGATTTGCCCTTCCGGCTTGCTTGGTTGGCCAAAAAGGGCGTATGCGATTTTTCCTGAATATATTCAGGAAAAAACGCATACGCCCTTTTTGGCCATGGGCATCATTGTCAACGTTTTGCCGCTTTTCATGTGCTTTAAAGGCGAGTCAAATCTACCTCCTGAAATCTGTTTCCTGAAAATCTGCCTTGCTTTCAAATCCTCTTCGTTGCCTTCCCTCCATATATTTGTGGACGAGAGTTCTCATTGATAACTCTGCACGTTTGTGAATTGCAGTGCCCCTGACCTCCATTTGTCTCCTCGCTTTTTTGGGAGCTGGCCGCAAAAGCGCAGGATTGCTTCAGGCCCTATTTTGGTTCTGGGGGGCAGGCTGAGCCTGTGGTTCATTCTTCTTCCTGATGGGAAAATGGAGTGACCTGTGCCTGTCCCAACACCTAGGGCTAGTCTCTCGTTGGTTCCCCGTCTTCCCGTTCATCCTCAGGACAAATTGCAACCTGTACGAAACAGGAGGTTAAAGGTGCTGATTCTCCAAGTAGGGAGATGTTTAGTCAAGCGCCTAGAATGGCGAACCCGAGAACAAGGAGAGGAGAAATGAGGTGCGTTTTAGAAGCCTTTCCCGATCTCACGGCATACAATTCTCTGGGTTTCCCATGCATGTTTGGATGTAGGAAGATGCTCTTGTACCTGGAGATTTGAGACCCATGGGGTGGGTACCCCGCAGTATTACTTTAAAGTATCTGCGTTTGCTCACCCAACCTCACCAATCCTCTCAGCCCCAAGAGTGTCCAGCCTTATGTCTCATCCAGCTGTGGGTCTAGATATGGTCAATCCAGGTTGCATCAGAGACCCTGAACGGATTTTGTAAGAATTTCTCTCTCTTTCACTGTCTTTGTTTTATGGGTTTTTTTAAGTTATTTATGTTTAGAATGGAGCTTGGCTGCTTTCCCCTGCTGTGTTTATGCCGCTTTACACCCTCTTGATTCACTTGCAGAGAGATATCGATACATAGGTTTTCAGATTTTTACTAGTCAGATATATGCTTGTGAGGTGACTAGGGTGTGTTGAGTCCAGTTCACTGAGCAGGGAGTAGGCCTTGTCTATTATATATTTGGCTTATGGAGTGGTCTCTGAGCTAATTTCAAACCCCTGTTTTATGTATCACCCCACCTCACCTTTTCCGTTAAGCAGCCATAGTGTGTCTTCTAAAGGTGTGACTCTGTTCTGTTTTGTAATTCAGTTCAAGTGTAGCGATTTTGACATTCTCTCTATAAGCGATATCTTAGGATAAGTGTCTTTTTCTGTGTGACTTATTTCACTTAGAATCATCGTCGCTAAATCCACTCATCATGCTGCTAACTAGCCTGATGACACTGATTTCATGGCTGAGTGATATTCCATTGTGCCAAGTACCACCATTTCTTTATCCATTTTTCTCTTTCCTGGGATATTGAAGGTGTACCGAAGTGGAGGTTCTTGGAAATAGAGCAGCCGTAAAGTTTGGGGTGCCTGTGTCTTGTTGATTTTTAGTTTTCCCAATTTATACGCCCATGAGTGGAAGTGCCCTATGCTCTCTAAGCTGTGTTTATTACTTGTTTCAGGACACACCGTACACTTCTCCAGAGTGCCTGTTGGCAATTTACATCCCGCCCATCAGCGTAGCAAGGCTCCCATGTCTCCATGGCCTGTCCTGCTTTTCTGGTTTTTACACTTTGTTCAGCATGGCCCTTTTGACCGAGGGCAAGCGAGACTTCTTTGTAGCGCTGATTTGCCCTTCCGGCTTGCTTGGTTGGCCAAAAAGGGCGTATGCGATTTTTCCTGAATATATTCAGGAAAAAACGCATACGCCCTTTTTGGCCAAGGGCATCATTGTCAACGTTTTGCCGCTTTTCATGTGCTTTAAAGGCGAGTCGAATCTACCTCCTGAAATCTGTTTCCTGCAAATCTGCCTTGCTTTCAAATCCTCTTCGTTGCCTTCCCTCAATATATTTGTGGACGAGAGTTCTCATTTATAACTCTGCACGTTTGTGAATTGCTGTGCCCCTGAGCTCCATTTGTCTCCTCGCATTTTTGGGAGCTGGCCGCAAAAGCGCAGGATTGTTTCAGGCCCTATTCGGCTTCCAGGGGGCAGGCGGAGCCTGTGGTTCATTCTTCTTCCTGATGGGAAAATGGAGTGACCTGTGCCTGTCCCAACACCTAGGGTTTGTCTCTCGTTGGTTCCCCGTCTTCCCGTTCATCCTCAGGACAAATTACAACCTGTACGAAACAGGAGGTTAAAGGTGCTGATTCTCCAAGTAGGGAGATGGTTAGTCAAGCGGCTGGAATGGCGAACCCGAGCACAAGGAGAGGAGAAATGAGGTGCGTTTTAGAAACCTTTCCCGATCTCATGGCATACCATCTTCTGTGTTTCCCATGCATGTTTTGATGTAGGAAGATGCCCTTGTACCTGGAGATTTGAGACCCATGGGGTGGGTACCCCGTGGAGTTACTTTAAAGTATCTGCATTTGCTCACCCAACCTCACCAATCCTCTCAGCCCCAAGAGTGTCCAGCCTTATGTCTCATCCAACTGTGGGTCTAGATATGGTCAATCCAGGTTGCATCAGAGACCCTGAACGGATTTTGTAAGAATTTCTCTCTCTTTCACTGTCTTTGTTTTGTGGGTTTTTTAAACTAATTTATGTTTAGAATGGGTCTTGGCTGCTTTTCCCTGCTGTGTTTATGCCGCTTTACACCCTCTTGATTCACTTGCAGAGAGATATCGATACATAGGTTTTCAGATTCTTACGAGTCAGATATATTCTTGTGCGGTGACTAGGGGTTGTTGAGTCCAGTTTACTGAGCAGGGAGTAGGCCTTGTCTATTACATATTTGGCTTATGGAGCGGTCTCTGAGCTAACTTCAAACCCTTGTTTTATGCATCACCCCACCTCACCTTTCCCGTTAAGCAGCCATAGTGTGTCTTCTAAAGCTGTGACTCTGTTCTGTTTTGTAATTCAGTTCAAGCGTAGCGATTTTGACATTCCCTCTATAAGCGATATCTTAGGATAAGTGTCTTTTTCTGTGTGACTTATTTCACTTAGAATCATCGTATCTAAATCCACTCATCATGCTGCTAACTAGCCTTATGACATTGATTTCATGGCTGAGTGATATTCCATTCTGCCAAGTACCACCATTTCTTTATCCATTTTTCTCTTTCCTGGGATATTGAAGGTGTACCAAAGTGGAGGTTCTTGGAAACAGAGCAGCCGTAAAGTTTGGGGTGCCTGTGTCTTGTTGATTTTTAGTTTTCCCAATTTATATGCCCATGAATGGAAGTGCCCTATGCTCTCTAATTTGTGTTTATTACTTGTTTCAGGACACACCGTACAATTCTCCAGAGTGGCTGTTGGCAATTTACTTCCCACCCATCAGCGTAGCAAGGCTCCCATGTCTCCATGGCCTGTCCTGCTTTTCTAGTTTTTACACTTTTTTCAGCATGGCCCTTTTGACCGAGGGCAAGCGAGACTTCCTTGTAGCGCTGATTTGCCCTTCCGGCTTGCTTGGTTGGACAAAAAGGGCGTATGCGTTTTTTCCTGAATATATTCAGGAAAAAACGCATACGCCCTTTTTGGCCATGGGCATCATTGTCAACGTTTTGCCGCTTTTCATGTGCTTTACAGGCGAGTCAAATCTACCTCCTGAAATCTGTTTCCTGAAAATCTGCCTTGCTTTCAAATCCTCTTCGTTGCCTTCCCTCAATATATTTGTGGACGAGAGTTCTCATTGATAACTCTGCACGTTTGTGAATTGCAGTGCCCCTGAGCTCCATTTGTCTACTCGCTTTTTTGGGAGCTGGCCGCAAAAGCGCAGGATTGCTTCAGGCCCTATTTTGGTTCTGGGGGGCAGGCTGAGCCTGTGATTCATTCTTCTTCCTGATGGGAAAATGGAGTGACCTGTGCCTGTCCCAACACCTAGGGCTAGTCTCCCGTTGGTTGCCCGTCTTCCCGTTCATCCTCAGGACAAATTGCAACCTGTACGAAACAGGAGGTTAAAGGTGCTGATTCTCCAAGTAGGGAGATGTTTAGTCAAGCGCCTAGAATGGCGAACCCGAGCACAAGGAGAGGAGAAATGAGGTGCGTTTTAGAAGCCTTTCCCGATCTCACGGCATACAATTCTCTGGGTTTCCCATGTATGTTTGGATGTAGGAAGATGCCCTTGTACCTGGAGATTTAAGACCCATGGGGTGGGTACCCCACGGTATTACTTTAATGTATCTGCGTTTGCTCACCCAACCTCACCAAACTTCTCAGCCCCAAGAGTGTCCAGCCTTATGTCTCATCCAGCTGTGGGTCTAGATATGGTCAATCCAGGTGGCATAAGGGCCCCTGAACTGATTTTGTAAGAATTTCTATCTCTTTCACTGTCTTTGTTTTGTGGGTTTTTTTAAGTAATTTATGTTTAGAATGGGGCTTGGCTGCTTTTCCCTGCCCTGTTTATGCCGCTTTACACCCTCTTGATTCACCTGCAGAGAGATATCGATACATAGGTTTTCAGATTCTTACTACTCAGATATATTCTTGTGCGGTGAATAGCGGGTGTTGAGTGCAGGTCACTGAGCAGGGAGTAGGCCTTTTCTATTACATATTTGGCTTATGGAACGGTGTCTGAGCTAATTTCAAACCCTTGTTTTATGCATCACCCCACCTCACCTTTCCCGTTAAGCAGCCATAGTGTGTCTTCTAAATGTGTGACTCTGTTCTGTTTTGTAATTCAGTTCAAGTGTAGCGATTTTGACATTCCCTCTATAAGCGATATCTTAGGATAAGTGTCTTTCGCTGTGTGACTTATTTCACTTAGAATCATCGTACCTAAATCCACTTATCATGCTGCTAACTAACCTTATGACATTGATTTCATGGCTGAGTGATATTCCATTGTGCCAAGTACCACCATTTCTTTATCCATTTTTCTCTTTCTGGGATATTGAAGGTGTACCGAAGTGGAGGTTCTTGGAAACAGAGCAGCCGTAAAGGTTGCGGTGCTTGTGTCTTGTTGATTTTTAGTTTTCCAATGTATACGCCCATGAGTGGAAGTGCTCTATGCTCTCTAAGCTGTGTTTATTACTTTTTTCAGGACACACCGTACACTTCTCCAGAGTGCCTGTTGGCAATTTACATCCCGCCCATCAGCGTAGCAAGGCTCCCATGTCTCCATGGCCTGTCCTGCTTTTATGGTTTTTACACTTTTTTAAGAATGTCCCTTTTGACCGATGGCAAGCGAGATTTCTTTGTAGCGCTGATTTGCCCTTCCGGCTTGCTTGGTTGGCCAAAAAGGGCGTATGCGTTTTTTCCTGAATATATTCAGGAAAAAACGCATACGCCCTTTTTGGCCAAGGGCATCATTGTCAACGTTTTGCCGCTTTTCATGTGCTTTAAAGGCGAGTCGAATCTACCTCCTGAAATCTGTTTCCTGCAAATCTGCCTTGCTTTCAAATCCTCTTCGTTGCCTTCCTTCAATATATTTGTGGACGAGAGTTCTCATTTATAACTCTGCACGTTTGTGAATTGGAGTGCCCCTGAGCTCCATTTGTCTACTCGCTTTTTTGGGAGCTGGCCGCAAAAGCGCAGGATTGCTTCAGGCCCTATTTTGGTTTTGGGGGGCAGGCTGAGCCTGTGGTTCATTCTTCTTCCTGATGGGAAAATGGAGTGACCTGTGCCTGTCTCAACACCTAGGGCTAGTCTCTCTTTGGTTCCCCGTCTTCCCGTTCATCCTCAGGAAAATTGCAACCTGTACGATACAGGAGTTTAAAGATGCTGATTCTCCAAGTAGGGAGATGGTTAATCAAGCGGCTGAAATGGGGAACCCGAGCACAAGGAGAGGAGAAATGAGGTGCGTTTTAGAAACCTTTCCCGATCTCACGGCATACCATCTTCTTGGTTTCACATGCATGTTTTGATGTAGGAAGATGCCCTTGTACCTGGAGATTTGAGACCCATGGGGTGGGTACCCCGCGGTATTACTTTAAAGTATCTGCGTTTGCTCATCCAACCTCACCAATCCTCTCAGCCCCAAGAGTGTCCAGCCTTATGTCTGATCCAGCTGTGGGTCTAGATATGGTCAATCCATGTTGCATCAGAGACCCTGAACGGATTTTGTAAGAATTTCTCTCTCTTTCACTCTCTTTGTTTTGTGGGATGTTTAAAGGAATTTATGTTTAGAATGGGTCTTGGCTGCTTTTCCCTGCTGTGTTTATGCCGCTTTACACCCTCTTGATTCACTTGCAGAGAGATATCGATACATAGGTTTTCAGATTCTTACTAGTCAGATATATTCTTGTGCGGTGACTAGGGGGTGTTGAGTCCAGTTCACTGAGCAGGGAGTAGGCCTTGTCTATTACATATTTGGCTTATGGAGTGGTCTCTAAGCTAATTTCAAACCCCTGTTTTATGTATCACCCCACCTCACCTTTTCCATTAAGCAGCCATAGTGTGTCTTCTAAAGGTGTGACTCTGTTCTGTTTTGTAATTCAGTTCAAGTGTAGCGATTTTGACATTCCCTCTATAAGCGATATCTTAGGATAAGTGTCTTTTTCTGTGTGACTTATTTCACTTAGAATTATCGTTGCTAAATCCACTCATCATGGTGCTAACTAGCCTTATGACACTGATTTCATGGCTGAGTGATATTCCATTGTGCCAAGTACCACCATTTCTTTATCCATTTTTCTCTTTCCTGGGATATTGCAGGCGTAACAAAGTGGAGGTTCTTGGAAACAGAGCAGCCGTAAAGTTCTGGGTGCCTGTGTCTTGTTGATTTTTAGTTTTCCCAATTTATACGCCCATGAGTGGAAGTGCCCTATGCTCTCTAAGCTGTGTTTATTACTTTTTTCAGGACACACCGTACACTTCTCCAGAGTGCCTGTTGGCCATTTACGTCCCGCCCATCAGCTTAGCAAGGCTTCCATGTCTCCATGGCCTGTCCTGCTTTTCTGGTTTTTACACTTTTTCAGCATGGCCCTTTTGACCGAGGTCAAGCGAGACTTCTTTGTAGCGCTGATTTGCCCTTCTGGCTTGCTTGGTTGGCCAAAAAGTGCGTATGCCTTTTTTCCTGAATATATTCAGGAAAAAAGGCATACGCCCTTTTTGGTCAAGGGCATCATTATCAACGTTTTACCACTTTTCATGTGCTTTAAAGGCGAGTCGAATCTACCTCCTGAAATCGGTTTCTTGCAAATCTTCCTTGCTTTCAAATCCTCTTCGTTGCCTTCCCTCAATATATTTGTGGACGAAAGTTCTCATTTATAACTCTGCACGTTTGTGAATTGCAGTGCCCCTGAGCTCCATTTGTCTACTCGCTTTTTTGGGAGCTGGCCGCAAAAGAGCAGGATTGCTTCAGGCCCTATTTTGGTTCTGGGGGGCAGGCTGAGCCTGTGGTTCATTCTTCTTCCTGATGGGAAAATGGAGTGACCTGTGCCTGTCCCAAAACCTAGGGCTAGTCTCTCGTTGGTTGCCCGTCTTCCCGTTCATCCTCAGGACAAATTGCAACCTGTACGAAACAGGAGGTTAAAGGTGCTGATTCTCCAAGTAGGGAGATGGTTAGTCAAGCGGCTGGAATGACGAACCCGAGCACAAAGAGAGGAGAAATGAGGTGCCTTTTAGAAACCTTTCCCGATCTCACGGCTCACCATCTTCTGGGTTTCCCATGCATGTTTTGATATAGGAAGATGCCCTTGTACCTGGAGATTTGAGACCCATGGGGGGGGTACCCCGCGGTATTATTTTAAAGTATCTGCGTTTGCTCACCCAACCTCACCAATCCTCTCAGCCCCAAGAGTGTCCAGCCTTATGTCTCATCCAGCTGTGGGTCTAGATATGGTCAATCCAGGTTGCATCAGAGACCCTGAACGGATTTTGTAAGAATTTCTCTCTCTTTCCCTGTCTTTGTTTTGTGGGTTTTCAAAAAGTTATTTATGTTTAGAATGGGGTTTGGCTCCTTTTCCCTGCTGTGTTTATGCCGTTTTACAGCCTCTTGATTCACTCGCAGAAAGATATCGATACATAGATTTTCAGATTCTTACTAGTCAGATATATTCTTGTGCGGTGACTAGGGGGTGTTGAGTCCAGATCACTGAGCAGGGAGTAGGCCTTGTCTATTACATATTTGGCTTATGGAACGGTCTCTGAACTAATTTCTGACCCTTGTTTTATGCATCACCCCACCTCACCTTTCCCATTAAGAAGCCATAGTGTGTCTTCTAAAGTTGTGCCTCTGTTCTGTTTTGTAATTCAGTTCAAGTGTAGCGATTTTGACATTCCCTCTATAAGCGATATCTTAGTTTAAGTGTCTTTTCTGTGTGACTTATTTCACTTAGAATCATCATACGTAAATTCACTCATCATGCTGCTAACTAGCCTTATGACATTGATTTCATGGCTGACTGATATTCCATTGTGCCAAGTACCACCATTTGTTTATCCATTTTTCTCTTTCCTGGGATATTGAAGGTGTACCAAAGTGGAGGTTCTTGGAAACAGAGCAGCCGTAAAGTTTGGGGTGCCTGTGTGTTGTTGGTTTTTAGTTTTCCCAATTTATACGCCCATGAGTGGAAGTGCCCTATGCTCTCTAAGCTGTGTTTATTACTTGTTTCAGGACACACCGTACAGTTCTCCAGAGTGCCTGTTGGCAATTTACATCCCACCCATCAGTGTAGCAAGGCTCCCATGTCTCCATGGCCTGTCCTGTTTTTCTGGTTTTTACAGTTTGTTCAGCATGGCCCTTTTTACCGAGGGCATGAGAGACTTCTTTGTAACGCTGATTTGCCCTTCCGGCTTGCTTGGTTGGCCAAAAAGGGCGTATGCGTTTTTTCCTGAATATATTCAGGAAAGAACGCATACGCCCTTTTTGGCCAAGGGCATCATTGTCACCCTTTTGCGGCTTTTCATGTGCTTTAAAGGCGAGTCGAATCTACCTCCTGAAATCTGTTTCCTGCAAATCTGCCTTGCTTTCAAATCCTCTTCGTTGCCTTCCCTCAATATATTTGTGGACGAGAGTTCTCATTTATAACTCTGCACTTTTGTGAATTGCAGTGCCCCTGAGCTCCATTTGTCTACTCGCTTTTTTGGGAGCTGGCCGCAAAAACGCAGGATTGCTTCAGGCCCTATTTTGGTTCTGGGGGGCAGGCTGAGCCTGTGGTTCATTCTTCTTCCTGATGGGAAAATGGAGTGACCTGTGCCTGTCCCAACACCTAGGGCTAGTCTCTCGTTGGTTCCCCGTCTTCCCGTGCATCCTCAGGACAAATTGCAACCTGGACGAAACAGGAGGTTAAAGGTGCTGATTCTCCAAGTAGGGAGATGGTTAGTCAAGCGGCTGGAATGGCGAACTCGAGCACAAGGAGAGAAGTAATGAGGTGCGTTTTAGAAACCTTTCCCGATCCCACGGCATACCATCTTCTGGGTTTCCCATTCATGTTTTGATGTAGGAAGATGCCCTTGTACCTGGAGATTTGAGACCCATGGGGTGGGTACCCTGCGGTATTACTTTAAATTATCTTCGTTTGCTCACCCAACCTCACCAATCCTCTCAGCCCCAAGAGTGTCCAGCCTTATGTCTCATCCAGCTGTGGGTCTAGATATGGTCAATCCAGGTGGCATAAGAGCCCCTGAACTGATTTTGTAAGAATTTCTCTCTCTTTCTCTGTCTTTGTTTTGTGGGTTTTTTAAAGTAATTTATGTTTAGAATGGGGCTTGGCTGCTTTTCCCTGCTGTGTTTATGCCGCTTTACACCCTCTTGATTCACTTGCAGAGAGATATCGATACATAGGTTTTCAGATTCTTACTAGTCAGATATATTCTTGTGTGGTGACTAGGGTGTGTTGAGTCCAGTTCACTGAGCAGGGAGTAGGCCTTGTCTATTACATATTTGGCTTATGGAGCGGTCTCTGAGCTAATTTCAAACCCTTGTTTTATGCATCACCCCACCTCACCTTTCCCGTTAAGCAGCCATAGTGTGTCTTCTAAAGGTGTGACTCTGTTCTGTTTTGTAATTCAGTTCAAGTGTAGCGATTTTGACATTCCCTCTATAAGCGATATCTTAGGATAAGTGTCTTTTTCTGTGTGACTTATTTCACGTAGAATCATCGTCGCTAAATCCACTCATCATGCTGCTAACTAGCCTTATGACACTGATTTCAGGGCTGAGTGATATTCCATTGTACATAAGTACCACAACTTGGTTATCCATTTTTCTCTTTCTGAGGATATTTATGGTGTCCCTGAGTCGTGGTTATTTTAAGAGAGCAGCCCTAAACTTTGGGGTCCCTGTCTTGTCGATTTTTTTTTCCCGAATATATACCTCCATGAGTGGAAGTACCGTATGCTCTGTAGCTCTGTTTTATAGATGTTTTAGGAAACACCGTACACTTGTCCAGTGTGGCTGTTACCAATATACATCCCGTACATCAGCGTAAAATGGCTCCCTTTTCTCCTTGGCCTCTCCTACATTTTTGGTTTTCATAGTTTTCCAGGATGGCCCTTTTGACGGATGGGAAGTGAGACTTCTTTGTAGTGCTGACTTGCATTGCCCGCTTCTTTGGTTGGCCAAAAAGGGCGTATGCGTTTTTTCCTGAATATATTCAGGAAAAAACGCATACGCCCTTTTTGGCCAAGTGCACCATTGTCGATGTTTTGCCACTTTCCATGTGATTTAAAGGCGAAGACAATCTACCTCTTGAAAACTGTTTCCTGAAATTCTGCCTTGCTTTCAAATCCTTTGTTGCCTTCCTTCAATATATTTTTGGACGATAGTTATCATTTATAACTCTGCAGGTTTGTGAATTGCAGTGCCCCTGAGCTCCATTTGTCAACTCGCTTTTTTGGGAGCTGGCCGCAAAAGCGCAAGATTGCTTCAGGCCCTATTCTGGTTCCGTGGGACAGGCTGAGCCTGTGGTTAATTCTTCTTCCTGATGGGAAATTAGAGTGACCTTTGCCTGTCCCTAACACCTAGAGGTACTCTCTCATTGGTTCCCCCTCTTCCCGTTCTTCCTGAGGACAAATGGCAAAGTGTACGAAACAGGAGGTTAAAGGTGCTGAGTCTCCAATGGGGAGATTGGTAGTAAAGCAGCTGGAATGGCGAACCCGAGCACAATGAGAGGAGAAATGAGGTGCGTTTTAGTAACCTTTCCCGTTCACTCGGGTACCATCCTCAGGGTTTCCCATGCATGTTTTCGCTGTAGGAAGATGCCCTTGACCCTGGAGATTTGGGACCCATAGAATGGGTACCACACAGTATTACTTTAAAGGTTCTACATTTGCTCACCCAACCTCACCAATCCTCTCAGCCCCAGGAGTGTCCAGCCTTTTTTCTCATCCAGCTGTGGGTCTAAATGTGGTCAATGTAGGTTGCATCATGTCCCCTGAACGAATTTTGTAACATTTTCTTTCTGTGTCTTTTTTTTTTTTTAATTTATTTTTATCATTTGGTAAAGGTGATTTTCAATGCTGTCTTTCTTGCTGCTGCACATCCACTTGTTTCACTTACAGAGAGACATCCGTAAATTCTTTTAAGATTCTTACCCGTCGTATATATTCTTTTCTGGTGACTAGAGTGTGCTGAGTCCACTTCTTGAGCTATAGAGTAGATTTTGTCGATTACCTATTTCATCTTTGGAATGGTATCTGTGTTAATTTCAACCCTCTGGTTTATGTCTCACCCCACCCCACCTTTCCACTTTATCAGCCATAAGTGTGTTTTGTAAATATGTGACCCTGTTTCTGTTTTGTAATTTAGTTCATGTGTATCTATTTTATATTCCACCTATAAATAGTATCTTGTGCTAAGTGTCTTTTTGTGTCTGACTTTTGTCACTTAGAATGATCTTATCTAAATCCACTCGAGTTGCTGCAACTGGTCTTATTTCATTGATTTCCTAGCTGAGTACTATTCCATTGTACATAAGTACCATATCGTCTTTATCCATTTTTTCCTTCCAAGGACATTTATATTGTTTCCAAGTCGAGGATCCTGCAAAAGTGCTACATTAATAGTTGAAGTTCCTGTGTCCTGTTGATTTATGGTTATCCCAAAATATATCCCCAGGAGTGGTAGTGCCGTATGCTCTGTAACTCTATTGTTTTTTAATTAATTAAGTAATTAATTTTGCCTGTGTTGGGTCTTCCTTATTTCGTGTGGGGTTTCTCTAGTTGCAGGAAGTTGGGGCTACTTTTCGTTGAAGTGTGTGGGCTTCTCATTGCCGTGACTTCTCTTCTTGTGGTGCACTGGCTTTAGGCGTCAGGATTCAGTAGTTGTGGCTCACGGGCTCTAGAGCACAGGCTCAGTAGTTGTGGTGCATTGGTTTAGTTGCTCCGTGGCATGTGTTATCTTTCTGGACTTGGGCTCGATCCCGTGTCCTCTGCCTTGGCAGTTGGAGTCTTAATGTCTGAACCACCAGGAAGTCCCTGTAGCTCTATTTTTTAGAATCTTTAGGAAACATCATACCCTTCTCCAGCGTGGCTGTTAGCAATTGACATTCCCACCAACAGCGTAGCAGGGTTCCATTTTCTCCACATCCTCTCCTCCATTTGTTGTTTTTACACTTTGTGAGGTTGGCCATTCTGACTGGGGCAAAGTGCTACATCTTTGTCGTGTTGATTTGTGTTTCCCGCATGTTTGCTTGGCCACAAAGGTCGTATGGGTTTCAACCTGTACACCCTTTTTGGCCAACTGAATCATAAGCAATATTGAGCAGCTTTCATGTGCTTTAACGGCAAGTCCAATCTACCTCTTGCAATCCGGTTCCTGCAATTCTGCCTTGTTTTCAAGTTCTTTTCAGTTACTTACCCCAAGACATTTTTCTACAATAGTTGTCACTTACAACTTTGCAGGCGTTGTGGATTGCAGTGCCCCTGAGCAAGTGTCTTCAACTTGTTTCTGAAACCGTCCACAAAGTGGCAGGATTGCTTCAAGCCCCATTCTGGTTACAGGGGCAGCCTGAGCCTTTAGGAAATTCCTCTTCCTGATTGGAAATTAGAGTGTCATGTGCTGTCCAAATACATAGAGCTTATTTCTCATTCCTTCCCCCCTTTTCCCTTTCATCCTCCCGACGAATTCCAAGCCTTGCATGACCAGCTGTTGGGTGTGCTGACTTCCCCAGGTGGGGAGACTCTAAGGAAAGAGGCTGGAGCAGGGAACCCTCCCCCAGGACATGTGGAGATAAGGTGACTTTTCCAAACTCTTCCCGCCCATATGGCCCCCCATCCTTTGGGGTTCTGTCTGGACACCCCATGGTTTTCAGCGGTGTGGGGCTCTGGCGCCGCCCTGCAGGGAGCAGCCCTGCTACCCGTGCCTGCAGCGCAGCCTGCTGGTCTCTCCATCCTGCCATTGGGCACAGTCTTCCACCTTCCCTGCTGCCTCGAATGATCTGTCTCCACACTGTCCGGCGATCAGCCCCTCCTCCCCACCGCCATCACCCCCCGCTCCACACCCCTCCTCCAGCCTCAGGGATGACCCAGGACTGGGCTGCCCGCCTGCCCACCCTTGGTCTGTGTCCTCAATCCACCTGTGCAGACAGGTGAGGGTTCCCTCCAGAGGCTCCCAAACACTTCAGCCCTACATCCTCCCCGGGGTCGGCCCACATTCTGTCGTGATGTTCCACCCTCACCAAGCCCCTGACTACATGGCAAGGGCAGGCATCGGGCTTGCTGCGTGCACTGCTGTGCGTCCTGCTGTATACACAGGCATGACCCTGCCCCAGGGTGCAGGAAAGGCAGCTCTACCTCGGGATGTGGGGAGATGGACTGACCACAGGGCGAACGTCAGCTCTCAGCTCACCAGGCAAGGGCAGCCGGGTTCTCACTCCTTGGACCCTTTCTCACCCAGCCTGACCATGACCCGGCTTTGTTCCCACACACGTTGTCCCTCCATTGGCCTCGTTCTTGGAAGCAGAGCAGGACAGTGTGGTCAGCGGTCACAGGCTGAGACACACAGACACTGGCTGACCCGCGTGCACCCATGCTGACCACACGGAACGGGCACTGCACCAGGGCCTGTGTGGTGTGGGTTCACCAGCCCACAGAGAGGCTGGGCCTCTGCTCCTGGCTCTAGGAGGTCACCTTGAGTCTTTTGGGAGTGTCCATGCTCCATGGGCCTCGCTCCAGGCTGGTCTGTGCTGACGGCGTGATACACGGTGGGGCTTCCTGAGTTGCCCCCAGAGGCTGGAGGCCAAGGTCAGGCACATGGTGGTCCCCACATTGACGTGACAGACCCCAATAAACCCTGCACTTCAGGACTCAGGTGGGCTTCCCTGGGCTGCCACAGCCGAGGAAGGTGGACCTTGCTCATCCCCCCATCCTTGCTGATTTTAACTTGCATCCTTCAGCATAATGAACCCTGAGTATAACATCTTCAGGGAATTCTGGGAGCCTCCAAGAAAAAAGAAGCCAGGGAGGGGGTCTCTGGGTCCCCGACTCTGCAGGTGGGGTCAGAAGTCGGTGGGGAGGATCTTGGGGCCCTGGAATCTGAAGGGCCCCTCTACCAGGGGAGGGTAGGAGACCCCGGATGGAAGTTAAACTGAGTCCAAGGCCCTCCTGGGTAGGAGGCATCCTAGCCCCGGGGATCCTGAAGAGGCTGGCTCCCTCCTCCCCTCCGCCTCCAGGCCTGGTCCTTGCTCTTGAGAAATTCCCTAGGGTGGAGTCCTGGTGCTGGAGGTGCCCCGATGCTGTGGCCTCCTGAGCCTCCAGTGAGGATAATGGGATTGGGGGAAGACTTGTTCACAGAAAGGGAGCTTCTGCCAGAACAAAGCCTGGGTCTCCTGTCCCCGACCCCAGGTGCACTGGGGAAGGAATGTGAGAGTGAGACTCCCTCCCCTCCCGAGACACACAGGACACATGGGCCCTGGTCACTGGACTCCCACACAATATTAAAATCTCCCACGTAGGCCTGATGGATGAGAGACACTATTTAAAGTCTATTAATGGGGTCAGGGGGGCCCAGGGAGTGAGGCTGATGTGGGGAGAGTTGGAAAATCACCCAAGGACATGCTCTTCCTGCAGCGACCCCCCAGGTGAGCCCAGGTGGAGGTGGACCCATCAAGTCAGAGCCCACATCCTGGGTCTTTGGGGGACAAATAGCCAAGCACCCCCAGTTCTTGCCTTCACCTGTTGCAGTTAGGGCCTGCCCTGTCTTCTTCATGGTCGAATTCTCACCCCTCCCAGAAGCCCTCTTGGGGGTTAATGCGATGGGGGTGTCCATGGCAGGACTGGAGGGTCTGTGGTGGGCTGGAGGCCACGTGGCAGGCAGGAGGGCTCCCACCCATCCTGCCGGTCCCCACCTCCTGGTCATAGGCCCGCACAGAGTCCACCAGGCTGTGGATGTGCTAGAAGGTGCAGAGGTCCAGGGACCGGTCCAGCCCATGCAGGTGTCTGATCACTGAGCGGTCAGTGTGGAGTGTTCACAGGGAGCCCTGGCCGTGCTCGCACTCTCCCGTGAAGGACACATCAGCGTGGTCCCTGGAATGACCGGGAGGTCAGCCAGAAGCGCTCCCCACCCAACCTCACTGTTACCACCAGAAACAAGAGGCAACTCCGTGCAGAAAGACAGAACATCACCAGCCTGATGCTGTCCTGAGGAAGATCGGCTGGCATCTGGGAACTGGGTGCTATAGTGGGTTGAATGGGGGTCCCCCAGAAGTTATGTCCACGTCATGCCCCCCAGAATCTGAGAATGGAACCTTATTTGGAAGTAGGGTCTTTTCAGGTATAATTAGTTACGGATCTGAAGATGAGGTCATCCTGGATCAGGGTGGCCCTAAATCAGTGCCAGTGTCCTTCTAAGAGACAAGCGGAGAGACACAGACACACAGGAGACACCATGTGAAGACGGAGGTAGAGACGGGAGGAATGCGGCCACAAGCCCAGGGATGCCTGGAGCCTCCAGAAGCTGGAAGAGGCAGGCAGGACCCTCCCCTGGAGCCTCTGGAGGGAGAGCGGCCCTGGGACACCTTGACCTCAGACGTCTGGTCTCCAGGACTGAGAGAGGACAGGTTTCTGTTGCTCTGAGCCTCCGTTTGTGGTCGTTTATTACAGCTGCCCCAGGAAGCTAATGCAGCTGGTGAGCAGCTCCCTTCCCTGATCTAAACCCCCCCTCCTCCCTTTAGGGGCAGCTCCCTGCGCCTGTGCTGTTTGCACAAACCATGTGGTTCATGCTGAGCCCCGGCTCCCCTTCTGGGCACTGGCATTTTGGAGGGTGAGGGCAGACAACACCACGTGACCAGCCCCCAGCCGGGTGCCAAGTCTCTAATGAGCCTCCCTGGGGGGACGGGGGTGGGGGTAACTGTCATGGTTCTGCCCTTCGTCGCTGGGGGAAGAGACATCCTAGAGACCCTCAAGGGAAGGAGTGGGCATGAAGGGTCATGAGGTGACCGGAGCAGGGGCCCTCCCTCCCGTGCATCCCTACTGCGTGCTGTGCCCCATCTCAGCTGTGAGCACACAAGCCACAAGCATGTGCTGGGTCCTGTGAGCCTCCCAACCAGTCCCTGAAGGTGAGGGCGGCCCTGCAAACCCCAGCTCTTTCCTCCACGTCTAGTAGGTGGAAGACCCACTTCTCCTTGCCATTCCAGAAGCGGTTCTGGGGCTGTCCTGGGAGGGCTTCTGGGGTTATGCGGGCTGAGCCCCTATTGCTAAGTCCCCACTTCCCCACAAGAACGTCCAGAGCAACCTGTTTGCCCTGTTGCCTGAATGCCCCCCCACCAGTTTTCTCAGGAAAGAATCAGGGGGTTCCGTAGCAGCGTCTGCAGGCAGCTCTGCATCTGGGCCTACGTTCACATCTTCTGTGTAAACACCGAGAACCTTCCCTGACACGTGCCCCAGCTGACCACCTCCGCATGCCGACCACAGGCCCCAGTGCGGGCGTCAGACTGACCGCCCGTCTCAGCCTCCTCCTCTTGTTGTCAGAGCTGCTCCAGGTCCTGCTCAGAACCCGTGGACCCACCTTTCACAGGGCTGTCCTCCACCCCCCAACTTCGGCAGGAGTTCACCTAAGTATTTAAGTTAAGGGGTCCAGAGATAAGAAAGGAAGCTACAAACAAACAGATGAAACCAGCTGGGACCAAGATGGCAACGAATGTGACCTCCAACAGACCCTGAGTCTCATCACATGTTGAATTTACTATATCAGCATATTAAGTGACACACCTATCAGTGGCCATGACTGGACTTGAAGGACCAAAGACGGGTGAAAGGAGGTGGTACCCCACTCGCTTGGGAAAATCCCTGCCCCTTCCCCGGAAGGCCTCTTCATCCCCATCATTAGCCTCATTCCTCCTCCCTTTGTCTTTACCCTTTAAAATTAAACCACTCTCTCCAGGAGGGCGAGAAGTTGGTCTGTGAACTTCGTTCCCATTTCTCCATTCTTTGGCCACTGAACAGAGCCTGTGCTGTGGTGGTCTCAGCTTTGGTTTTGTTATTTGCCTACTTGAACCCACATGGAAAAAGGAAACCTTCCCTGCTGAGGCAGAGCACCTCGCCAGGCGAGGGCCCGAGCAGGGTCCATGTGACTTCACTTGGTAACAGTCTGTAAGGGGACGGTGGTCTCTGCCTGTGGGGTGGGGGCATGGCACACGTACAGCCACAGCACCGGCTCCGTGGACGGCACGGCCCCTCGTGGGCCTGGACCGTGTGCTCTCGTCCCCCCACGCCTGACACCCCCTGACATTCATGACGCGGTGACACTGGCTGCTGGGTATCCAGTCAGGAGGGACCAGGGGCAGCATCTGGTACCAGATCAGACGCGCCTTTTCACAGGCAGGGGACATAGGAGATATTAGGACTTTGTGTCTGGAAAACAAACCAAGCGGCTAGAAGGTGATCTGAGCTGTGGACGTGAAACCCACGTGCGAGGTGAGAGCTCCCACTGGACACTGGCTCGGGAGCTTCCACACAGGGGATGACCACACCAGTGCTTCCTGCCCGACCCCTCCATGCCTCCCTGGTGGGCACGGCTGGACCTGCGCTCCTCAGGATCCCCAACCCCGAGCCTGAAGGTCCGATGCTGGCAGGGCCTGGGGACGCGTGTGGTCACCCCACCAACGCTGCTTGGCTCCTCCTCCCCAGTGACCAGGGGAAGGCAGCCCCGTGGAGTATGAGGCCCTGCACAGGCAAAGCTCGCACACCCCCTCCTCAGGACTCCCGGCCCCGCCCTGCTTCCTCAGGCCCACCGTCTGCCCCTCCCAGTGCCCACATCCCACTGCCCCACATTCCTGGTGTGGACGTCCACATACACAAGCTGCTCCGTGTCCTCTTCCCACATGGGACACCCCCATCCCTGCTTCTTCCTAATGACGGCCTGGACCTCACCTGTTCTGGGCAGGAAGAGGGCTGAGGAGGAGGCCGGCCTGTCCTGTCTGCCTCCCAGGGGCCCAGACACAGGGTTCGGGGGCTGCTGGGCCTTGAGGTCTGGATGCTTCCAGGTGTGGGATGAACCTGCCACTGTCCACTGGAGCTGCCCCTTCCGAGATTCAGGAAACTGGGGGACCCACCAAACGGAGCCCATCCCCAGGCTCTGCTGCAAGTCTGCTCGGATTTGCTCTCCTGATCTTGAAGACAGACCTGCGGGAAACAGGGCCTGCGATTCCCATACTGACGGTGTTCTGTGGAATGTCCATTTTCCATTTCCCTTTCTACCCTGTTCTGAGGAAATTACTAGTCAATCCATGCTACCATCACCCGATAGTGACTGGGAAGCTGAGGCTCTGAGAAGCCAAGTAATCCAGCCAGAAGCACAGGTGTGGGACCACGGAGTGGGGTCTGCACCCGCCACCTGCCCAGGGGGACTGCCCACTCCCCGCAGCTTCCACACCTGTTCCCTTCACCCACACCCCCAGGACCAGCTCACAGAGCCTCCTCTTGGGGGGATTCACTTACCTTCTTCTAACAGGATCCGTCTCACTATCGTGTTCTGGGATCATCCGGAAGGCTTGTCACTCTGACGCAGGTTCAGTCGCACATCACCAGGGCAGCTTTCTTGGATCACACTCACCACCTGCACGTCCACTCCCAGCTCAGACCCAGAAGAACCCCCTCGGCCCCGAGCCCCATGGCTCTGCCTGGGCTCCCACCTCCCCCTGCCTGGTCCGTCCCTCTCATGTCCCCTGCAGTGTCACCAGGAGCTCCCACCTGCCCCAAGCAGGCTGTCTGCTCTGTCCTGGGGAGACCTCCCTGGTGTCAGGAGGAAGACACAAGAGGTACCCGTGGGGCCTCCCTCACGCAGCACAGTGGCCAGCACCCACCTACTGACCTCATCACTCTGGATGGACAGGGGTTCATAGGGCCCGCAGCATCTCCTGGTTCTCATTTCATCCCAGCACCGCCCACAGGGAAGTTGCTAAGCAACTCTGTGCCGGCTGCACAGAGAGGACGCTCATACACACGCCCCCCTTCCAGCACCCGGGGCTCTCGTGGTCAGGCCCCTCCCAGGATATGGAGCTCACCTGAGCAGGTACCCAGCAGCCCATGGGGCTCTCATGGTCAGGCCCCTCCCAGGATATGGAGCTCACCTGAGCAGGTACCCAGCAGCCCACAGGGTTCTCGTGGGCAGGCCCCTCCCTGGATATGGAGCTCCCCTGGGCAGGTACCCCGGCAGGGCTGGGCACACAGGAACCGTGCACATAGCCCTCATTGCAGAGCACCCCCAGCTCACCTGTTGCTCAGAGCTGACACAGAGCACCTCAGAGCAGGGCTTGAACTAACAAACAGCAGCTCCGACAGGTCTGTGACCCTGGGCTTCACTCTGTGTGGCCTCTCTCCGCCTGGTCTTCCAGGGGTTTCCACTGCAGCCGGGGCACCAGGCTTCTGTCTCCACCCACCACCCCTCCTCTCCCTGACTCCTGGGTTCCTCTCATTAGGAGAGGGTCTTCTTGAAGTTGTCTCCC
Organism: Eubalaena glacialis; assembly: GCF_028564815.1. Taxonomy (NCBI): domain Eukaryota; kingdom Metazoa; phylum Chordata; class Mammalia; order Artiodactyla; family Balaenidae; genus Eubalaena; species Eubalaena glacialis. The sequence continues at coordinate 541,782 of NW_026871244.1, forward strand.
ACTCATGGACCAGATAAAATGATTAGAAAACAAGCCAGGGCTGCCGCCTCTTGTCTATCCTGACTCTCAGGACCCTACACCTGTTCCTTGGACCTGGCCGGTGCAGCAAGGCCCATTTTCTGCAACTCTGAGCCCCTGAGGGGCGAGGATTGGCTGACCTGGGCAGCCTGACTCGGCCGGCCAGCCCTCCACAGGTGTGCCTGGGTTGAGGTCAATATAAATACCCCTCCAGGCAGCAAAAGCCCCTGCAGCTGTGCCTGACGCCATATTCTCTGCCCCGTCAGCAGTCTCGGGGCTGGGCTGGTGGGAGGGAGTAGGGCCCACGGCTCTATGGGTGGCCTGGTGTGAGTGGGGCTCTGCTGGACTTTCTGCAGGAGTTGCCGGGCTGCCACCTGCTAAAGAAGAGGTTGTGTCACCCATACCTGCTGCTGGAATTTCTACCCGGGCAGAGGTGAGGAAGGAAAAAAGCAGTGGGGGCTGGGACAGGAGGGGTACCTCAGGCAGGGAAATGGAAAGCTTCCAGAAGAGTGCCCGGGGCCAGGACCATCCTGGCTGGCCTGCAGGCACCAAGTCGGCCTGCGTGTTGTCGCTGGTGTGACTCCAAGCCCCTTCCTCTAGGCTTTGAAGTCCTTGCATACATTCAGGTGTTTTACCTGGGAAGGGTGGGAAAAGTTCAGCAGCAGTTGGCCTGGGGCTCAGCTCACGTTTACTCAGAGACGCCTCCTCACGGTCCCCCAGCTTTGCAATGAGGACGCTCCTTGTGTGGGGGCTGCTGGCTGCATGGGAGACGATTCCCCACCTGTGACCAACTTCAGAATTGTTTACCACTGGAGCAAGTGTCCTGATAGGGTTTTCATCTGTGTAACTAGTGGGTTCTTAATTAGCAACGTGAACGGTGATAACAGAGGTCCTGAATCAGGATGGAAATACTTATTTTATGCATGTACAGGCGTAAAAACCTGGGGAGACCGTGTGCAGCCGGCACCCTTAGGGTTGGGCTTCTGACTGACTCCTCAACGTTCTGGTGTCCAGCCATTGCTTTAGGATTTCTGGGGCCCAATGCTGACTCTAAGGGCTCTACAATCCAGCCTCTGTTGGCCTTTAATGAGACCCACACTTCCAGGATCCTACAGAGCAGGGTCTGTGTGACCGTTCTGTGGCTTCTGTAACAAATGACCACAAGATGGGTGGTTTAAAACAACAGTAATTCATCCTCCCCCAGTCCTGGAGACCAGACATCTGAGATCAAGGTGTTGGAGGACGGAAGTCTCTCCAAAGGCTCCAGGATAGGGTTCTTCCTGCCTTTTCCAGCTTCTGGGGGCTCCAGGCGTCCCCAGGCCTGTGGCTGCATCCCTCCCGTCTCTGCCTCTGTCTTCACGTGGCTTCTCTAAGTCTGTGTTTCTCTTCTTTTGTTTCTCATAAGGACTCTCTCAGTTGGATTGAGGGCCACCCTAACCCAAGATGACCTCACCCTGAGATCCTTAACTACATATACAAAGACCCTTTTCCCAGATATGGTCCTGTTCACGTGTTCTGGGGGGGCACATCTTTTGGGGTCAGCATTCAACCCATTACCTGTGTATAAAATAACCCTCATTTTAGGAGATTGCCAAGGTCCCGTATAGACTGGCACAGACAGCAGCCATGTGGGTGGGGGTCTGGGGAGAATGAGGACCCTGGAATCACCTGGAAGGGATGAAGTCCTGGCAGCATTAGGTGAGCTCTTCCACCACGGGCCCCGTGGAAACAGCCACTCCACTCTGTCCGTGGAAAGGGACCCAGTGCCGAGTCCAGAAGTGGTTACCTTGCAAAGCTGGCTCTTCTGGGATTTCATCATCAATAGCATCATGTAACCAGGAACTACGGGCTTGGAGGAGTCACTCTCTGGCACATGATGACAGCACTGTCACTTTAGGCTCATCAAGCCTAGAATAGGGATGTTTGAAGGAGAAGAGTTTGGGAGATTGTGAAGCTTGGTTGTCAAGGAAACTGAGCAGGTTTGTCAAGGTTGTCAAGGAAACTTCTCCCTTAAACTGACGGCAGGGCTGGGAGAGCTGAACTCCAGGGATCTTTTAAAGGGGCTGCTCTGAAGCACCATCACCTGAGAGGTGGTCTCACCATGAGCTGGGGTTTGAGAAAAGTGTGATGAGATTAAGCCTGACTTTCTGTGACAGCTGGGGAGGGGTTTGTAAAGCACCTTGGCTTTTAAGGCAGAAGTTTGTTGCTGGAACAAAGTGTCTCCCAAAACTGGGCTGAAGCTCAAGCTGTCTCTGTCCCCTTCTTGTGAGAGTCCAGGGCAGGTGGGTGTCAGGTCCCAGGCTCTGTCCCCCTTGTTTCTCCTCCCTGCTTCCAGGTGAGGGCTCCAACCAGCAGGGTGGGGTGACCAGGTGGGCATCATGCCCTCCGTCCAAGGATGCAGGCTGGCCAAGGCCCTCACCACCTCCACCCCTTCCCCTTGGTAACACGAGACACTACGCCCTAGCTGTAAGGGGTGGGAAAGCTGGGAGGTGCAGGGTAGCTGTGAACAGGAAAAAGGGAAATGGGTTCTGATGGGCAGCTGCGCGGCCCTGCTGTGAGGGTCGCCCAGACGCTAGCGCACAGACTCTGGATCCTGTGAAGCTTCGATGCTTTGTGGTTCTGGAAATCCTATAGGAGACGGTCCACAGCAGGTGAAGCTAATGCTCTCAGTGGAGGTGGTGAAGCTAAAGATCTGCAGTTCAGACCGAAGGTGCCGATGTACATACAGGACAAAACCATCTCGTGTGAATGGACTTCAGGCACGTTTAACATGAATGCAGTCATGTTAATGCCTAGCATCTTCTATCTTGTGTCTCTCCTCAGGGTCCCCCTCCTCAGATCCTGAGGATCCTGTAACTCACGTACAGGGGGATGGAGAGTGGGCTCTGTCCAGTCTGAGCCCTGAGTTACCCTGCATGTGAGTCTGCTCAGGACCTCCATAACAAATACCACAGACTGGGCAGCTTGAATAACAGGCCTATCTCCCAGTCCTGGATGCTGTCTGAGATCAAGGTGTGTGCAGACTGGCTTCTCCTGAGGCCTCTCTACTTGGTGCTTAGACAACCATCTTCTCCCCAGGTCGTCATGATCTCCCCCTGTGCCTCTCTGTGTCCTAATCTCTCCTTGTAGGACACCAATCCTATTGGATTAGGATCCACCCTAGTGACCTCATTTTTACCTTGATCACCTCTTTAAAAATCCCATCTCCAAATACAGCCACATCCTGAGGTCCTGGGTGTTAGGGATTCAGCATGTGAATTTGTGGGGACATGGCTGAGCCTATCCCATCCTCCTTAGGAGCCAAGTGTGCCTCGGTCCTTCCTTCCCTCAAGTCACACGAGGTGATGTAGTGGCTCAGGGAGAGGCCACTCGTGCAGAGTCTGTGTCCCAGCTGGGGAGCCCTTCTCTGCTCTCTCTGATCAGGCAGTGGCCGTGCCAGTCCCCTCCTGAGGTGAGCAGTTCTGGGGTTTCCTGCCATGTCGCCTGGCCAGCTGAGGTGCTCACTGTCAGGGAACCCAGGAGCCAGCAGCCTCGTGGGGATGCCAGGGACTCTCAGGGCCTTGGCAGATGTCTCTCCCAGCAGATACCCTAGTGGAAGTGGGGAAACATTTGGGGGATTACAGGTGGGAGAGAGTCACAGTCTCGTTTATGCTTCAGAAAGACCACGTTGGGGTGGGATGTGAGGTGCACCGTGTGGGCAGGGAGTTTTACCAGGGCCTGATGGAGGAACCAGGCACAAGATCGGGCTTGGGCCAGGGCTGTGGGTGTAGAGGTGAATTAGTGTGGGAACTGGCCACAGACTGTTGTCGAAATCTCGGCTTCCCTGTGCACCGAGGCCAAACAGAAATACGGAGACAGGGATTTTGGAGGAAGAGAGAGATGGCTTTATTCTTCTGCCAGACAACAGGGAAGACACAGCCAGCTAGCGCCTCAAGAACTGGGCACCCCTCCTTGAGAATCAGGGAAGATTTTATACGTGGCGCTCTCGCAGTCTGGGGTATAGGTTGAGGATCAAAGTAGTGAAGGTCTTGCATTCCTCCTTTCCTTTGCATTATTTCAAAACAGTCATAGCTGGCATCAGGCTGCCCGGTAATTGGGGTCCGGCAGTCTGGTAATTGCGTCCGTTTGCCTCTGGTTTATCGACCAGTGACCTTGTTTCTGAAATGCAAAAACTATAGGGGGTGACTTGTTATGAAGGGCGTATAGAATGTAAGTGCTGGACATAATAAGGTTAGGGAGTGAGAGGCAGGGGATGTAACTCACACAGAGTTAGGGGTGATGGGTGCCGAATGTAAATGACATAGCGTCAGGGAGTGAGGTTAGCTTTGTAAAGTACACATCTAGTTACTACAAATTAGTGACAAAGTAAAACAAGGAGTGATTAATTCTTTCAGGCCAGATTATGTTTCTTCTCTAGCCTATTCGCTGTTCCCTTTGTTTTCCTTGTTCTCAGGGGAGGGAAAACTTCATTTCTATTTTTGCTGCAACAAGACTCTGGAGGAGCAGATGACAGTCAGTGGGGCACAAGGAGAGTGGGAGCCTGGGAGACCCCAGTGTTACCAAACGAAACTTGGGTCCGCTTGCCCGAGTGCAGTAAAGCCAGTCTACTGACACCGGGTGTGGTGAAGGGAAGTGCAGCTTTAATTGTAAAAGTGCCAATACAAGGAGGCCAGGCGGCCTGTGCTCTAAAACCCCAAACTCCCTGAAGGATTTCAGCAAAGGAATTTTAAAGGCCAAGTGATGGAGGGGGGTCGCAGGGTATGTGATCAGCTGGTGCACAATTCTCTGGTTGATGGTGAGGTAACAGGCAGTTAACACTCTAAATTCTTAGGCACCAGAAGTTCCGGGGCTACCTGTTCATGATCATCAGGTAGTTAATTTCTTCCGTTTGGTGGTGGTTTCAGCATCTGTAAAACAACTCAGGAAGCGTGCATCAGATGCTGTTATCCAGGTACTTCAGAGAGGAGCTCCAGCAGAGGATGTGGGGGAGGGGTCTGTCCTGGGAAGGCCCCGTAGGGTCCTGCTCGGTTACACCCGGTGCCTGGGCTCAGCAACCTGGGAAGGTGGGGCTGCTCCTGGGTGTGGAGACCTGCAGGATCCTGGTCCCCTGAGTGCCCTGTTAGCCCCCAAGGTGAGATGGGGGTGCAGTGACTGGACAGAGGCGTCTGGCCTGGGAGAGGGGTCCAGGCTGGAAATGTCACGGGACTCATCGCAGGGAGGGAGAGGAAAGGCCAATGGGGGCAGGTAGGTCACAGCAGACTATGTGCAGGTGATTGCGGTCCTGTTGGAAGCAACTCAGAGCCAGAAAGGAGTGGCCGTCAGGGGCTCAGCTCCATTCTCTTGTTCCTTTGTAAAACCGCTGTGTCAGAGTTTGAGACACCGCCAGGAGACGTCTGGGCCCAGTGTTGCCATGGCTTCATCAAAGGGGCCCAGGGGGAACACAGAACCACTGCAGGCCCTGCCCATGTCCGCACTGGGAATGAATCCCATCGGGGCTCCTGGGCTCACAGACTTGAGGGAACCTCTGTCCTCGGAACTGGTCTTCCTCCTTCCTCTCACCTGCTGGTCAGGAGCCCAGGCACCCCCATCCTGGCTCCACCCCCAGGGCCTGGATTCTGGGACAGCTTAGGGGTAAGCAAGACCCTCATGTTCCTTTATCTGCCTGGGGGTGAGAATGTCTTAAACGCTGCAATTGACTGATGATGGAGGGCTGAGTGTTTCCAGCAGGTATGGGTGGAAAGATGGGGTGTGAAGTTCCTGTGTCTGCAGGGTCTTCCCAGCGTGAAGATCTGTGTGTTTCCCCCGGCCAGTCAGCGTCCTCCCAGGAAGCCCAGATCCAGGTTTATGAGGGCAGAGGCTCTCCCCTTGCTTATCTGTAACTTCCTGTTCCCACAATGAGGAGCCTGGCTCCCACCATCTGCCATTTATGTATGCATTGCTCCTTTCCAGGTTACATGTGCAGAGGTTTCAGAGTTGTTAGCTACTACACCCTGGAAAGAACTTCGTAAAATAAAGCCCACTCTTTATATACGGTCCATTTTGCCTTTAGTCTACAGATTCCATTCATTTCCAAAGGTAACTTAGGTCAGCACCTTTTATCCCATCCCCTACAGTGAGTTGTTTCCATATATTTCTAACACAGTTAGACTCTGTCACATTATGTATTCCATCCTGACACATGCCTACATTCTAAATAACTAAATTTGAATAGATTATGATTGGCCCCTTGGGCTATACACATCTGTGGGCTTAGACAAATGCATAGTGACAGGTATCCATCCTAGAATGTCACATGGAATACTTCAAACCCCCCACCCCATGATCTGCTTATCATCTATGTAGCTTTGCCTTTCCCAGAATGTCACCAATGGGGTCATACTGTGTGCAGCCTCCTCAGCCTGGATGCTTTCACTTAGCAGTATATACTGAGGATTTATCCATGTCTTTCCATAGGCTGATGGTGCATTCCTTTCTGCTGAGTAGTATTCCACTGCATGTGTATGGGCGGAAAAACAATTTTCCCTCTACTTTTTCAGGTTCTTGGTTGAGGCCACCCTGCCCCTGTAATAAAAGACAGATTACCAGGAGAAAAGCAGAAGTTTAATTACATGTCTACCTTCTGAATACAGGGGGGATAGCAAGGAAAACTGAGTCACTCCCTGAAATGACCAAAACCATCCCCTTAAATAGCTCTTCAGCTAAAAACAGAAGAAATATGCTGGGGAAGGGAGGAAGACCACTTATGGCAGGTTATCATGCAAAGCACAGTAAACAAGGGTATGATTGTTTGCACATTTAAGTCAGGACTTCTCCATTGAAAAGAGTTACTTAAGATTTAATTATCCTTCTATTTTTGGTGCAAAGAGGGACATACCCTTATAAATGGCGACTTCTGTATTGTAAATGTCTTTCATAAAACAGCAATCTCAGTTTTCTGAGATTTTTTATTGAATATATTATTTTATTTTTGGCTGCATTGGGTCTTCATTGCTGCGTGCAGGCTTTTCTCTGGTTGTGGCGAGCAGGGGCTACTTTTCTTTGCAGTGCGTGGGTTTCTCATTGTGGCTTTTGTTGTCGCGGAGCACAGGCTCTAGGTGTGCAGGCTTCAGTAGTTGTGGCACACGGGGTCAGTAGTTGTGGCTCGTGGGCTCTAGAGCGCAGGCTCAGTAGTTGTGGAGCATGGGCTTTGTTGCTCTGCGGCGTGTGGGATCTTCCCGGACCAGGGCTCGAACCCGTGTCCCCTGCATTGGCAGGCAGACTCTTAACCACTGAGCCACCAGGGAAGCCCCCCTTTTTTTTAAAGCAGACCAATAATCCTTATGCCAGAGAGACATATTTTGGGGTGGCATATTCTACTCACCTTGACATGGATCTACCCCAATTTGCTTATACATTCATCTTTTGAAGGATATCCTGATTTCTTCAAGTTTTTAGCCATTATGAAAGTGCTGCTGTGCATAATTGCATCCTTGTTTGCATTTGGACATAGATTTTCAAAGCAGTTGCCTGAATACTGGAAGCATGATTGTTGGATCCCAACGTGAGACTTGTTTAGCTTTGGAAAAAACTGCCAAATTGTTTTACAAAGTGGCTGCACATGCATCCCCCCAGCTATGAGGGAGAGCTCCTTTTGTTCCTCACCCTCTAGCAATTGGTATTTTCATATTTTTGGAGTTTAGCAGTGCTAATAGGTGTGCTGTGATATCTCATGATTTTAATTTGTAACTCCCTAATGGTATATGATGTTGAGCTTGTTTCTGTATGATGTTTACCATCTGTATATCTTTTTTTGGCGGGATGTCTGTTCAGATCATGCTGTTCACGTTCATGCTGAGAGGAGCCCTGTCTCCTCAGGACCCACTGGGGCTTTGGCTTCTGGGACACGCGGGTTGCGTCCACGCTGACGGCCAGGTTTCAGGACAAGCTGGGGTCGAGTCCACACTAACAGAGGCCGAGTCTCCTCAGGATCCCCTGAGGCTTCAGCTTGGGGACACTGTGGGGTCCAGTTCATGCTGAGAGGAGCCTGGTCTCCTCAGGACCTGCTGGGAGGTGACGCCACTGAGGGAAAAGGTGAGGAAATGTGGGGAGAATGTTCCTGTGCATGGCTGACCGCTGAGGGTGTCTGTCTTCAGAGGACCCAGGAGAGGAAGGGCTTGATGTGGAAAACTGGGTTTTTGGCCGCTTTTGTGTGTGGTGTAGACAGAGTGCAGTGTTGTTCTTTGGCGTGTGGAGCCTGGTTTTCCCAGCACCATTTCTTGAGGGGACTGTCCTTTCCCTGGTGTATGTTCTTGGCTCCTTTCTTGTGAATTAACTGATCACATACCTGTAGGTTGATTCCTGGGCTCTCTGCTCTGTTCCTCTGGTCTGTGCGCCTGTTTTTGTGCCAATTCCACACTTTTTTGGGACTGTAGCTTCGTAATGAAGTGTGAAGTCAGGGAGCGAGATGCCTCCAGCCCGTTCTCCTTCCTCAGGGTGGCTTTGGCTCTTCTGGGTCCTTTGTGGTTCCACACACATCTTAAGATTGTTTGCTCTGTTTCTATGGAAAATGTCGTTGGACTTTTGGTAGGGATTGTGTTGAATGTGTACATTAATTTGGCTAGAATGCATATTTTTTAAAATTAAGAAAAAAATTTTGGGCCACACCATGTGGCATGCATGATGCGGGATCTTAGTTCCCCAACCAGGGATCGAACCTGCGCCCCCTGCAGTGGGAGCACAGAGTCCCAACCCCTGGACGGCCAGGAAAGTCCCACCTTAGAATGCATATTTTCAAAATATTCTTTTTACCCATGAGCACGGGGTATCTTTCCATTTATTTTTGTCTGTTCAGTTTCCTTTATCAGTGTCTTCCAGTTTTCAGTGTGCAGGTCCTTCACGTCCTTGGTTAAGTTTACTCCTAGTTATCTTTTTGGATGCAATTGTAAGTGGGATTTTTTAAAAAAATTCCTTTTCTGATGGTTCATTATCAGTGTATAGAATCACAAATGATTTTTGTGCATTGATTTTTCTTTTTTTTTTGTATCCTGCAGCTTTACTGAATTCATCTTTTAGTTGTAACAGTTTTTTGGTGGTTGAATATGGAAAACTAGAATTCAGAAATCCCACTGTTTCAACTACATCTAGGTCATCCACAGCACCCAAGACATAGTGGCTCCCAATGTAATCTTCCAATGGTGCCTCTTGTAGTATGTGGACTCCTACAAGGGTGATTGGCATCACCACTGTGGGTGAGCTGGATCTGGGTAGAGCTTGGCCTCTATAACAAAGTTTGATGTCTGTATTTCTGGCGTGGTATGGCATGGTTGTTTTGATAAGTACTTTATTTTCTAGTAAATTTCAAGTGTATAAAAAACTTCAAATAGCAGTATCAAGTTTTCCACATTCACAAAATACTCCAGTTTGTTTTACCCTGTGAGAGTGGGAGGGCCACTCTCCCAGGGAACCAGCACATAACCCCAAAATGAGGAATAATTATGGTTTCCACATTATAATCCTATCCCCAGACCTGCTTCAACTTTCACCAGCTGCCCCAGCTTTGTGGAAATATATTTTCCATTCGAATCCAGTTTTCTTTTCTTGGAACCATCACTGGGGCTTTTCCTCACTTTAAAAACCTTGCTGGACTTAGAGTGTACAAGATGAGCATGATCTGGGTGGTTTTTCTGTGTGGCTTCTTTCACTTAGGATGTTTGCAGTGTTTATCCACATTGTAACATTGATGATTATTTCATTCATTTTTTCCATCGTGATTAAAAATACATAACATTTACCATTTAAACCACTTTTTTAAAGCTTTTTTAAAAATGTTATTTTATTTTTTATTTTTTGGCTGTGTCGTGTCTTTGTTGCTGTGTGCAGGCTTTCTCTAGTTGCGGCGAGCGGGGGCTACTCTTCATTGCTGTGTGCAGGCTTCTCGTTGCGGTGGCTTCTCTTGTTGTGGAGCACGGGCTCTAGGCACACGGGCTTCAGTAGTTGTGGCTCGCAGGCTCTAGAACGCAGGCTCAGTAGTTGTGGCACACGGGCTTAGCTGCTCCACGGCATGCGGGATCTTCCAGGACCAGCGCTTGAACCCATGTCCCCTGCATTGGCAGGCAGATTCTTAACCACTGTGCCGTGAGGGAAGCCCCATTTAAACCATTTTTAAGTATACAGTTCTATGGCATTAACTACATTCACATTGTTGTAAAAATAGCCTCACCATCCATCTCCAGATATTTTCCCCATATGAAACCGTAGGCATTAAACACTAACTCACCTCAACCCCTGGCAACCTTATTCTACTTTGTCTTTGAATTTGACTTATCTGGATACCTCATACTCGTGGAATCATAGAACGTTTGTCCTTTTTGTGTCTGGCTTGTTTCACTTAGCATAATGACTTCAAGGTTCATCCACATTGTAGCATGTGTGAGAATTACCTTAGTTTTAAAGGTTGAATCATATTCCATTGTGTATATACTACACTGTACTTATCCATTCATCTGTTGAAGGATGTGTTGTGTTGCTTCCACCTTTTGGCTGGAAATTGTGAATAATGTTGCTATGAATATGGGGTACAGATATCTGTTCCAGTCCTTGCTTTCTAATATTTTGGGTGTACACCCTGGAGCAGAATCAAGGGATCATACATTTTCCATGTTTTTGAGGAGCCACCATACAGTATTCCACAGTGGCTGTATAATTTTACTTTATTCTTTTATATGACAGAATAATGCAGCTTATGGATCTACCTTATTTTGCTTATCTGTTTACCTGCTGATGGACATTTAAATCTTTTCTACCTTGGGCTATTGTGAACAGTGCTGCTATGAATAATTGGTGAACAAGTTTTTGTTTGAACACCTGTTTTCCATATTTTGGGTATATATCTAGGAGTGGAGTTGTTGAACCACATGGTAATTATATTTTTGAGTAAATGCTAAAGTTTTGTACACATAGACTACACCATTGTACATCTCCACAAGTAACTTTTAAGGGTTCTAATTTCTCTACATTGTTGCCAACATTTGTTATTTTTATTTATATATTTAAAAATTTATTTAAAAATTTATTTAAAAATTTATTTTTATTCTAGTGTGTGTGAGGGGGCATCACACTGTGGCTTTAATTTGCATTTTCATCATGACTACTGATGTTTGACATCTTTTCATGTCCTTGTTGACCATTTGTATGTCTTGCCTGGAGAGCAGTCCATGCAAGTCATTTGTCTGTTTCAAAAATTTTATTGTTTGTCTTTTTGTTGATGAGTTGTAAAAGTCCTGGGTATATTCTCGGTAAAGAGTCTTATCAGATATATAATGTGCCAATATTATCTTCCATTCTGTGGGCTGTCTTTTTACTTTCTGGAGAGCCTCTTTTGTTGCACAAAGGTTTGTAATCTTGAGGAAATCCAAGTTATCTATTTTTTTCTTTCATTTCTTATGCTTTACTGTCAAATCTAAGAAACCATTGCTAAATTCATGGTCAGGAAGATTTAGTTCCTTGGTTTCTTTGAGAGTTCATACAGTCATCCCTTGGTACCCACTAGGCCGGGCTTTAGGCCTGGGATTGAGTCAGTGTGAGGGTTCAGGGGTCACGGTTTAGGGTTATGGGTCATTGTTGGAGAGTCATGGTAGAGGGTTGTGGTTAAAGGGTCAGGGCCGGGGATTAGAGTTTAGGGGTCAGGGGCGAGGGTCTAGGGGTCTGGGGCTAGGGTTGTTAGGGGGTTAAGGTTAGAGGTTAGGGTTCTTAGGGTAAAGGTTAGAGTTAGGTTTAAGCACAATTGGCCCTCATTGCCCTCCCCTCTCTTTCTCTCTCAAGCCTCCAGAATGGATAGGACTTGCCCAGGGTCAAACAAGAGTCAGGGAGCTGAGGTCAATAACTGTTTTTCTGGCCTCCCTTCCCTCAGTCCTGGGCTCTGAAAGAAGAATGAAATGTCTGTTCTTGTCTCGGACTGTTTCTTATCCAACTCAACCTCTGTCAAGGATTGGAGAGGGTGTCAGAAGTCATGCATGGTTTCCTTCTGCCCTCCTACCTGGGAAGGGTGATGCTGGCCCTACCCTGCCTGGGCAGCCTCAGATTCCAGCACAGCCCAGACAGGAGGGCACTCAGTGGACATGTGTGGATTTATACAGGACTGGGTGCAGTGACCTGCCAGCCCCCAGCTGCTGCCTTCTTAAGGGCTGGTGGGGCCCTCTTGGCACTGGAGGCATCCTTTGTCCCATCTGAGTGGGCATGAGTAGATGATCAAGCCTCAGGCAGGACAGCCCTTGACCTCTGACTATCCAGGCAGGCATCTGTGGTCCTCTAGCTCAGTCCAGCCTGGGCATTGTCAGGCCCTCATGTATAGTTACGGGCAATTCAACAGCTACCTGGGCAGTGTAGACATTCCTTTGAGAAGTTTCAACTACCAACATCCATGTGGTTGAGAAAAAGTCCTCCCCCTCACAGCCTCATAGGCTGCCAAGAGAAGTAATAATCCTCTAAACATTGGAGTGTGTCCCTGACACAACAACCATACAGGAGACCATGGCCCTGCAATCCTTTGTCTTTTCAGTCGTTAGAAACTTTTGACATTCATATTCATTAAGAATCAAAGATATGGGAGCACCTGGACCTCCCAATGGGAGGTTCACACTGAGGCTGCATTGTCTTGGAGAGCCATATGCATCCATGTGGCCTCTGGAAAGCCTGCCAATTATGGGTTCCATGGCATGGAATAATTCTTGAGCCTCCCATTACTTCATTGCACAAGAGTTTCCTTACCACCCTAGCATTTGGTTTCTTCACTTAGTAAATGAGAGAGAAGATACTAGAAAATGAGCAGTATTGTTTTTCAGGGATGGGCAATTAATATGGCCAGGGAGATGGCATAACTCAAGGGCTCCCACCTCTCAGGGGCAGGAATGAGGTCTGTGTGTCTTCTGAGGGCACATGGGCTGTTTTGGGCCAGCCTCTGAGATGTGAGGACCTGATGCCCAAGGAAAGAGACTTGAGTTTACCACCACCAACGATCCTGACTTGTCAGTAAGTGAAAGAACTTCTTGCAGTCTTGGGAGGACAGTAAGTAAATACTAATTTATTTTACTTCAGTAAGTGTGTCCAGTCGCTGGGAAAAGAAAAATTTGTAGTTGATATATCTGAATCAATAATCCCTGATCCTTCCTCAGGTGTCCTCACTGGGTAGGCATGGCTGGGGGAGATGAAGATTCTGGGTGGGACCAGATATTAGTGGAGCTGCCAAACAGCTCTGTCCCTGTTCCTTCCCTGTCCCGGGAGAGGGAAACCCTGGAACAGTGATAGGATAACCAGTATGGGGAAGAGATTCCTCAGTAATTAATTGGTCTTTTTGTATTTTCCTTAATTTAGTGTTCATTTTGGTAATGAGTTTTTACAAAGAAATCACCTGTTTCTTCTGGATTTCCAGTTTGTTACAGTAGGTTTCTCTTATTTGACGTTTAATTTTTCCTGTCTAATTTTCCACAGAATCATGACAAATAATGAACAAATATTGATACTCTATTATTAACCGAAGTCCCTATTCATGTTCCCTTTGTTATACCTTTCCTTGTTCCAGGATCTCAAAGGCCATGGGGTCATCATGTCTGTTTAGTCTCTTCTGGGCTTTGACAGTTGCTCAGACTCTCCTTGTTTCCATGACCTTGACAGTGTGGAGGAGGACTGGTCAGGTATTTTATAGACTGCCAGGCACTGGGATTTGCTTGGTGTTTTTGTCGTGGTTAGACTTGGCTTTGAAAAAGCAGATCACAGAGGTGAAGTGCTTCCTCTTCACTGTATATCAAGAGGACAGGCTCTCAAGGGAACTTCTCACTTATATTCTCAACTTTGGTCACCTAGCTGAGGTAGTGTTTGTCAAGTGTTCCCACAGTGAAGTTAATATTTTCCCATGTCCATCCTGTGTGTCTTATTTAGGAGGAAGTCATAATGCAGAACCCACACTTGAGGAGAGAGGAGTTAGCTTCACACCCTTGATGGACAGCTGAGTGGCTATATAAATTGTTTAGAAGCTTTCTGCATAGGAGATTTCTATTTAACACCATTCATCAAAAACTATGTAATTTATTTTTACCAGTTTGGACACGTGAATAATTATTATAAACTTTTGGTTATAATCCAGCACTACATTATTAGACTGCTTAGTTAATTCTTGCTTTGGCTGTTGAGAGATTTTTGCATTTGCTCCTGTTTTCATTTTACATAATTTTTCTTTTGTGGGTTTTTAAAATTTTTGGTACTTCTTTACTTTCTGATATTTTAAGATTATCCTGCTTCATATATTTACTGTCTCAGTCCTAGCATCAGCCCTTTCTTCAAAGAGCCCTTGTTCCGTTTATTAGAGAATGGTATTAAAAACTTACATGTGGGAGCTAAATATGCTCAGCTGACAGTGCGTGGAAATATATGCATGTATCCCAGCCTATGCATATACACATAATTATAAAGATTTCCATGTGGAACTATGTGTAGGCTAAAGATAGTTTATACTGCTATCTCCAACCGGATCTGTTATGACATGGATATTGTAACCTTCTCCCTTTGTTTGACTGTAACATCCCACTCCAGTGGTAGGAAACCTGGCTTCCACCATTTGTCATTTATTAAATTCAGTGCTTGTTCCATTCAATTACTGATATAGTAGTTTCAGTATTATTAGCTACTACCCCTCATGGAAAGAACATAGAGTCCACTGTGTATGTATGGTACATTTTGTCTTTGGCCTACAGGTTCTGTATATTTCCAAAGTTAACTTAGGTCAGCCCATTTGTCCCACTACCAACAGTGAGTTTTTTCATACATTTCTGAATCAGTTAGATTCTTTGTTACATTCTGTATTCCAGTCTTTGACACTCCCATATCCTAAGTAGCTAAGTTTGAATAGATTGTAATTTACTTGTTGGGTTGTAAAAATCTGTGGGTGTAGACAAATGCATAGTGACAGGTATTCACCACTAAAGTATCATGTGGACTATTTCAACCACATATTCCATACGCTGTTTACCATGTCAGTTTTGCCTTTTCTAGAATGTCATATAAATGAGGCCATACAGTGTGTAGCACTTCAAACTGGATTCTTTCACTTAGCAATGTAAGTGTTAGATGTATCTTTTTTTTTTTTTGCACGGGTTGATGGTCCATTCCTTTATATCTCTGAATACTATTGCATTGCATGTATATTAGAGGAAAAATAATTTTCCCTCTACCCTTCTATGTTCTTTATTGAGATCTCCCTTGTAATGAAAAAGAGATAAACTAGAGAAAACAATCAGAAGTTTAATATATACCATGCATACCTCCTGTATACTTGAAAGATACCCAGGAAAACTGAGTCACTCCCTGAAATGGCCCAAGCCGTTACCTTAAATGCTATCTTCCACTGAGAACAAAAGAAAGATATTAGGGAATGGAGGAAGCCATTTAAGGTTGGTTATTAGGCAAAGCAGAGTAAAGAAGGGTATGGTTGTTACACAGATTTACATCCAGGCCTATTTCGTTGACAAGGTTTTTTTTTTAAAAAAAAAACATTTATTTATTTGGCTGCGCTGGGTCTCAGTTGCGGCCTGTGGAATCTTTAGTTGCGGCATGTGGGCTCTTAATTGCAGCTTGCGGGATCTAGTTCCCTGACCAGGGCTTGAACCCTGGTCCCCTGCATTGGGAGCATGGAGTGTTAACCACTGGACCAGCAGGGAAGTCCCAACAAGCTTTTCTTGATACTTAGTCATCATTCAATTCCTGGTCCAGAGAGGGACATACCCTTACAAATGGAGATATCCTTCATAAATATAAATTTACCTCCTAATAGGGCATTTTCTACTTGGTTTTGAAAGATTCTCTTGAGTCTGCTGTTTCTTAATCAGTGCAAAATAATCCTTTTGTCAAATGGGCATATTTTGGGGTGGTGTATTCTTCTCCCCTTGACATGTATGTGCCCTAATTTGCTTATGAATTCATCTACAGAAGGACATATTGATATCTTTAAGTTTTTAGCCATTATGAATAGAGCTGCTGTGCATTACTTGATGCTAGTTTTGGTTTGAACACAGTTTTTCAAAGCAGTTGTCTAAATACAAGAGGTACACTTCTTGGATCCTAAGGTGAGACTTTTTAGATTTGGAAAAAACTGCCAAACTGTCTTCCGAAGTTGGTTGTGCATGCATTCCACCAGCGTCTTGAGTATATTCTTGTATGCTTATTTACTGCCTGTTTATCTTCTTGGGCCAGGTGTGTGTTTCAATCTTTACCAAATTTTAATGGCGTTGTTGGCATAATTTGAGTACAAATCCTTTATCAGATATGTGTTTTGGAAATAGTTTCTTGCAGTTTGTGGTTTGTCTTCCGGTTTTCTGAATAAGGTCACCAGATCCAAAATCATGTAGATTATCTTTTTTTTTTCTAGGATTTTTATAGTTTGGTAATTTAAATTTGTCTATGGGCAATTTTGAGTGAATTTTGGTTTAAGTTGTAAAGTTTGTGTTTACATTCATTTCATTACATATGGTTTGTAATGAATTGCTCCTTAACCATCTTTTGAGAAGATACAGTGAGATACTTGGCTCCATTTCAGTTTGGATTTCCAAACTTTAGTATATACAGCAGAACTGCCTTCCGGATGAGGCCCCTGGGTTTGTGAGTGCGGCGCTCCCGGCACTTCTCTGACGTCCCACAGGGGGCGCCGAACCCACCTGTCTGACCCTGGGGGCACAGGTGCACCCTGCCCACAGACTTTGCTCTGTGACAAGCAGACAGGAGCTTTGTCTCCTGTCAGGGCTTAGGTTTCTGGACCATGAGGCATTGTCCACACTGACAGCAACTGGGTTTTCTCAGGAACCACTGGTGAGGAGACTCCACAAGAGGAAAAAATGAGCAAGTGTGGAGAATCTTCCTGTGCAGCTGACTGCTGGGTGGGTGGGGTGCATCTTCAGGGGCCTCAGGAGAGAAAGGGTTTAATGTGGAATACTGTGCGCTTTTAGTTAGTTTTACGTGCAGTGTAGATGGTGACCAGTGTCGTTCTTTGGAGTCTGGTGTCTAGTTTTCCTGGCACTGTTTGTTGATGGCTTTGGGTAGAATAAACATTTTAATAATAGTAATTTTTCTGATGCATGAGCATGGAATATTGTTTTCTATTGTGTCTTCAGTTTCTTTATCAATGCTTTATAGTTTTCTGAGTATACGTCTTTCATGTCCTTGGTTAAATTTATTGCTAAATAGTTTGTTCTTTTTGATGGAATTGTAAATGGGATTGTTTTCTTAATTTTTCTTGCTGGTGGTTCATTATTAGTGTATAGAAACAAAACTGATTTGTGTATATTGATTCCATATTTTGCAACTTTACTGAATTTATTTTTTAACATATTTTTTGAAGTAATGTGAAAAATTGCAATACTAAAATCTCAGTTTCTACTGCACCCCAGGTAATCCACAGGACCCAAGACATGGTAGCTACTAATATACTCTTCCCACAGTGCCTCTTAATACCATGCGGACTCCTACAAGGGAAATAAGTATCACAACTTTGGTTGAACTTGGTCTGGGTGAGTCTTGGCCCCTATAACAAAATTTGATGTCTGTCTTATCTGATTTTCTGGCATGATACTGACATGGTTGTCTAGAAAAGTAATTTACTTTCCAGTAATTTAAAATGTACAGAAAAGTTGCAATAATGGCAAAAAGTACTCCCATTTGCCACTTCACACAAAATGCTCAGTGTGTTTTGCCCAAGGAACCAGCACATAACCCCTAAATGAGGAAATCCTGGTGTCTACATTATAATTTAATACTCAGCCCCACTTCAACTTTCACCTGCTGTCCCAACTGTATGAAAATGTCTTTTTCCATCCTGATCCAGTTTTCTTTTTCTGGAACCATTACTGAGTTTCCCCCTCATTTGGACAACCTTGATGGATTTGAAGCAGACAAGATGAATATGGGATCTAGGTGGCCTTTTCTGTATGGCTTTTTCACTAAGAATGTTTTTAATGTTCATTTCTGTAACAAATATCAGCGCTACACTTTTTTTTCTTTGTCATTAAAAATACAAAACATGACTTTAGCGTTTAATTCACTTTACGTATACAGTTTTGTGGTATTAACTACCTTCATATAGTTGCACAAACAATTTAACTAACGTGTACTTCCTGTGTGCATGGCAGATACCCAGGAAATTGAGTAACACCCTGAAACGGCCCAAGACATCACCTTAAATACCCTCTTTATCTAAAAGGAAAAAAAAGGAAGGCTATAGTTGTGTCTGTCTGCATTCATTTGATTGTATATGGTTTCCAATTGATGTTGTATAACTAGTTGTGGAGAAGTCATGGGATAGGTGGCTTCATTTCAGTTTGAATTTCCAAATTTAGTGGAATCTGCAGGCTTGATACAAGGTATACAAACTTCATATTGGATCAGGACATCCCATGGTGTAACTGGTATTCATGGTTTGTTCAACAATTAAAGTTCTGTGTGATATGAGTTCATCCCGGAGTAATCCAGGTTAGTTTCTGTTATACATTTGTCCCAGGATGAAAGGACAAGAGAAATAAGGCCTAATTTATAAAAGTGCCTTCAAACTAATTGATACTGAAGTATAGTTGACCTACAATGTTGTGTTAATTTCTACTGTACAGCAAAGTGATTCATATATACATACATACATATATACATATTTTTCGTATTCTTTTCCATTATGGTTTATTACAGGGTATTGAATATAGTTCCCTGTGCTGTACAGTAAGACCTTGTTTATCCATCCTATATATAATAATTTGCATCTACTAATCCCAAACTCCCAATCCATCTCTCTCGCCTGTCTTCCCCTTGACAACCACAAGTCTGTTTTCTATATTTGAGAGTCTGTTTTTGTTCTGTAGATAGGTTCATTTGGGTCTCATTTTATAATCCACATATAAGTGATATCATATGGTATTTGTCGTTCTCTGTCTGACTTACTTCACTTTGTATGATAATCTCTAGGTCCATCCATGTAGCTGCAGATGGCATTATTTCATTCTGTTTTATGGCTGAGTAATATTCCATTGTATATATGTATCATATCTTCTATATCCATTCATCTGTTGAGGGACATTCAGGTTGCTTCCATGTCTTGGCTATTGTGAATAGTGCTGCTGTGAATGCTGGGGTGCATGTATCTTTTCAAATTATAGTTTTGTCTGGATATGTGCCCAGGAGTGGGATTGCTGGTTCATATGGTAATTCTATTTTTAGTTTTTGAGGAACCTCCGTACTGTTTTCCATAGTGGCTGCATCAATTTACATTCCCACCAGTAGTGTAGGAGGGTTCCCTTTTCTCCACACCCCCTCCAGCATTTATTTCTAGACATTTTAATGATGGCCATTCTGACCACTATGAAGTGATAACTCACTGTAGTTTTGATTTGCGTTCTCTAATAATTAGTGATGTGGAGCATCTTTTCATGTGCCTATTGGCCATCTGTATGTCTTTGCAGAAATGTCTATTTAGACCTTCTGCCTATTTTTTGATTCTTTTTTCTTTTTTGAGTTGTATGAGCTGTTTGTATATTTTAGAATTAGGCCCTTGTTGGTCGCATCATTTGCACGTATTTTCTCCCAAACAGTTAGCACAGGTTCTGGAACGACTGGATACCCACATGCAGAAGAATAAACTTGGACCCTTACCTCCCCTCACGCCATATACAAAAATCAACGCAAAATGGACCAAAGGCCTAGATGCAAGAACCAAAATGATAAAACTCGTAGAAGAAAACATGAGAGTAAATCTTCATGACCTTGGATTTGGTCATGATTTCTTAGATCTGCTACCAAAAGCACAAGCAACAAAAGATAAGATAGATGAATTGGACTTCCTCAAAATGAAAAACAGTTGTGTATAAAAGGAGCAAGGAATAAGATAATCCACCATCCAAAATGGCACAAGATGTTTGCAAACCATGTATCTGATAAAGGACTGTAGCCCACCAGCCAAGCCCCCGGTGGTCCAGTGGAGTGTCTGTGCGGCCCCTCCCGTCCTCGGTGATCAGGGGATCTCAGGCCCCACAGCACCCGAGGGGTGGACACTGGTCATCCTCTGCACCCTCAAGGAGTGAGTGCTGGATGGTTTTGAGCCCAGATGCACTCCCATTACTGCCCTCAAAGGCTGAAGCCTTCAGCATGCCTCCAGAAGGACACAGTATTTGCAAGTCTTTGAGAACCAAGAGAACCGTCTTCACTTTTCTGAAAAGGGCATCTTATTATTTCACAGCATGACCATTTTCAACCTGGCTCCCAGGGGTGCCCTCCCACTTTCTTTATTTCTCTGAAAGTGGCCATGGTGGTTTGGCTGTCCCCAATCCCCATACCAGGTGACAAGGCCAGTGGGACCAGCTCCTGGTGGTCCTTAGGTTCGTTGGAGATTAACCCAGACTCTCAGCCTGAGATTGAACGTGGATGCCCCTGTTTCTCCCCATCACCAATTCTCATCTCCTCCTCTATCTCTTTTCCTCTTTCTTTTCAGTCTCAGATTTACCAGATGGTCACCACTCACAGTTCCCACAGAGCCCAGAGATTTCTCCTTGAAGGAAAGGTTCTGGAAAATCAGAGGGATAAATAAAGAATGCTGCTGATTCCCGCCTTGTGCTGACGCCCAAGAGGATGAGGAGAGTGAGTGTTTTCTCATTAGAATTTTAAATCCTCCCAGTAATAGATCATTGGGGGGGGGCATCCTGTGTCTTCCTGCTCATTCTAATAATGTCATTCCTGAATTTTAATGTGGTAAATAATTTAAATCATAAATATGCTGATGGGAGATCCATTTAAAAAATGTTAGAGGTAACTCCAAGGGGTTTACAACAAACAAGGACACAGAACCCTGTGTCCAGACGCTGGCTGAGCGATTCCTACCCTGAGCCGCAGTCCCCTGGAGGGCGGAGTGGCCATGACTCTCCTCCCGCAGGTGAGCCTACACAGGCACATCCCACGTGGGACCACTGCATCGCAGAATCTTAGAGTGGCCAATGGCAGGCAGCTGGCTAGAGATGAGGACAAGAGAAAACTGCCCAGCAGCCTGGGACAACCCCGGGGTGAGGCCTTAGTAAGGGCCAGTGTCAGATCCTCAGAGATAACTTGAAGAGACGGTTCAGGCTGTTAGGGACATCATCAGAGATGTACTTAGGGACATATTCAGAACCTTAGTTATGGACAGGATCAGGGCATTATTTAATGACAGCTTAGACTATAAGGGACAGCGTCAGGGCCTAAGTTAGAGATAACGTGAGAGCCTTAGTTAGACACAATTCAGGCTGTTACTTAGGGATATCTTCAGGGCCTTAGAGCCAGCATCATGGCCATAATTAGAACCAGTGTCAGGGCTTTAGTTAGGGCCAAAACTAGGGTGTTAATTAGGGAAAGAGTCAGGTCATTAGTTACAGGCAGTGTCAGGGTTTTAGGTAGGGACAGCGGCAAGTCCTTAGTTAAGAAGAGTGTCAGGGCCTCACTTAGGGGCAGCGTCAGGATGTTAGTTAGGGAGAGTCAGGACATTAGAATGTCAGGTTCTGAGGTAGAGACAGCATCAGGGCCTTAGTTAGGGACAGCGTCAGAGATGTACCTAGGGACATATTCAGGGCCTTAGTTATGGACAGGATCAGGGTGATACTGAGGAACACCTAAAGGTATTAGGGACATCTTCAGGGCCTCAATTAGGGATAGCATCAGGGTGTTAGTTAGGGAAAGAGTCAGGCCATTATTATAGATAGTGTCAGTGCCTTAGGTATAGAGAGTATCAGGGCCTTAGTTAAGGACAGCATCAGAGACTTACTTAAGGACATATTCAGGGCCTTAGTTATGGACAGGATTAGGGCATTACTGAGAGATACACGAGGCTATTAGGGGCAGCATCAGGGTGTTAGGGAAAGAGTCGGCCATTGTTATAGACAGTGTCAGTGCCTCAGGTAGAGACATCATCACAGCTTTAGGAAGAGGGTCAGGGCCTTGGTTAGGGACAGGGTCAGGCCAACAGTGAGGGACATCTAAGGCTATTAGGGACATCGTCAAGGTCTTAGATTGGGCCAGCATCAGGGCTGTAGTGTCGACCATTGTCAGGGCATTAATGAGGGACAAAATTAGGGTGTTAGTTAGGGAAAGAGTCAGGCCATTAGTCACAGACAGTTTTAGGGCCTCAGGTAGAATCGGCATCAAGGCCTTAGTTAGGAAGAGCATCAGGGCCTCAGTAAGGTTCAGCATCAGGACGTTAGTTAGGGCCAGCAACAGGCCCTTTGTTAGGGACAGTGTTGTCAGGCCCTCAGAGATAACTTGAAGGCCTTAGTAAGAGACAGTTTAGGCCGTTAGTTAGGGACACTTCAGAGACTTTCTTAGGGATATATTCAGGGCCTTAGTAATAGAATCAGGGTGTTATTTTGTGACCACTTAAACACTAAGGGACAACATCAAAGCCTAAGTTAGGCAGGGTGTCAGCATCTTGGGGATAGTGTTAGGGACTTTGTAAGTTATAGCTTAGGCCATTAGCTAGGGACACGGTCAGGGGCTTATTAAGGGCAGTGTCAGAGACTTAATGAGGGACAACTTCAGGGCCTTAGTTATGGACAGGATCAGGTCCATATTGGGACCAGTGTCAGGCCGTTATTTAGGGGCAGTGTCAGGGCATACTGTAGAGACAGCGTCAAGGCCCTTACTTAGGAACAGGGTCAGGGCCTTAGGACAGGGTCAGAGACTTACGTAGGCACATATTCAGGGCATTAGTAATGGACAGGATCAGGACAACAGTGAGGGACATCTAAGTCTATTAGGGACATCGTCAGGGCCTTAGATAGGGTCAGCATCAGGGCCATAGTTAGGACCAGTTTCAGGGCATTATTTAGGGACAAAATTAGGAGGTTAGTTAAGGAAAAAGTCAGGAAATTAGTTACAGACAGTGTCAGCTTTTCAGATAGAGACTTCAAGGTCTTAGTGAGAGCATCAGCATCTCAGGTAGGAACTGCATCAGGACATTATTTAAAGACAGTGTCAAGGATTTAAATAGGGAGAGTGTCAGGGTTAGGGTTAGGGTTAGGGTTGGGTTTAGGGTTCGGGTTAGGGATAGGGTACGGCTTATATTATGGGTTAGGGTACGGGTTAAGGTATCAGTTACGGTTAGGATTAGGGTTAGTTTTAGGGTTTGGGTTAGGTTTACGGTGCGGGTTAGGATTAGGGTATGGGTTAGGGTTAGGGTACGCGTTAGGGTTAGGGTATTTATTAAACCTATACCACTCTCTAGATACCACTTAGCACGTAAAGGAATATTATTTGGGGTCCAGCCATGGAGAAGATTTTAGACACTAGGATAAGATAAAGAACACACACATTACAAAGAAATCACATTAGGATTTTCTTTTTAACTTGTCCCGTAAAACACTAGTGCATAGAAAATTTATTGGAGGCAGAAGCAGTCAAGGGTAGTTGAGGGTAAGGGTTAGGGTTAGGGTTAGGGTTAGGGTACGGCTTAGGGTACGGGTTAGGGTACGGCGTAGGGTATGAGTTAGGGTTAGGGTTAGTTTTAGACTTAGGGCTAGGTTTAGGGAACGGGTTAGGATTAGGGTACGTGTGAAGGTTAGGGTATGTGTTAGGTTAGGGTACATGTTAGTGTTAGGGTATTTATTAAACCTATCCCACTCTCTAGATACCACTTAGCACGTAAAGGAATATTATTTGGGGTGCAGCCATGGAGAAGATTTTAGACACTAGGATAAGATAAAGAACACACACATTATAAAGAAATCACATTAGGATTCTCTTTTTAACCTGTTCCTTAAAACACTAGTGCTGAGGAAATCTATTGGAGGCAGAAGCAGTCAAGGGTACTTTAGGGTTATGGTTATGGGTAGGGTTAGGGTTAGGGTTAGGGTACGGCTTAGGGTACGTGTTAGGGTATGAATGAGGGTACGGCGTAGGGTATGGGTTAGGGTTAGGTTTAGGGTTAGGGTTAGGGTACAGGTGAGGGTACGGTGTAGGGTATGGGTTAGGATTAGGGTTACTTTTAGTGTTAGGGTAGGTTTATGGTACGAGTTCGGATTACGGTACGATTTAGGGTTAGGGTATGGGTTAGGGTTAGGATACGCATTAGGGTTGGGTTATTTATTAAACCGATTCCACTCTCTACATACCACTGAGCACGTAAAGGAATATTATTTGGGGTCCAGCCATGGAGAAGATTTTAGACACTAAGATAAGATAAAGAACACGCACATTATAAAGAAATCACATTAGGATTTTCTTTTTAACCTGTTCCTTAAAACAATAGTGCTTAGGAAATCTATTGGAGGCAGAAGCAGTCAAGGGTAGTTTAGGGTTATGGTTAGGGTTAGGGTTAGGGTTAGGGTACGTGTTAAGGTACAGGAGAGGCTACGGTGTAGGGTACGGGTTAGGGTACGGGTGAGGATACGGCGTAATGTATAGGTTAGGGTTAGGGTTAGGGTACGGCTTAGGGTACGGGTTAGGTTACGGGTGAGGGTACGGCGTAGGGTATGGGTTAGGGTTAGGGTTAGGGTTAGTGTTAGTGTTAGGGTTAGGGTACGGCTTAGCGTATGGGATAGGGTACGGGTGAGGGTACGGCATACGGTAGGGGTTAGGGTTAGAATTAGGGTTAGGGTTGGGGTTAGGGTACGGCTTAGGGTACGGGTGAGGGTACGGGTGAGGGTACTGCGTAGGGTATTGGTTAGGGTTAGGATACGGCTTAGGATACGGGTTAGGGTACGGGTTAGGGTATGGCGTAGGGTATGGGTTAGGGTTAGGGTTAGGGTTAGGGTTAGGGTTAGGGTTAGGGTACGGCTTAGGATACGGGTTAGGGTACGTGTGAGGGTACGGCGTAGCGTATGGGTTAGGGTTAGGGTTAGGGTACGTCTTAGGGTACGGGTTAGAGTACGGGTGAGGGTACAGCGTAGGGTAAGGGTTAGGGTTAGGGTTAGGGTTAGGGTTAGTTTTAGGGTTAGGGATTGTTTTAGGATACTGGTTAGGATTAGCGTACGTGTTAGGGTTAGGTTTTGGGTTAGGGTTAGGGTACGCGTTAGGGTTAGGGTATGGGTTAGGGTTAGGGTACACGTTAGGATTAGGGTATTTATTAAACCTATCCCACTCTCTAGATACCACTTAGCACGTAAAGGAATATTATTAGGGATCCAGCCATGGAGAAGATTTTAGTCACTAGGATAAGATAAAGAATAAACACATTATAAAAAAATCACATTAGGATTTTCTTTTTAACCTGTTCCTTAAAACACTAGTGCTTAGGAAATCTAATAAAGGCAAAAGCAATCAAGGGTAGTTTAGGGTTAGGGTTAGGGCTAGGGTTAGGGTTAGTGTTAGGGTTAGGGTACGGCTTAAGGTATGGGATAGGATACGGGTGAGGGTACGGCGTAGGTTAGGGGTTAGGGTTAGGGTTAGGGTTAGGGTTAGGGTATGGCTTAGGGTACGGGTGAGGGTACGGCGTAGGGTAGCGGTTAGGGTTAGGGTTAGGGTTAGGGTTAGGGTACGGCTTAGGGTACAGGTGAGGGTACGGGTGAGGGTACTGCGTAGGGTATTGGTTAGGGTTAGGGTACGGCTTAGGATACGTGTTAGGGTACGGGTTAGGGTACGGCGTAGAGTGTGGGTTAGGGTTAGGGTTAGTGTTAGGGTTAGGGTTACGGTACATCTTAGGGTACGTGTTAGGGTACGGGTGAGGGTACGGCGTAGGTTATGGGTTAGGGTTAGGGTTAGGGTTAGGGTTAGGGTTAGGGTTAGGGTACGGCTTAGGATACGGGTTAGGGTACGGGTGAGGGTACGGCGTAGGTTATGGGTTAGGGTTAGGGTCAGTGTTAGGGTTATGGTACGGCTTAGGTTATGGGATAGGGTACAGGTGAGGGTATGGCATAGGGTAGGGGTTAGGGTTAGGGTTAGGGTTAGGGTTAGGGTTAGGGTATGGCTTAGGGTACGGGTGAGGGTATGGGTGAGGATACTGCGTAGGGTATTGGTTAGGGTTACGGTACGTCTTAGGATACGGGTTAGGGTACGGGTGAGGGCACGGCGTAGGTTATGGGTTAGGGTTAGGGTTAGTGTTAGGGATAGGGTTAGGGTTAGGTTATGGGATAGGGTACAGGTGAGGGTATGGCATAAGGTAGGGGTTAGGGTTAGGGTTAGGGTTAGGGTTAGGGTACGGCTTAGGGTACGGGTGAGGGTATGGGTGAGGATACTGCATAGGGTACTGGTTAGGTTAGAGTACGGCTTAGGATACGGGTTAGGGTACGTGTTAGGGTATGGCGTACGGTATGGGTTAAGGTTAGGGTTAGGGTTAGGGTTAGGGTACGGCTTAGGGTACGGGTTAGGGTACGGGTGAGGGTACGGCGTAGCGTATGGGTTAGGGTTAGGGTTAGGGTTAGGGTACGGCTTAGGGTACGGGTTAGGGTACAGGTGAGGGTACGGCGTAGGTTATGGGTTAGGGTTAGGGTTAGGGTTAGGGTTAGTTTCAGGGTTAGGGATTGGTTTATGGTACGGGTTAGGATTAGCATACTTGTTCGGGTTAGGGTTTTGGTTAGGGTTAGGGTACGCGTTAGGGTTAGGGTGTGGGTTAGGTTAGGGTTAGGGTTAGGGTTAGGGTTAGGGTTAGTTTTAGGGTTAGGGATTGGTTTAGGGTACGGGTTAGGATTAGCGTACGTGTTAGGTTTAGATTTTGGGTTAGGGTTAGGGTACGCGTTAGGGTTAGGGTATGGGTTAGGGTTAGGGTACACGTTAGGATTAGGGTATTTATTAAACCTATCCCACTCTCTAGATACCACTTAGCACGTAAAGGAATATTATTAGAGATCCAGCCATGGAGAAGATTTTAGTCACTAGGATAAGATAAAGAATAAACACATTACAAAAAAATCACATTAGGATTTTCTTTTTAACCTGTTCCTTAAAACACTAGTGCTTAGGAAATCTAATAAAGGCAAAAGCAATCAAGGGTAGTTTAGGGTTAGGGTTAGGGCTAGGGTTAGGGTTAGTGTTAGGGTTAGGGTACGGCTTAGGGTATGGGATAGGATACGGGTGAGGGTACGGCGTAGGTTAGGGGTTAGGGTTAGGGTTAGGGTTAGGGTTAGGGTATGGCTTAGGGTACGGGTGAGGGTACGGGTGAGGGTACTGCGTAGGGTATTGGTTAGGGTTAGGGTACGGCTTAGGATACGTGTTAGGGTACGGGTTAGGGTACGGCGTAGAGTGTGGGTTAGGGTTAGGGTTAGTGTTAGGGTTAGGGTTACGGTACGTCTTAGGGTACGTGTTAGGGTACGGGTGAGGGTACGGCGTAGGTTATGGGTTAGGGTTAGGGTTAGGGTTAGGGTACGGCTTAGGATACGGGTTAGGGTACGGGTGAGGGTACGGCATAGGTTATGGTTTAGGGTTAGGGTTAGTGTTAGGGTTATGGTACGGCTTAGGTTATGGGATAGGGTACAGGTGAGGGTATGGCATAGGGTAGGGGTTAGGGTTAGGTTTAGGGTTAAGGTTAGGGTTAGGGTACGGCTTAGGGTACGGGTGAGGGTATGGGTGAGGATACTGCGTAGGGTATTGGTTAGGGTTAGGGTACGGCTTAGAATACGGGTTAGGGTACGTGTTAGGTTATGGCGTACGGTATGGGTTAGGGTTAGGGTTAGGATTAGGGTTAGGGTTAGGGTTAGGGTTGGGGTTAGGGTACGGCTTAGGGTACGGGTTAGGGTACGGGTGAGGTTACGGCGTAGGGTATAGTTTAGGGTTAGGGTTAGGGTTAGGGTACGGCTTAGGATACGGGTTAGGGTACGGGTGAGGGTACGGCGTAGCGTATGCTTTAGGGTTAGGGTTAGGGTTAGGGTACGGCTTAGGGTACGGGTTAGGGTACGGGTCAGGGTACGGTGTAGGTTATGGGTAAGGGTTAGGGTTAGGGTTAGGGTTAGTTTTAGGGTTAGGGATTGGTTTAGGGTACGGGTTAGGATTAGCATACATGTTTGTGTTAGGGTTTTAGTTAGGGTTAGGGTACGCGTTAGGGTTAGGGTATGGGTTAGGTTTAGGGTACACTTTAGGATTAGGGTATTTATTAAACCTATCCCACTCTCTAGATAC
Organism: Eubalaena glacialis; assembly: GCF_028564815.1. NCBI lineage: Eukaryota > Metazoa > Chordata > Mammalia > Artiodactyla > Balaenidae > Eubalaena > Eubalaena glacialis. Next base: position 569,862 of record NW_026871244.1, read on the forward strand.
CACTTAGCACGTAAAGGAATATTATTTGGGGTTCAGCCATGGAGAAGATTTTAGTCACTAGGATAAGATAAAGAATAAACACATTATAAAAAAATCACATAAGGTTTTCTTTTTAACCTGTTCCTTAAAACACTAGTGTTTAGGAAATCTAATGGAGGCAAAAGCAGTAAAGGGTAGTTTAGGGTTAGGGTTAGGGTTAGGGTTAGGGTAGGGCTTAGGATACGGGTGAGGGTACTGGTGAGGGTACTGCATAGGTTATTAGTTAGGGTTAGGGTACGGCTTAGGATACGGGTTAGGATATGGGTTAGGTTACGGCGTTGGGTATGGGTGAGGGTTAGGGTTAAGGTTAGGGTAAGGCTTTGGGTACGGGTTAGGGTACGGGTGAGGGTACGGCGTAGGGTAGAGGTTAGGGTTAGGTTTAGGATTAGGGTACGGCTTAGGATACGGGTTAGGGTATGGGTGAGGGTACGGCGTAGCGTATGGGTTAGGGTTAGGGTTAGGGTTAGGGTTAGTTTTAGGGTTAGGGATTGGTTTAGGGTACGGGTTAGGATTAGCGTACGTGTTAGGGTTAGGGTTTGGGTTAGGGTTAGGGTACGCATTAGGGTTAGGGTATGGGTTAGGGTTAGGGTACACGTTAGGATTAGGGTATTTATTAAACCTATCCCACTCTCTAGATACCACTTAGCACGTAAAGGAATATTATTTAGGTTCTAGCCATGGAGAAGATTTTCGTCACTAGGATAAGATAAAGAATAAACACATTATAAAAAAATCACATTAGGATTTTCTTTTTAACCTGTTCCTTAAAACACTAGTGCTTAGGAAATCTAATGGAGGCAAAAGCAGTCAAGGGTAGTTTAGGGTTAGGGTTAGGGTTAGTGTTAGGGTTAGGGTACGGCTTAGGGTATGGGATAGGGTATGGGTGAGGATACGGCATAGGGTAGGTTTAGGGTTAAGGTTAGTGTTAGGGTTAGGGTTAGGGTATGGCTTAGGGTACGGGTGAGGGTACTGTGTAGGTCATTGGTTAGGGTTAGGTTAAGGCTTAGGATACAGGTTATTGTATGGGTTAGGGTACGGCGCAGGGTATGGGTAAGGGTTAGGGTTAGGGTTAGGGTTAGAGTTAGGGTACGGCTTAGGGTACGGGTTAGGGTACGGCGTAGTGTATAGGTTAGGGTTAGGGTTAGGGTATGGCTTAGGGTACGGGTTAGGTTACGGGTGAGGGTACGGGTGAGGGTACTGCATAGGGTATTAGTTAGGGTTAGGGTACGGCTTAGGATGCGTGTTAGGGTACGGGTTAGGGTACGGCGTAGAGTGTGGGTTAGGGTTAGGGTTAGTGTTAGGGTTAGGGTTACGGTACGTCTTAGGGTACGTGTTAGGGTACAGATGAGGGTACGGCGTAGGTTATGGGTTAGGGTTAGGGTTAGGGTTAGGGTTAGGGTACGGCTTAGGATACGGGTTAGGGTACGGGTGAGGGTACGGCGTAGGTTATGGGTTAGGGATAGGGTTAGTGTTAGGGTTATGGTACGGCTTAGGTTATGGGATAGGGTACAGGTGAGGGTATGGCATAGGGTAGGGGTTAGGGTTAGGGTTAGGGTTAGGGTTAGGGTTAGGGTACGGCTTAGGGTACGGGTGAGGGTATGGGTGAGGATACTGCGTCGGGTATTGGTTAGGGTTAGGGTACGTCTTAGGATACGGGTTAGGGTACGTGTTAGGTTATGGCGTACGGTATGGGTTAGGGTTAGGGTTAGGGTTAGGGTTAGGGTTAGGGTACGGCTTAGGGTACAGGTTAGGGTACGGGTGAGGTTACGGCGTAGGGATTAGTTTAGAGTTAGGGTTAGGGTTAGGGTACGGCTTAGGATACGGGTTAGGGTACGGGTGAGGGTACGGCGTAGCGTATGGTTTAGGGTTAGGGTTAGGGTTAGGGTATGGATTAGGGTACGGGTTAGGGTACGGGTGAGGGTATGGCGTAGTGTATAGTTTAGGGTTAGGTTTAGGGTTAGGGTATGGCTTAGGGTACGGGTGAGGGTACGTGTGAGGGTACTGTGTAGGGTATTGGTTATGGTTAGGGTACGGCTTAGAATACGGGTTAGGGTATGGGTTAGGGTACGGCATAGGGTATGGGTTAGGGTTAGGGTTAGGGTTAGTGTTAGGGTTAGGGTACCGCTTAGGGTATGGGATAGGGTACGGCGTAGGGTAGCGGTTAGGGTTAGGGTTAGGATACGGCTTAGGATACGGGTTAGGGTACGGGTGAGGGTACGGCGTAGCGTATGGGTTAGAGTTAGGGTTAGGGTTAGGGTACGGCTTAGGGCACGGGTTAGGGTACGGGTGAGGGTACGGCGTAGGTTATGGGTTAGGGTTAGGGTTAGGGTTAGGGTTAGTTTTAGGGTTAGGGATTGGTTTAGGTTACGGGTTAGGATTAGCATACTTGTTCGGGTTAGGGTTTTGGTTAGGTTTAGGGTACACGTTATGGTTAGGGTATGGGTTAGGTTTAGGGTACACTTTAGGATTAGGGTATTTATTAAACCTATCCCACTCTCTAGATACCACTTAGCACGTAAAGGATTATTATTTGGGGTTCAGCCATGGAGAAGATTTTAGTCACTAGGATAAGATAAAGAATAAACACATTATAAAAAAATCACATAAGGTTTTCTTTTTAACCTGTTCCTTAAAACACTAGTGTTTAGGAAATCTAATGGAGGCAAAAGCAGTAAAGGGTAGTTTAGGGTTAGGGTTAGGGTTAGGGTTAGGGTAGGGCTTAGGATACGGGTGAGGGTACTGGTGAGGGTACTGCGTAGGTTATTGGTTAGGGTTAGGGTACGGCTTAGGATACGGGTTAGGATATGGGTTAGGTTACGGCGTTGGGTATGGTTGAGGGTTAGGGTTAGGGTTAGGGTAAGGCTTTGGGTACGGGTTAGGGTACGGGTGAGGGTACGGCGTAGGGTAGAGGTTAGGGTTTGGTTTAGGGTTAGGGTACGGCTTAGGATACGGGTTAGGGTACGGGTGAGGGTACGGCGTAGTGTATGGGTTAGGGTTAGGGTTAGGGTACGTCTTAGGGTACGGGTTAGGGTACGGGTGAGGGTACGGCGTAGGGTAAGGTTTAGGGTTAGGGTTAGGGTTAGGGTTAGTTTTAGGGTTAGGGATTGGTTTAGGGTACGGGTTAGGATTAGCGTACGTGTTAGGGTTAGATTATGGGTTAGGGTTAGGGTACGCGTTAGGGTTAGGGTATGGGTTAGGGTTAGGGTACACGTTAGGATTAGGGTATTTATTAAACCTATCCCACTCTCTAGATACCACTTAGCACGTAAAGGAATATTATTAGGGATCCAGCCATGGAGAAGATTTTAGTCACTAGGATAAGATAAAGAATAAACACATTATAAAAAAATCACATTAGGATTTTCTTTTTAACCTGTTCCTTAAAACACTAGTGCTTAGGAAATCTAATAAAGGCAAAAGCAATCAAGGGTAGTTTAGGGTTAGGGTTAGGGTTAGGGTTAGTGTTAGGGTTAGGGTACGGCTTAGGGTATGGGATAGGATACGGGTGAGGGTACGGCGTAGGTTAGGGGTTAGGGTTAGGGTTAGGGTTAGGGTATGGCTTAGGGTACGGGTGAGGGTACGGGTGAGGGTACAGCGTAGGGTATTGGTTAGGGTTAGGGTACGGCTTAGGATACGTGTTAGGGTACGGGTTAGGGTACGGCGTAGAGTGTGGGTTAGGGTTAGGGTTAGTGTTAGGGTTAGGGTTACGGTACGTCTTAGGGTACGTGTTAGGGTACGGGTGAGGGTACGGCGTAGGTTATGGGTTAGGGTTAGGGTTAGGGTTAGGGTTAGGGTACGGCCTAGGATACGGGTTAGGGTACGGGTGAGGGTACGGCATAGGTTATGGTTTAGGGTTAGGGTTAGTGTTAGGGTTATGGTACGGCTTAGGTTATGGGATAGGGTACAGGTGAGGGTATGGCATAGGGTAGGGGTTAGGGTTAGGGTTAGGGTTAGGGTTAGGGTTAGGGTACGGCTTAGGGTACGGGTGAGGGTATGGGTGAGGATACTGCGTAGGGTATTGGTTAGGGTTAGGGTACGGCTTAGGATACGTGTTAGGGTATGGTGTACGGTATGGGTTAGGGTTAGGGTTAGGGTTAGGGTTAGGGTTAGGTTTAGGGTACGGCTTAGGGTACGGGTTAGGGTACGGGTGAGGTTACGGCGTAGGGTATAGTTTAGGGTTAGGGTTAGGGTTAGGGTACGGCTTAGGGTATGGGATAGGGTATGGGTGAGGGTACGGCATAGGGTAGGGTTTAGGGTTAGGATTAGTGTTAGGGTTAGGGTAGGGTATGGCTTAGGGTACGTGTGAGGGTACTGTGTAGGGCATTGGTTAGGGTTAGGTTAAGGCTTAGGATACAGGTTATTGTATGGGTTAGGGTACGGCACAGGGTATGGGTAAGGGTTAGGGTTAGGGTTAGGGTTAGAGTTAGGGTACGGCTTAGGGTACGGCTTAGGGTACGGGTGAGGGTACGGCGTAGTGTATAGGTTAGGGTTAGGGTTAGGGTTAGGGTATGGCTTAGGGTACGGGTGAGGGTACGGGTGAGGGTACTGTGTAGGGTATTGGTTATGGTTAGGGTACGGCTTAGAATACGGGTTAGGGTACGGGTTAGGGTACGGCGTAGGGTATGGGTTAGGGTTAGGGTTAGGGTTAGGGTTAGGGTTATGGTACGGCTTAGGGTACGGGTTAGGGTACGGGTGAGGGTACGGCGTAGTGTATAGGTCAGGGTTAGGGTTAGGGTTAGGGTACGGCTTAGGGTACGGGTTAGGGTACGGGTGAGGGTATGGCGTAGTGTATAGGTTAGGGTTAGGGTTAGGGTTAGGGTACGGCTTAGGGTATGGGATAGGGTACGGGTGAGGGTACGGCTTAGGGTAGGGTTTAGGTTTAGGGTTAGGGTTAGTGTTAGGGTTAGGGTACGGCTTAGGGTATGGGATAGGTTACGGTTGAGGGTACGGCGTAGGGTAGGGGTTAGGGTTAGGTTTAGGGTTAGTGTTAGGGTTAGGGTACCGCTTAGGGTATGGGATAGGGTACGGCGTAGGGTAGCGGTTAGGGTTAGGGTTAGGGTTAGGGTTAGGGTACGGCTTAGGATACGGGGTAGGGTACGGGTGAGGGTACGGCGTAGGGTAAGGGTTAGGGTTAGGGTTAGGGTTAGGGTTAGTTTTAGGGTTAGGGATTGGTTTAGGGTACGGGTTAGGATTAGCATACTTGTTCGGGTTAGGGTTTTGGTTAGGCTTAGGGTACGCGTTAGGGTTAGGGTATGGGTTAGGTTTAGGGTACACTTTAGGATTTGGGTATTTATTAAACCTATCCCACTCTCTAGATACCACTTAGCACGTAAAGGAATATTATTTGGGGTTCAGCCATGGAGAAGATTTTAGTCACTAGGATAAGATAAAGAATAAACACATTATAAAAAAATCACATAAGGTTTTCTTTTTAACCTGTTCCTTAAAACACTAGTGTTTAGGAAATCTAATGGAGGCAAAAGCAGTAAAGGGTAGTTTAGGGTTAGGGTTAGGGTTAGGGTTAGGGTAGGGCTTAGGATACGGGTGAGGGTACTGGTGAGGGTGCTGCGTAGGTTATTGGTTAGGGTTAGGGTACGGCTTAGGATACGGGTTAGGATATGGGTTAGGTTACGGCGTTGGGTATGGGTGAGGGTTAGGGTTAGGTTTAGGGTAAGGCTTTGGGTACGGGTTAGGGTACGGGTGAGGGTACGGCGTAGGGTAGAGGTTAGGGTTAGGTTTAGGGTTAGGGTACGTCTTAGGATACGGGTTAGGGTACGGGTGAGGGTACGGCGTAGCGTATGGGTTAGGGTTAGGTTTAGGGTACATCTTAGGGTACGGGTTAGGGTACAGGTGAGGGTACGGCGTAGGGTAAGGGTGAGGGTTAGGGTTAGGGTTAGGGTTAGTTTTAGGGTTAGGGAATGGTTTAGGGTACGGGTTAGGATTAGCGTACGTGTTAGGGTTAGATTTTGGGTTAGGGTTAGGGTACGCGTTAGGGTTAGAGTATGGGTTAGGGTTAGGGTACACGTTAGGATTAGGGTATTTATTAAACCTATCCCACTCTCTAGATACCACTTAGCACGTAAAGGAATATTATTAGGGATCCAGCCATGGAGAAGATTTTAGTCACTAGGATAAGATAAAGAATAAACACATTATAAAAAAATCACATTAGGATTTTCTTTTTAACCTGTTCCTTAAGACACTAGTGCTTAGGAAATCTAATAAAGGCAAAAGCAATCAAGGGTAGTTTAGGGTTAGGGTTAGGGTTAGGGTTAGTGTTAGGGTTAGGGTACGGCTTAGGGTATGGGATAGGATACGGGTGAGGGTACGGCGTAGGGTAAGGATTAGGGTTAGGGTTAGGGTTAGGGTTAGGGTATGGCTTAGGGTACGGGTGAGGGTACGGGTGAGGGTACTGCGTAGGGTATTGGTTAGGGTTAGGGTACGGCTTAGGATACGTGTTAGGGTACGGGTTAGGGTACGGCGTAGAGTGTGGGTTAGGGTTAGGGTTTGTGTTAGGGTTAGGGTTACGGTACGTCTTAGGGTACGTGTTAGGGTACGGGTGAGGGTACGGCGTAGGTTATGGGTTAGGGTTAGGGTTAGGGTACGGCTTAGGATACGGGTTAGGGTACGGGTGAGGGTACGGCGTAGTTTATGGTTTAGGGTTAGGGTTAGTTTTAGGGTTATGGTACGGCTTAGGTTATGGGATAGGGTACAGGTGAGGGTATGGCATAGGGTAGGGGTTAGGGTTAGGTTTAGGGTTAGGGTTAGGGTTAGGGTACGGCTTAGGGTACGGGTGAGGGTATGGGTGAGGATACTGCGTAGGGTATTGGTTAGGGTTAGGGTACGGCTTAGGATACGGTTTAGCGGACGTGTTAGGGTATGGCGTACGGTATGGGTTAGGGTTAGGGTTAGGGTTAGGGTTAGGGTTAGGGTTAGGGTTAGGGTACGGCTTAGGGTATGGGTTAGGGTACGGGTGAGGTTACGGCGTAGGGTATAGTTTAGGGTTAGTGTTAGGGTTAGGGTACGGCTTAGGATACGGGTTAGGGTACGGGTGAGGGTACGGCGTAGGTTATGGGTTAGGGATAGGGTTAGTGTTAGGGTTATGATACGGCTTAGGTTATGGGATAGGGTACAGGTGAGGGTATGGCATAGGGTAGGGATTAGGGTTAGGGTTAGTGTTAGGGTTAGGGTTAGGGTTAGGGTTAGGGTTAGGGTTAGGGTTAGGGTTAGGGTAGGGCTTAGGATACCGGTGAGGGTACTGGTGAGGGTACTGCGTAGGTTATTGGTTAGGGTTAGGGTACGGCTTAGGATACGGTTTAGGATATGGGTTAGGTTACGGCGTTGGGTATGGGTGAGGGTTAGGGTTAGGGTTAGGGTAAGGCTTTGGGTACGGGTTAGGGTACGGGTGAGGGTACGGCGTAGGGTAGAGGTTAGGGTTAGGTTTAGGGTTAGGGTACGGCTTAGGATACGGGTTAGGGTATGGGTGAGGGTACGGCGTAGCGTATGGGTTAGGGTTAGGGTTAGGGTTAGGGTTAGTTTTAGGGTTAGGGATTGGTTTAGGGTACGGGTTAGGATTAGCGTACGTGTTAGGGTTAGGGTTTGGGTTAGGGTTAGGGTACGCATTAGGGTTAGGGTATGGGTTAGGGTTAGGGTACACGTTAGGATTAGGGTATTTATTAAACCTATCCCACTCTCTAGATACCACTTAGCACGTAAAGGAATATTATTTAGGGTCCAGCCATGGAGAAGATTTTCGTCACTAGGATAAGATAAAGAATAAACACATTATAAAAAAATCACATTAGGATTTTCTTTTTAACCTGTTCCTTAAAACACTAGTGCTTAGGAAATCTAATGGAGGCAAAAGCAATCAAGGGTAGTTTAGGGTTAGGGTTAGGGTTAGTGTTAGGGTTAGGGTACGGCTTAGGGTATGGGATAGGGTATGGGTGAGGATACGGCATAGGGTAGGGTTTAGGGTTAAGGTTAGTGTTAGGGTTAGGGTTAGGGTATGGCTTAGGGTACGGGTGAGGGTACTGTGTAGGTCATTGGTTAGGGTTAGGTTAAGGCTTAGGATACAGGTTATTGTAAGGGTTAGGGTACGGCGCAGGGTATGGGTAAGGGTTAGGGTTAGGGTTAGGGTTAGAGTTAGGGTACGGCTTAGGGTACGGGTTAGGGTACGGGTGAGGGTACGGCGTAGTGTATAGGTTAGTGTTAGGGTTAGGGTACGGCTTAGGGTACGGGTTAGGTTACGGGTGAGGGTACGGATGAGGGTACTGCGTAGGGTATTGGTTAGGGTTAGGGTACGGCTTACGATACGTGTTAGGGTACGGGTTAGGGTATGGCGTAGAGTGTGGGTTAGGGTTAGGGTTAGTGTTAGTGTTAGGGTTACGGTATGTCTTAGGGTACGTGTTAGGGTACAGGTGAGGGTACGGCGTACGTTATGGCTTAGGGATAGGGTTAGTGTTAGGGTTATGATACGGCTTAGGTTATGGGATAGGGTACAGGTGAGGGTATGGCATAGGGTAGGGGTTAGGGTTAGGGTTAGTGTTAGGGTTAGGGTTAGGGTACGGCTTAGGGTACGGGTGAGGGTATGGGTGAGGATACTGCGTAGGGTATTGGTTAGGGTTAGGGTACGGCTTAGAATACGGGTTAGGGTACGGGTTAGGGTACGGCGTAGGGTATGGGTTACGGTTAGGGTTAGGGTTAGTGTTAGGGTTAGGGTACCGCTTAGGGTATGGGATAGGGTACGGCGTAGGGTAGCGGTTAGGGTTAGGGTTAGGGTTAGGGTTAGGGTACGGCTTAGGATACGGGTTAGGGTACGGGTGAGGGTACGGCGTAGCGTATGGGTTAGAGTTAGGTTTAGGGTTAGGGTACGGCTTAGGGTACGGGTTAGGGTACGGGTGAGGGTACGGCGTAGGTTATGGGTTAGGGTTAGGGTTAGGGTTAGGGTTAGTTTTAGGGTTAGGGTTTAGGGTTAGGGTTAGGGTTAGGGTTAGGGTTAGGGTTAGGGTTAGGGTAGGGCTTAGGATACGGGTGAGGGTACTGGTGAGGGTACTGCGTAGGTTATTGGTTAGGGTTAGGGTACGGCTTAGGATACGGGTTAGGATATGGGTTAGGTTACGGCGTTGGGTATGGGTGAGGGTTAGGGTTAGGGTTAGGGTAAGGCTTTGGGTACGGGTGAGGGTACGGGTGAGGGTACGGCGTAGGGTAGAGGTTAGGGTTAGGTTTAGGGTTAGGGTACGGCTTAGGATACGGGTTAGGGTATGGGTGAGGGTACGGCGTAGCGTATGGGTTAGGGTTAGGGTTAGGGTTAGGGTTAGTTTTAGGGTTAGGGATTGGTTTAGGGTACGGGTTAGGATTAGCGTACGTGTTAGGGTTAGGGTTTGGGTTAGGGTTAGGGTACGCATTAGGGTTAAGGTGTGGGTTAGGTTTAGGGTACACGTTAGGATTAGGGTATTTATTAAACCTATCCCACTCTCTAGATAGCACTTAGCACGTAAAGGAATATTATTTAGGGTCCAGCCATGGAGAAGATTTTCGTCACTAGGATAAGATAAAGAATAAACACATTATAAAAAAATCACATTAGGATTTTCTTTTTAACCTGTTCCTTAAAACACTAGTGCTTAGGAAATCTAATGGAGGCAAAAGCAGTCAACGGTAGTTTAGGGTTAGAGTTAGGGTTAGGGTTAGTGTTAGGGTTAGGGTACGGCTTAGGGTATGGGATAGGGTATGGGTGAGGGTACGGCATAGGGTAGGGTTTAGGGTTAGGGTTAGTGTTAGGGTTAGGGTTAGGGTATGGCTTAGGGTACGGGTGAGGGTACTGTGTAGGTCATTGGTTAGGGTTAGGTTAAGGCTTAGGATACAGGTTATTGTATGGGTTAGGGTACGGCACAGGGTATGGGTAAGGGTTAGGGTTAGGGTTAGGGTTAGAGTTAGGGTACGGCTTAGGGTACGGGTTAGGGTACGGGTGAGGGTACGGCGTAGTGTATAGGTTAGGGTTAGGGTTAGGGTACGGCTTAGGGTACGGGTTAGGTTACGGGTGAGGGTACGGCGTAGGGTATGGGTTAGGGTTAGGGTTAGGGTTAGTGTTAGTGTTAGGGTTAGGGTACGGCTTAGCGTATGGGATAGGGTACGGGTGAGGGTACAGCGTAGGGTAGGGGTTAGGGTTAGAGTTAAGGTTAGGGTTGGGGTTAGGGTACGGCTTAGGGTACGGGTGAGGGTACTGCGTAGGGTATTGGTTAGGGTTAGGATATGGCTTAGGATACGGGTTAGGGTAGGGGTTGGGGTATGGCGTAGGGTATGGGTTAGGGTTAGGGTTAGGGTTAGGGTTAGGGTTAGGGTACGGCTTAGGATACGGGTTAGGGTACGGGTGAGGGTACGGCGTAGCGTATGGGTTAGGGTTAGGGTTAGGGTACGTCTTAGGGTACGGGTTAGGGTACGGGTGAGGGTATGGCGTAGGGTAGGGTTAGGGTTAGGGTTAGGGTTAGGGTTAGTTTTAGGGTTAGGGATTGGTTTAGTGTACGGGTTAGTATTAGCGTACGTGTTAGGGTTAGGTTTTGGGTTAGGGTTAGGGTACGCGTTAGGGTTAGGGTATGGGTTAGGGTTAGGGTACACGTTAGGATTAGGGTATTTATTAAACCTATCCCACTCTCTAGGTACCACTTAGCACGTAAAGGAATATTATTAGGGATCCAGCCATGGAGAAGATTTTAGTCACTAGGATAAGATAAAGAATAAACACATTATAAAAAAATCACATTAGGATTTTCTTTTTAACCTGTTCCTTAAAACACTAGTGCTTAGGAAATCTAATAGAGGCAAAAGCAATCAAGGGTATTTTAGGGTTAGGGTTAGGGTTAGGGTAAGTGTTAGGGTTAGGGTACGGCTTAGGGTATTTGATAGGGTACGTGTGAGGGTACGGCGTAGGGTAGGGGTTAGGGTTAGGGTTAGGGTATGGCTTAGGGTACGGGTGAGGGTACGGGTGAGGGTACTGAGTAGCGTATTGGTTAGGGTTAGGGTACGGCTTAGGATACGTGTTAGGGTACGGATTAGGGTACGGCGTAGGTTATGGGTTAGGGTTAGTGTTAGGGTTAGGTTTACGGTATGTCTTAGGGTACGTTTTAGGGTACGGGTGAGGGTACGGCGTAGGTTATGGGTTAGGGTTAGTGTTAGGGTTAGGGTTAGGGTACGGCTTAGGATACGGGTTAGGGTACGGCGTAGGTTATGGGTTAGGGTTAGGGTTAGTGTTAGGGTTATGGTACGGCTTAGGTTATGGGATAGGGTACAGGTGAGGGTATGGCATAGGGTAGGGGTTAGGGTTAGGGTTAGGGTTAGGGTTAGGGTTAGGGTACGGCTTACGGTACGGGTGAGGGTATGGGTGTGGATACTGCGTAGGGTATTGATTAGGGTTAGGGTACGGCTTAGGATACGGGTTAGGGTACGTGTTAGGGTATGGCGTACGGTATGGGTTAGGGTTAGGGTTAGGGTTAGGGTCAGGGTTAGGTTTAGGGTACGGCTTAGGGTACGGGTTAGGGTATGGGTGAGGTTACGGCATAGGGTATAGTTTAGGGTTAGGGTTAGGGTACGGCTTAGGATACGGGTTAGGGTACGGGTGAGGGTACGGCGTAGCGTATGGTTTAGGGTTAGGGTTAGGGTTAGGGTACGGCTTAGGGTACGGGTTAGGGTACGGGTGAGGGTACGGCGTACGTTATGGGTTAGGGTTAGGGTTAGGGTTAGGGTTAGTTTTAGGGTTAGGGATTGGTGTAGGGTACGGGTTAGGATTAGCATACGTGTTCGGGTTAGGGTTTTGGTTAGGGTTAGGGTACGCGTTAGGGTTAGGGTATGGGTTAGGTTTAGGGTACACTTTAGGATTAGGGTATTTATTAAACCTATCCCACTCTCTAGATACCACTTAGCACGTAAAGGAATATTATTTGGGGTTCAGCCATGGAGAAGATTTTAATCACTAGGATAAGATAAATAATAAACACATTATAAAAAAATCATATAAGGTTTTCTTTTTAACCTGTTCTTTAAAACACTAGTGTTTAGGAAATCTAATGGAGGCAAAAGCAGTAAAGGGTAGTTTAGGGTTAGGGTTAGGGTTAGGGTTAGGGTAGGGCTTAGTATACGGGTGAGGGTACTGGTGAGGGTACTGCGTAGGTTATTGGTTAGGGTTAGGGTACGGCTTAGGATACGGGTTAGGGTATGGGTGAGGGTACGGCGTAGCGTATGGGTTAGGGTTAGGGTTAGGGTTAGGTTTAGTTTTAGGGTTAGGGATTGGTTTAGGGTACGGGTTAGGATTAGCGTACGTGTTAGGGTTAGGGTTTGGGTTAGGGTTAGGGTACGCATTAGGGTTAGGGTATGGGTTAGGGTTAGGGTACACGTTAGGATTAGGGTATTTATTAAACCTATCCCACTCTCTAGATACCACTTAGCACGTAAAGGAATATTATTTAGGGTCCAGCCATGGAGAAGATTTTCGTCACTAGGATAAGATAAAGAATAAACACATTATAAAAAAATCACATTAGGATTTTCTTTTTAACCTGTTCCTTAAAACACTAGTGCTTAGGAAATCTAATGGAGGCAAAAGCAGTCAAGGGTAGTTTAGGGTTAGGGTTAGGGTTAGGGTTAGTGTTAGGGTTAGGGTACAGCTTAGGGTATGGGATAGCGTATGGGTGAGGGTACGGCATAGGGTAGGTTTTAGGGTTAGGGTTAGTGTTAGTGTTAGGGTTAGGGTATGGCTTAGGGTACGGGTGAGGGTACTGTGTAGGTCATTGGTTAGGGTTAGGTTAAGGCTTAGGATACAGGTTATTGTATGTGTTAGGGTACGGCGCAGGGTATGGGTAAGGGTTAGGTTTAGGGTTAGAGTTAGGGTACGGCTTAGGGTACGGGTTAGGGTACGGGTGAGGGTACGGCGTAGTGTATAGGTTAGGGTTAGGGTTAGGGTACGGCTTAGGGTACGGGTTAGGTTACGGGTGAGGGTACGGCGTAGGGTATGGGTTAGGGTTAGGGTTAGGGTTAGTGTTAGGGTTAGGGTACGGCTTAGCGTATGGGATAGGGTACGGGTGAGGGTACGGCGTACGGTAGGGATTAGGGTTAGAGTTAGGGTTAGGGTTGGGGTTAGGGTATGGCTTAGGGTACGGGTGAGGGTACGGGTGAGGGTACTGCGTAGGGTATTGGTTAGGGTTAGGATACGGCTTAGGATACGGGTGTAGGGTACGGGTTAGGGTATCACGTAGGGTATTGGTTAGGGTTAGGTTTAGGGTTAGGGTTAGGTTTAGGGTACGGGTGAGGGTACGGGTGAGGGTACTGCGTAGGGTATTGGTTAGGGTTAGGATACGGCTTAGGATACGGTTAGGGTACGGGTTAGGGTACGGCATAGGGTATGGGTTAGGGTTAGGGTTAGGGTTAGGGTTAGTGTTAGGGTACGGCTTAGGGTACGGGTTAGGCTACGGGTGAGGGTACGGCGTAGGGTACAGTTTAGGGTTAGGTTTAGGGTTAGGGTTAGGGTACGGCGTAGGGTACGGGTTAGGGTACGGTTGATGGTACGACGTAGGGTATAGGTTAGAGTTAGGGTTAGGGTACGGCTTAGGATACGGTTTAGGGTACGGGTGAGGGTACGGCGTAGCGTATGGGTTAGGGTTAGGGTTAGGGTTAAGGTTAGGGTACGGCTTAGGGTACGGGTGAGGGTACTGGTGAGTGTACTGCGTAGGTTACTGGTTAGGGTTAGGGTACGGCTTAGGATACGGGTTAGGATATGGGTTAGGTTACGGCGTTGGGTATGGGTGAGGGTTAGGGTTAGGGTTAGGGTAAGGCTTTGGGTATGGGTTAGGGTACGGGTGAGGGTACGGCGTAGGTTATGGGTTAGGGTTAGGGTTAGTGTTAGGGTTAGGGTACGGCTTAGGCTATGGGATAGGGTATGGGTGAGGGTACGGCATAGGGTAGGTTTTAGGGTTAGGGTTAGTGTTAGGGTTAGGGTTAGGGTATGGCTTAGGGTACGGGTGAGGGTACTGTGTAGGTCATTGGTTAGGGTTAGGTTAAGGCTTAGGATACAGGTTATTGTATGGGTTAGGGTACGGCGCAGGGTATGGGTAAGGGTTAGGGTTAGGGTTAGGGTTAGAGTTAGGGTACGGCTTAGGGTACGGGTTAGGGTACGGGTGAGGGTACGGCGTAGTGTATAGGTTAGGGTTAGGGTTAGGGTACGGCTTAGGGTACGGGTTAGGTTACGAGTGAGGGTACGGCGTAGGGTATGGGTTAGGGTTAGGGTTAGTGTTAGTGTTAGGGTTAGGGTACGGCTTAGCGTATGGGATAGGGTACGGGTGAGGGTACGGCGTAGGGTAGGGGTTAGGGTTAGAGTTACGGTTAGGGTTGGTGTTAGGGTACGGCTTAGGGTACGGGTGAGGGTACTGCGTAGGGTGTTGGTTAGGGTTAGGATACGGCTTAGGATACGGGTTAGGGTACGGGTTAGGGTATGGCGTAGGGTATGGGTTAGGGTTAGTGTTAGGGTTAGGGTTAGGGTTATGGTACGGCTTAGGATACGGGTTAGGGTACGGGTGAGGGTACGGCGTAGCGTATGGGTTAGAGTTAGGGTTAGGGTACGTCTTAGGGTATGGGTTAGGGTACGGCTGAGGGTACGGCGTAGGGTAAGGGTTAGGGTTAGGGTTAGGGTTAGGGTATGGCTTAGGGTACGGGTGAGGGTACGGGTGAGGGTACTGCGTAGGGTATTGGTTAGGGTTAGGGTACGGCTTAGACTACGTGTTAGGGTACGGGTTAGGGTACGGCGTAGAGTGTGGGTTAGGGTTAGGGTTAGTGTTAGGGTTAGGGTTACGGTACGTCTTAGGGTACGTGTTAGGGTACGGGTGAGGGTACGGCGTAGGTTATGGGTTAGGGTTAGGGTTAGGGTTAGGGTTAGGGTACGGCTTAGGATACGGGTTAGGGTACGGGTGAGGGTACGGCGTAGGTTATGGGTTAGGGGTAGGGTTAGTGTTAGGGTTATGGTACGGCTTAGGTTATGGGATAGGGTACAGGTGAGGGTATGGCATAGGGTAGAGTTTAGGGTTAGGGTTAGGGTTAGGGTTAGGGTACGGCTTCGGGTACGGGTGAGGGTATGGGTGAGGATACTGCGTAGGGTATTGGTTAGGGTTAGTTTTATGGTTAGGGATTGGTTTAGGGTACGGGTTAGGGTATGGCGTACGGTATGGGTTAGGGTTAGGGTTAGGGTTAGGGTTAGGGTTAGGGTACGGCTTAGGGTACGGGTTAGGGTACGGGTGAGGGTACGGTGTAGGTTATGGGTTAGGGTTAGGGTTAGGGTTAGTTTTAGGGTTAGGGATTGGTTTAGGGTACGGGTTAGGATTAGCATACGTGTTCGGGTTAGGGTTTTGGTTAGGGTTAGGGTACGCGTTAGGGTTAGGGTATGGGTTAGGTTTAGGGTACACTTTAGGATTAGGGTATTTATTAAACCTATCCCACTCTCTAGATACCACTTAGCACGTAAAGGAATATTATTTGGGGTTCAGCCATGGAGAAGATTTTAGTCACTAGGATAAGATAAAGAATAAACACATTATAAAAAAATCACATAAGGTTTTCTTTTTAACCTGTTCCTTAAAACACTAGTGTTTAGGAAATCTAATGGAGGCAAAAGCAGTAAAGGGTAGTTTAGGGTTAGGGTTAGGGTTAGGGTTAGGGTTAGGGTACGGCTTAGGGTATGGGATAGGGTATGGTTGAGGGTACGGCATAGGGTAGGGTTTAGGGTTAGGGATAGGGTTAGGGTTAGGGTTAGGGTATGGCTTAGGGTACGGGTGAGGGTACTGTGTAGGTCATTGGTTAGGGTTAGGTTAAGGCTTAGGATACAGGTTATTGTATGGGTTAGGGTACGGCGCAGGGTATGGGTAAGGGTTAGGGTTAGGGTTAGGATTAGAGTTAGGGTACGGCTTAGGGTACGGGTTAGGGTACGGGTGAGGGTACGGCGTAGTGTATAGGTTAGGGTTAGGGTTAGGGTACGGCTTAGGGTACGGGTTAGGTTACGGGTGAGGGTACGGCGTAGGGTATGGGTTAGGGTTAGGGTTAGGGTTAGTGTTAGTGTTAGGGTTAGGGTACGGCTTAGCGTATGGGATAGGGTACGGGTGAGGGTACGGCGTAGGGTAGGGGTTAGGGTTAGAGTTAGGGTTAGGGTTGGGGTTAGGGTACGGCTTAGGGTACGGGTGAGGGTACGGGTGAGGGTACTGCGTAGGGTATTGGATAGGGTTAGGATATGGCTTAGGATACGGGTTAGGGTACGGGTTAGGGTATGGCGTAGGGTATGGGTTAGGGTTAGGGTTAGGGTTAGGGTTAGGGTTAGGGTACGGCTTAGGATACGGGTTAGGGTACGGGTGAGGGTACGGCGTAGCCAATAGGTTAGGGTTAGGGTTAGGGTACGTCTTAGGGTACGGGTTATGGTACGGGTGAGGGTACGGCGTAGGGTAAGGGTTAAGGTTAGGGTTAGGGTTAGGGTTAGTTTTAGGGTTAGCGATTGGTTTAGGGTACGGGTTAGGATTAGCGTACGTGTTAGGTTTAGGTTTTGGGTTAGGGTTAGGGTTCGCGTTAGGGTTAGGGTATGGGTTAGGGTTAGGGTACACGTTAGGATTAGGGTATTTATTAAACCTATCCCACTCTCTAGATACCACTTAGCACGTAAAGGAATATTATTAGGGATCCAGCCATGGAGAAGATTTTAGTCACTAGGATAAGATAAAGAATAAACACATTATAAAAAAATCACATTAGGATTTTCTTTTTAACCTGTTCCTTAAAACACTAGTGCTTAGGAAATCTAATAGAGGCAAAAGCAATCAAGGGTAGTTTAGGGTTAGGGTTAGGGTTAGGGTTAGTGTTAGGGTTAGGGTATGGCTTAGGGTACGGGTGAGGGTACGGGTGAGGGTACTGCATAGGGTATTGGTTAGGGTTAGGGTACGGCTTAGGATGCGTGTTAGGGTACGGGTTAGGGTACGGCGTAGAGTGTGGGTTAGGGTTAGGGTTAGTGTTAGGGTTAGGGTTACGGTACGTCTTAGGGTACGTGTTAGGGTACGGGTGAGTGTACGGCGTAGGTTATTGGTTAGGGTTAGGGTACGGCTTAGGATACGGGTTAGGATATGGGTTAGGTTACGGCGTTGGGTATGGGTGAGGGTTAGGGTTAAGGTTAGGGTAAGGCTTTGGGTACGGGTTAGGGTACGGGTGAGGGTACGGCGTAGCGTATGGTTTAGGGTTAGGGTTAGGGTTAGGGTTAGTTTTAGGGTTAGGGATTGGTTTAGGGTACGGGTTAGGATTAGCGTACGTGTTAGGGTTAGGGTTTGGGTTAGGTTTAGGGTACGCATTAGGGTTAGGGTGTGGGTTAGGGTTAGGGTACACGTTAGGATTAGGGTATTTATTAAACCTATCCCACTCTCTAGATACCACTTAGCACGTAAAGGAATATTATTTAGGGTCCAGCCATGGAGAAGATTTTCGTCACTAGGATAAGATAAAGAATAAACACATTATAAAAAAATCACATTAGGATTTTCTTTTTAACCTGTTCCTTAAAACACTAGTGCTGAGGAAATCTAATGGAGGCAAAAGCAGTCAAGGGTAGTTTAGGGTTAGGGTTAGGGTTAGGGTTAGTGTTAGGGTTAGGGTACGGCTTAGGGTATGGGATAGGGTATGGGTGAGGGTACGGCATAGGGTAGGGTTTAGGGTTAGGGTTAGTGTTAGGGTTAGGGTTAGGGTATGGCTTAGGGTACGGGTGAGGGTACTGTGTAGGTCATTGGTTAGGGTTAGGTTAAGGCTTAGGATACAGGTTATTGTATGGGTTAGGGTACGGCGCAGGGTATGGGTAAGGGTTAGGGTTAGGGTTAGGGTTAGAGTTAGGGTACGGCTTAGGGTACGGGTTAGGGTACGGGTGAGGGTACGGCGTAGTGTATAGGTTAGGGTTAGGGTTAGGGTACGGCTTAGGGTACGGGTTAGGTTACGGGTGAGGGTACGGTGTAGGGTATGGGTTAGGGTTAGGGTTAGGGTACGTCTTAGGGTACGGGTTAGGGTACGGGTGAGGGTATGGCGTAGGGTAAGTGTTAGGGTTAGGGTTAGGGTTAGTTTTAGGGTTAGGGATTGGTTTAGGGTACGGGTTAGGATTAGCGTACGTGTTAGGGTTAGGTTTTGGGTTAGGGTTAGGGTACGCGTTAGGGTTAGGGTATGGGTTAGGGTTAGGGTACACGTTAGGATTAGTGTATTTATTAAACCTATCCCACTCTCTAGATACCACGTAGCACGTAAGGGAATATTATTAGGGATCCAGCCATGGAGAAGATTTTAGTCACTAGGATAAGATAAAGAATAAACACATTATAAAAAAATCACATTAGGATTTACTTTTTAACCTGTTCCTTAGAACACTAGTGCTTAGGAAATCTAATAGAGGCAAAAGCAATCAAGGGTAGTTTAGGGTTAGGGTTAGGGTTAGGGTTAGTGTTAGGGTTAGGGTACGGCTTAGGGTATGGGATAGGGTACGGGTGAGGGTACGGCGTAGGGTAGGGGTTAGGGTTAGGGTTAGGGTTAGGGTTAGGGTATGGCTTAGGGTACGGGTGAGGGTACGGGTGAGGGTACTGCGTAGGGTATTGGTTAGGGTTAGGGTACGGCTTAGGATACGTGTTAGGTTACGGATTAGGCTACGGCGTAGAATGTGGGTTAGGGTTAGGGTTAGTGTTAGGGTTAGGGTTACGGTACGTCTAAGGTTACGTGTTAGGGTACGGGTGAGGGTACGGCGTAGGTTATGGGTTAGGGTTAGGGTTAGGGTTAGGGTTAGGGTACGGCTTAGGGTACGGGTTAGGGTACGGGTGAGGGTACGGCGTAGTGTATAGGTTAGGGTTAGGGTTAGGGTACGGCTTAGGGTACGGGTTAGGTTACGGGTGAGGGTACGGCGTAGGGTATGGGTTAGGGTTAGAGTTAGGGTTAGTGTTACTGTTAGGGTTAGGGTACGGCTTAGCGTATGGGATAGGGTACGGGTGAGGGTACGGCGTAGGGTAGGGGTTAGGGTTAGAGTTAGGGTTAGGGTTGGGGTTAGGGTACGGCTTAGTTTATGGGATAGGGTACAGGTGAGGGTATGGCATAGGGTAGGGGTTAGGGTTAGGGTTAGGGTTAGGGTACGGCTTAGGGTACGGGTGAGGGTATGGGTGAGGATACTGCGTAGGGTATTGGTTAGGGTTAAGGTACGGCTTAGGATACGGGTTAGGGTACGTGTTAGGGTATGGCGTACGGTATGGGTTAGGGTTAGGGTTAGGGTTAGGGTTAGGGTACGGCTTAGGGTACGGGTTAGGGTACGGGTGAGGTTACGGCGTAGGGTATAGTTTAGAGTTAGGGTTAGGGTTAGGGTACGGCTTAGGATACGGGTTAGGGTACGGGTGAGGGTACGGCGTAGCGTATGGTTTAGGGTTAGGGTTAGGGTTAGGGTACGGGTTAGGGTACGGGTGAGGGTACGGCGTAGGTTATGGGTTAGGGTTAGGGTTAGGGTTAGGGTTAGTTTTAGGGTTAGGGATTGGTTTAGGGTATGGGTTAGGATTAGCATACTTGTTCGGGTTAGGGTTTTGGTTAGGGTTAGGGTACGCGTTAGGGTTAGGGTATGGGTTAGGTTTAGGGTACACTTTAGGATTAGGGTATTTATTAAACCTATCCCACTCTCTAGATACCACTTAGCACGTAAAGGAATATTATTTGGGGTTCAGCCATGGAGAAGATTTTAGTCACTAGGATAAGATAAAGTATAAACACATTATAAAAAAATCACATAAGGTTTTCTTTTTAACCTGTTCCTTTAAACACTAGTGTTTAGGAAATCTACTGGAGGCAAAAACAGTAAAGGGTAGTTTAGGGTTAGGGTTAGGGTTAGGGTTAGGGTAGGGCTTAGGATACGGGTGAGGGTACTGGTGAGGGTACTGCGTAGGTTATTGGTTAGGGTTAGGGTACGGCTTAGGATACGGGTTAGGATATGGGTTAGGTTACGGCGTTGGGTATGGGTGAGGGTTAGGGTTAGGGTTAGGGTAAGGCTTTGGGTACGGGTTAGGGTACGGGTGAGGGTACGGCGTAGGGTAGAGGTTAGGGTTAGGTTTAGGGTTAGGGTACGGCTTAGGATACGGGTTAGGGTATGGGTGAGGGTACGGCGTAGCGTATGGGTTAGGGTTAGGGTTAGGGTTAGGGTTAGTTTTAGGGTTAGGGCTTGGTTTATGGTACAGCTTAGGATTAGCGTACGTGTTAAGGTTAGGGTTTGGGTTAGGGTTAGGGTACGCATTAGGGTTAGGGTATGGGTTAGGGTTAGGGTACACGTTAGGATTAGGGTATTTATTAAACCTATCCCACTCTCTAGATACCACTTAGCACGTAAAGGAATATTATTTAGGGTCCAGCCATGGAGAAGATTTTCGTCACTAGGATAAGATAAAGAATAAACACATTATAAAAAAATCACATTAGGATTTTCTTTTTAACCTGTTCCTTAAAACACTCGTGCTTAGGAAATCTAATGGAGGCAAAAGCAGTCAAGGGTAGTGTAGGGTTAGGGTTAGGGATAGGGTTAGTGTTAGGGTTAGGGTACGGCTTAGGGTATGGGATAGGGTATGGGTGAGGGTACGGCATAGGGTAGGGTTTAGGGTTAGGGTTAGTGTTAGGGTTAGGGTTAGGGTATGGCTTAGGGTACGGGTGAGGGTACTGTGTAGGTCATTGGTTAGGGTTAGGTTAAGGCTTAGGATACAGGTTATTGTATGGGTTAGGGTACGGCGCAGGGTATGGGTAACGGTTAGGGTTAGGGTTAGGGTTAGAGTTAGGGTACGGCTTAGGGTACGGGTTAGGGTACGGGTGAGGGTACGGCGTAGGGTATGGGTTAGGGTTAGGGTTAGGGTTAGTGTTAGTGTTAGGGTTAGGGTACGGCTTAGCGTATGGGATAGGGTACGGGTGAGGGTACGGCGTAGGGTAGGGGTTAGGGTTAGAGTTAGGGTTAGGGTTGGGGTTAGGGTACGGCTTAGGGAACGGGTGAGGGTATGGGTGAGGATACAGCATAGGGTATTGGTTAGGGTTAGGGTACGGCTTAGGTTACGGTTTAGGGTACGTGTTAGGGTATGGCGTACGGTATGGGTTAGGGTTAGGGTTAGGGTTAGGGTTAGGGTTAGGGTACGGCTTAGGGTACGTGTTAGGGTACGAGTGAGGTTACGGCGTAGGGTATAGTTTAGGGTTAGGGTTAGGGTTAGGGTACGGCTTAGGATACGGGTTAGGGTACGGGTGAGGGTACTGCGTAGCGAATGGTTTAGGGTTAGGGTTAGGGTTAGGGTACGGCTTAGGGTACGGGTTAGAGTACGGGTGAGGGTACGGTGTAGGTTATGGGTTAGGGTTAGGGTTAGGGTTAGTTTTAGGGTTAGGGATTGTTTTAGGGTACGGGTTAGGATTAGCATACGTGTTCGGGTTAGGGTTTTGGTTAGGGTTAGGGTACGCGTTAGGGTTAGGGTATGGGTTAGGTTTAGGGTACACTTTAGGATTAGGGTATTTATTAAACCTATCCCACTCTCTAGATACCACTTAGCACGTAAAGGAATATTATTTGGGGTTCAGCCATGGAGAAGATTTTAGTCACTAGGATAAGATAAAGAATAAACACATTATAAAAAAATCACATAAGGTTTTCTTTTTAACCTGTTCCTTAAAACACTAGTGTTTAGGAAATCTAATGGAGGCAAAAGCAGTAAAGGGTAGTTTAGGGTTAGGGTTAGGGTTAGGGTTAGGGTAGGGCTTAGGATACGGGTGAGGGTACTGGTGAGGGTACTGCGTAGGTTATTGGTTAGGGTTAGGGTACGGCTTAGGATACGGGTTAGGATATGGGTTAGGTTACGGTGTTGGGTATGGGTGAGGGTTAGGGTTAAGGTTAGGGTAAGGCTTTGTGTACGGGTTAGGGTACGGGTGAGGGTACGGCGTAGTGTATGGTTTAGGGTTAGGGTTAGGGTTAGGGTTAGTTTTAGGGTTAGGGATTGGTTTAGGGTACGGGTTAGGATTAGCGTACGTGTTAGGGTTAGGGTTTGGGTTAGGGTTAGGGTACGCATTAGGGTTAGGGTGTGGGTTAGGGTTAGGGTACACGTTAGGATTAGGGTATTTATTAAACCTATCCCACTCTCTAGATACCACTTAGCACGTAAAGGAATATTATTTAGGGTCCATCCATGGAGAAGATTTTCGTCCCTAGGATAAGATAAAGAATAAACACATTATAAAAAAATCACATTAGGATTTTCTTTTTAACCTGTTCCTTAAAACACTAGTGCTTAGGAAATCAAATGGAGGCAAAAGCAGTCAAGGGTAGTGTAGGGTTAGGGTTAGCGTTAGGGTTAGTTTTAGTGTTAGGGTACGGCTTAGGGTATGGGATAGGGTATGGGTGAGGGTAGGCATATGGTAGGGTTTAGGGTTAGGGTTAGTGTTAGGGTTAGGGTTAGGGTATGGCTTAGGGTACGGGTGAGGGTACTGTGTAGGTCATTGGTTAGGGTTAGGTTAAGGCTTAGGATACAGGTTATTGTATGGGTTAGGGTACGGCGCAGGGTATGGGTAAGGGTTAGGGTTAGGGTTAGGGTTAGAGTTAGGGTACGGCTTAGGGTACGGGTTAGGGTACGGGTGAGGGTACGGCGTAGTGTATAGGTTACGGTTAGGGTTAGGGTACGGCTTAGGGTACGGGTTAGGCTACGGGTGAGGGTACGGTGTAGGGTATGGGTTAGGGTTAGGGTTAGGGTACGTCTTAGGGTACGGGTTAGGGTACGGGTGAGGGTACGGCGTAGGGTAAGGGTTAGGGTTAGGGTTAGGGTTAGTTTTAGGATTAGGGATTGGTTTAGGGTACGGGTTAGGATTAGCGTACGTGTTAGGGTTAGGTTTTGGGTTAGGGTTAGGGTACGCGTTAGGGTTAGGGTATGGCTTAGGGTTAGGGTACACGTTAGGATTAGGGTATTTATTAAACCTATCCCACTCTCTAGATACCACGTAGCACGTAAAGGAATATTATTAGGGATCCAGCCATGGAGAAGATTTTAGTCACTAGGATAAGATAAAGAATAAACACATTATAAAAAAATCACATTAGGATTTTCTTTTTAACCTGTTCCTTAAAACACTAGTGCTTAGAAAATCTAATAGAGGCAAAAGCAATCAAGGGTAGTTTAGGGTTAGGGTTAGGGTTAGGGTTAGTGTTAGGGTTAGGGTACGGCTTAGGGTATGGGATAGGGTACGGGTGAGGGTACGGCGTAGGGTAGGGGTTACGGTTTGGGATAGGGTTAGGGTTAGGGTATGGCTTAGGGTACGGGTGAGGGTACGGGTGAGGGTACTGCGTAGGGTATTGTTTAGGGTTAGGGTACGGCTTAGGATACGTGTTAGGGTACGGGTTAGGGTACGGCATAGAGTGTGGGTTAGGGTTAGGGTTAGTGTTAGGGTTAGGTTTACGGTACGTCTTAGGGTACGTGTTAGGGTACGGGTGAGGGTACGGCGTAGGTTATGGGTTAGGGTTAGGGTTAGGGTTAGGGTTAGGGTACGGCTTAGGATACGGGTTAGGGTACGGGTTTGGGTATGGCGTAGGTTATGGTTTAGGGTTAGGGTTAGTGTTAGGGTTATGGTACGGCTTAGGTTATGGGATAGGGTACAGCTGAGGGTATGGCATAGGGTAGGGGTTAGGGTTAGGGTTAGGGTTAGGGTTAGGGTTAGGTTACGGCTTAGGGTATGGGTTAGGGTATGGGTGAGGATACTGCGTAGAGTATTGGTTAGGGTTAGGGTACGGCTTAGGATACGGGTTAGGGTACGTGTTAGGGTATGGCGTACGGTATGGGTTAGGGTTAGGGTTAGGGTTAGGGTTAGGGTTAGGGTTAGGGTACGGCTTAGGGTACGGGTTAGGGTACGGGTGAGGTTACGGCGTAGGGTATAGTTTAGAGTTAGGGTTAGGGTTAGGGTACGGCTTAGGATACGGGTTAGGGTACGGGTGAGGGTACGGCGTAGCGTATGGTTTAGGGTTAGGGTTAGGGTTAGGGTACGGCTTAGGGTACGGGTTAGGGTACGGGTGAGGGTACGGCGTAGGTATGGGTTAGGGTTAGGGTTAGGGTTAGGTTTAGTTTTAGGGTTAGGGATTGGTTTAGGGTACGGGTTAGGATTAGCATACTTGTTCGGGTTAGGGTTTTGGTTAGGGTTAGGGTACGCGTTAGGGTTAGGGTATGGGTTAGGTTTAGGGTACACTTTAGGATTAGGGTATTTATTAAATCTATCCCACTCTCTAGATACCACTTAGCACGTAAAGGAATATTATTTGGGGTTCAGCCATGGAGAAGATTTTAGTCACTAGGATAAGATAAAGAATAAACACATTATAAAAAAATCACATAAGGTTTTCTTTTCAACCTGTTCCTTACAACACTAGTGTTTAGGAAATCTAATGGAGGCAAAAGCAGTAAAGGGTAGTTTAGGGTTAGGGTTAGGGTTAGGGTTAGGGTAGGGCTTAGGATACGGGTGAGGGTACTGGTGAGGGTACTGCGTAGGTTATTGGTTAGGGTTAGGGTACGGCTTAGGATACGGGTTAGGATATGGGTTAGGTTATGGCGTTGGGTATGGGTGAGGGTTAGGGTTAGGGTTAGGGTAAGGCTTTGGGTACGGGTTAGGGTACGGGTGAGGGTATGGCGTAGGGTAGAGGTTAGGGTTAGGTTTAGTGTTAGGGTACGGCGTAGGATACGGTTTAGGGTATGGGTGAGGGTACGACGTAGCGTATGGGTTAGGGTTAGGGTTAGGGTTAGGGTTAGTTTTAGGGTTAGGGCTTGGTTTAGCGTACAAGTTAGGATTAGCGTACGTGTTAGGGTTAGGGTTTGGGTTAGGGTTAGGGTACGCATTAGGGTTAGGGTATGGGTTAGGGTTAGGGTACACGTTAGGATTAGGGTATTTATTAAACCTATCCCACTCTCTAGATACCACTTAGCACGTAAAGGAATATTATTTAGGGTCCAGCCATGGAGAAGATTTTCGTCACTAGGATAAGATAAAGAATAAACACATTATAAAAAAATCACATTAGGATTTTCTTTTTAACCTGTTCCTTAAAACACTCGTGCTTAGGAAATCTAATGGAGGCAAAAGCAGTCAAGGGTAGTTTAGGGTTAGGGTTAGGGTTAGGGTTAGTGTTAGGGTTAGGGTACGGCTTAGGGTATGGGATAGGGTATGGGTGAGGGTACGGCATAGAGTAGGGTTTAGGGTTAGGGTTAGTGTTAGGGTTAGGGTTAGAGTATGGCTTCGGGTACGGGTGAGGGTACTGTGTAGGTCATTGGTTAGGGTTAGGTTAAGGCTTAGGATACAGGTTATTGTATGGGTTAGGGTACGGCGCAGGGTATGGGTAAGGGTTAGGGTTAGGGTTAGGGTTAGAGTTAGGGTACGGCTTAGGGTACGGGTTAGGGTACGGGTGAGGGTACGGAATAGTGTATAGGTTAGGGTTAGGGTTAGGGTACGGCTTAGGGTACGGGTTAGGTTACGGGTGAGGGTATGGCATAGGGTATGGGTTAGGGTTAGGGTAAGGGTTAGGGTTAGTGTTAGTGTTAGGGTTAGGGTACGGCTTAGCGTATGGGATAGGGTACGGGTGAGGGTACGGCGTAGGGTAGGGGTTAGGGTTAGAGTTAGGGTTAGGGTTGGGGTTAGGGTACGGCTTAGTGTACGGGTGAGGGTACGGGTGAGGGTACTGCGTAGGGTATTGGTTAGGGTTAGGATACGGCTTAGGATACGGGTTAGGGTACGGGTTAGGGTATGGCGTAGAGTATGGGTTAGGGTTAGGGTTAGGGTTTGGGTTAGGGTTAGGGTACGGCTTAGGATACGGGTTAGGGTACGGGTGAAGGTACGGCGTAGCATATGGGTTAGGGTTAGGGTTAGGGTTAGGGTTAGGGTACGGCTTAGGTTATGGGATAGGGTACAGGTGAGGGTATGGCATAGGGTATGGGTTAGGGTTAGGGTTAGGGTTAGGGTTAGTGTACGGCTTAGGGTACGGGTGAGGGTATGGGTGAGGATACTGCGTAGGGTATTGGTTAGGGTTACGGTACGTCTTAGGATACGGGCTAGGGTACGGGTGAGGGTACGGCGTAGGTTATGGGTTAGGGTTAGGGTTAGTGTTAGGGTTATGGTACGGCTTAGGTTATGGGATAGGGTACAGGTGAGGGTATGGCATAGGGTAGGGTTTAGGGTTAGTGTTAGGGTTAGGGTTAGGGTTAGGGTACGGCTTAGGGTACGGGTGAGGGTATGGGTGAGGATACTGCATAGGGTATTGGTTAGGGTTAGGGTACGGCTTAGGATATGGGTTAGGGTACATGTTAGGGTATGGCGTACGGTATGGGTTAGGGTTAGGGTTAGGGTTAGGTTTAGGGTACGGCTTAGGGTACGGGTTAGGGTACGAGTGAGGGTATGGCGTAGTGTATAGGTTAGGGTTAGGGTTAGGGTTAGGGTACGGCTTAGGGTATGGGTTAGGGTACGGGTGAGGTTACGGCGTAGGGTATAGTTTAGGGTTAGGGTTAGGGTTAGGGTACGGCTTAGGATACGGGTTAGGGTACGGGTGAGGGTACGGCGTAGCGTATGGTTTAAGGTTAGGGTTAGGGTTAGGGTAAGGCTTAGGGTACGGGTTAGGGTACGGGTGAGGGTACGGTGTAGGTTATGGGTTAGGGTTAGGGTTAGGGTTAGGCTTAGTTTTAGGGTTAGGGATTGGTTTAGGGTACGGGTTAGGATTAGCATACGTGTTCGGTTAGGGTTTTGGTTAGGGTTAGGGTACGCGTTAGGGTTAGGGTATGGGTTAGGTTTAGGGTACACTTTAGGATTAGGGTATTTATTAAACCTATCCCACTCTCTAGATACCACTTAGCACGTAAAGGAATAATATTTGGTGTTCAGCCATGGAGAAGATTTTAGTCACTAGGATAAGATAAAGAATAAACACATTATAAAAAAATCACATAAGGTTTTCTTTTTAACCTGTTCCTTAAAACACTAGTGTTTAGGAAATCTAATGGAGGCAAAAGCAGTAAAGGGTAGTTTAGGGTTAGGGTTAGGGTTAGGGTTAGGGTAGGGCTTAGGATAGGGGTGAGGGTACTGGTGAGGGTACTGCGTAGGTTATTGGTTAGGGTTAGGGTACGGCTTAGGATACGGGTTAGGATATGGGTTAGGTTATGGCGTTGGGTATGGGTGAGGGTTAGGGTTAGGGTTAGGGTAAGGCTTTCGGTACGGGTTAGGGTACGGGTGAGGGTACGGCGTAGGGTAGAGGTTAGGGTTAGGTTTAGGGTTAGGGTACAGCTTAGGATACGGGTTAGGGTATGGGTGAGGGTACGGCGTAGCGTATGGGTTAGGGTTAGGGTTAGGGTTAGGGTTAGTTTTAGGGTTAGGGCTTGGTTTAGGGTACAGGTTAGCATTAGCGTACGTGTTAGGGTTAGGGTTTGGGTTAGGGTTAGGGTACGCATTAGGGTTAGGGTATGGGTTAGGGTTAGGGTACACGTTAGGATTAGGGTATTTATTAAACCTGTCCCACTCTCTAGATACCACTTAGCACGTAAAGGAATATTATTTAGGGTCCAGCCATGGAGAAGATTTTCGTCACTAGGATAAGATAAAGAATAAACACATTATAAAAAAATCACATTAGGATTTTCTTTTTAACCTGTTCCTTAAAACACTCGTGCTTAGGAAATCTAATGGAGGCAAAAGCAGTCAAGGGTAGTTTAGTGTTAGGGTTAGGGTTAGGGTTAGTGTTAGGGTTAGGGTACGGCTTAAGGTATGGGATAGGGTATGGGTGAGGGTACGGCATAGGGTAGGGTTTAGGGTTAGGGTTAGTGTTAGGGTTAGGGTTAGAGTATGGCTTCGGGTACGGGTGAGGGTACTGTGTAGGTCATTGGTTAGGGTTAGGTTAAGGCTTAGGATACAGGTTATTGTATGGGTTAGGGTACGGCGCAGGGTATGGGTAAGGGTTAGGGTTAGGGTTAGGGTTAGAGTTAGGGTACGGCTTAGGGTACGGGTTAGGGTACGGGTGAGGGTACGGCATAGTGTATAGGTTAGGGTTAGGGTTAGGGTACGGCTTAGGGTACGGGTTAGGGTACGGGTGAGGGTACGGCATAGTGTATAGGTTAGGGTTAGGGTTAGGGTACGGCTTAGGGTACGGGTTAGGTTACGGGTGAGGGTACGGCATAGGGTATGGGTTAGGGTTAGGGTTAGGGTTAGGGTTAGTGTTAGTGTTAGGGTTAGGGTACGGCTTAGCGTATGGGATAGGGTACGGGTGAGGGTACGGCGTAGGGTAGGGGTTAGGGTTAGAGTTAGGGTTAGGGTTGGGGTTAGGGTACGGCTTAGTGTACGGGTGAGGGTACGGGTGAGGGTACTGCGTAGGGTATTGGTTAGGGTTAGGATACGGCTTAGGATACGGGTTAGGGTACGGGTTAGGGTATGGCGTAGGGTATGGGTTAGGGTTAGGGTTAGGGTTAGGGTTAGGGTTAGGGTACGGCTTAGGATACGGGTTAGGGTATGGGTGAAGGTACGGCGTAGCGTATGGGTTAGGGTTAGTGTTAGGGTTAGGGTTAGGGTACGGCTTAGGTTATGGGATAGGGTACAGGTGAGGGTATGGCATAGGGTATGGGTTAGGGTTAGGGTTAGGGTTAGGGTTAGGGTACGGCTTAGGGTACGGGTGAGGGTATGGGTGAGGATATTGCGTAGGGTATTGGTTAGGGTTACGGTACGTCTTAGGATACGGGCTAGGGTACGGGTGAGGGTACGGCGTAGGTTATGGGTTAGGGTTAGGGTTAGTGTTAGGGTTATGGTACGGCTTAGGTTATGGGATAGGGTACAGGTGAGGGTATGGCATAGGGTAGGGTTTAGGGTTAGGGTTAGGGTTAGGGTTAGGGTTAGGGTACGGCTTAGGTACGGGTGAGGGTATGGGTGAGGATACTGCATAGGGTATTGGTTAGGGTTAGGGTACGGCTTAGGATATGGGTTAGGGTACTTGTTAGGGTATGGCGTACGGTATGGGTTAGGGTTAGGGTTAGGGTTAGGTTTAGGGTACGGCTTAGGGTACGGGTTAGGGTACGAGTGAGGGTATGGCGTAGTGTATAGGTTAGGGTTAGGGTTAGGGTTAGGGTACGGCTTAGGGTACGGGTTAGGGTACGGGTGAGGTTACGGCGTAGGGTATAGTTTAGGGTTAGGGTTAGGGTTAGGGTACGGCTTAGGATACGGGTTAGGGTACGGGTGAGGGTACGGCGTAGCGTATGGTTTAGGGTTAGGGTTAGGGTTAGGGTACGGCTTAGGGTACGGGTTAGGGTACGGGTGAGGGTACGGTGTAGGTTATGGGTTAGGTTTAGGGTTAGGGTTAGGGTTAGTTTTAGGGTTAGGGATTGGTTTAGGGTACGGGTTAGGATTAGCATACGTGTTCGGGTTAGGGTTTTGGTTAGGGTTAGGGTACGCGTTAGGGTTAGGGTATGGGTTAGGTTTAGGGTACACTTTAGGATTAGGGTATTTATTAAACCTATCCCACTCTCTAGATACCACTTAGCACGTAAAGGAATATTATTTGGGGTTCAGCCATGGAGAAGATTTTAGTCACTAGGATAAGATAAAGAATAAACACATTATAAAAAAATCACATAAGGTTTTCTTTTTAACCTGTTCCTTAAAACACTAGTGTTTAGGAAATCTAATGGAGGCAAAAGCAGTAAAGGGTAGTTTAGGGTTAGGGTTAGGGTTAGGGTTAGGGTAGGGCTTAGGATACGGGTGAGGGTACGGGTGAGGGTACTGCGTAGGTTATTGGTTAGGGTTAGGGTACGGCTTAGGATACGGGTTAGGATATGGGTTAGGTTACGGCGTTGGGTATGGGTGGGGGTTAGGGTTAGGGTTAGGGTAAGGCTTTGGGTACGGGTGAGGGTACGGGTGAGGGTACGGCGTAGGGTAGAGGTTAGGGTTAGGTTTAGGATTAGGGTACGGCTTAGGATACGGGTTAGGGTATGGGTGAGGGTACGGCGTAGCGTATGGGTTAGGGTTAGGGTTAGGTTTAGGGTTAGTTTTAGGGTTAGGGATTGGTTTAGGGTACGGGTTAGGATTAGCGTACGTGTTAGGGTTAGGGTTTGGGTTAGGGTTAGGGTACGCATTAGGGTTAGGGTATGGGTTAGGGTTAGGGTACACGTTAGGATTAGGGTATTTATTAAACCTATCCCACTCTCTAGATACCACTTAGCACGTAAAGGAATATTATTTAGGGTCCAGCCATGGAGAAGATTTTCGTCACTAGGATAAGATAAAGAATAAACACATTATAAAAAAATCACATTAGGATTTTCTTTTTAACCTGTTCCTTAAAACACTAGTGCTTAGGAAATCTAATGGAGGCAAGAGCAGTCAAGGGAAGTTTAGGGTTAGGGTTAGGGTTAGGGTTAGTGTTAGGGTTAGGGTACGGCTTAGGGTATGGGATAGGGTATGGGTGAGGGTACGGCATAGGGTAGGGTTTAGGGTTAGGGTTAGGGTTAGGGTATGGCTTAGGGTACGGGTGAGGGTACTGTGTAGGTCATTGGTTAGGGTTAGGTTAAGGCTTAGGATACAGGTTATTGTATTGATTAGGGTACGCAGGGTATGGGTAAGGGTTAGGGTTAGGGTTAGGGTTAGAGTTAGGGTACGGCTTAGGGTACGAGTTAGGGAACGGGTGAGGGTACGGCGTAGTGTATAGGTTAGGGTTAGGGTTAGGGTACGGCATAGGGTACGGATTAGGTTATGGGCGAGGGTACGGCGTAGGGTATGGGTTAGGGTTAGGGTTAGGGTTAGTGTTACTGTTACGGTTAGGGTACGGCTTAGCGTATGGGATAGGGTACGGGTGAGGGTACGGCGTAGGGTAGGGTTTAGGGTTAGGGTTAGGGTTAGGGTTAGGGTATGGCTTAGGGTACGGGTGAGGGTACGGGTGAGGGTACTGCGTAGGGTATTGGTTAGGGTTAGGGTACGGCTTAGGATACGTGTTAGGGTACGGGTTAGGGTACGGCGTAGAGTGTGGGTTAGGGTTAGGGTTAGTGTTAGGGTTAGGGTTACGGTACGTCTTAGGGTACGTGTTAGGGTACGGGTGAGGGTACGGCGTAGGTTATGGGTTAGGGTTAGCGTTAGGGTTAGGGTTAGGGTACGGCTTAGGATACGGGTTAGGGTACGGGTGAGGGTACGGCGTAGGTTATGGGTTAGGGTTAGGGTTAGTGTTAGGGTTATGGTACGGCTTAGGTTATGGGATAGGGTACAGGTGAGGGTATGGCATAGGGTAGGGGTTAGGGTTAGGGTTAGGGTTAGGGTTAGGTTTAGGGTACGGCTTAGGGTACGGGTGAGGGTATGGGTGAGGATACTGCGTAGGGTATTGGTTAGGGTTAGGGTACGGCTTAGGATATGGGTTAGGGTACGTGTTAGGGTATGGCGTACGGTATGGGTTAGGGTTAGGGTTAGGGTTAGGGTTACGGTTAGGGTTAGGGTACGGCTTAGGGTTCGGGTTAGGGTACGGGTGAGGTTACGGCGTAGGGTATAGTTTAGGGTTAGGGTTAGGGTTAGGGTACGGCTTAGGATACGGGTTAGGGTACGGGTGAGGGTACGGCGTAGCGTATGGTTTAGGGTTAGGGTTAGGGTTAGGGTACGGCTTAGGGTACGGGTTAGGGTACGGGTGAGGGTATGGTGTAGTGTATAGGTTAGGGTTAGGGTTAGGGTTAGGGTATGGCTTAGGGTATGGGTGAGGGTACGGGTGAGGGTACTGTGTAGGGTATTGGTTATGGTTAGGGTACGGCTTAGAATACGGGTTAGGGTACGGGTTAGGGTACAGCGTAGGGTATGTGTTAGGGTTAGGGTTAGGGTTAGGGTTAGGGTACGGCTTAAGGTACGGGTTAGGGTACGGGTGAGGGTACGGCGTAGTGTATAGGTTAGGGTTAGGGTACGGCTTAGGGTACGGGTTAGGGTACGTGTGAGGGTATGGCGTAGTGTATAGGTTAGGGTTAGGGTTAGGGTTAGGGTACGGCTTAGGGTATGGGATAGGGTACGGGTGAGGGTACGACGTAGGGTAGGGGTTAGGGTTAGAGTTAGGGTTAGGGTTGGGGTTAGGGTACGGCTTAGTGTACGGGTGAGGGTACGGGTGAGGGTACTGCGTAGGGTATTGGTTAGGGTTAGGATACGGCTTAGGATACGGGTTAGGGTACGGGTTAGGGTATGGCGTAGAGTATGGGTTAGGGTTAGGGTTAGGGTTTGGGTTAGGGTTAGGGTACGGCTTAGGATACGGGTTAGGGTACGGGTGAAGGTACGGCGTAGCATATGGGTTAGGGTTAGGGTTAGGGTTAGGGTTAGGGTACGGCTTAGTTTATGGGATAGGGTACAGGTGAGGGTATGGCATAGGGTATGGGTTAGGGTTAGGGTTAGGGTTAGTGTACGGCTTAGGGTACGGGTGAGGGTATGGGTGAGGATATTGCGTAGGGTATTGGTTAGGGTTACGGTACGTCTTAGGATACGGGCTAGGGTACGGGTGAGGGTACGGCGTAGGTTATGGGTTAGGTTTAGGGTTAGGGTTAGTGTTAGGGTTAGGGTACGGCTTAGGGTATGGGATAGGTTACGGGTGAGGGTACGGCGTAGGGTAGGGGTTAGGGTTAGGTTTAGGGTTAGTGTTAGGTTTAGGGTACCGCTTAGGGTATGGGATAGGGTACGGCGTAGGGTAGCGGTTAGGGTTAGGGTTAGGGTTAGGGTTAGGGTACGGCTTAGGATACGGGTTAGGGTACGGGTGAGGGTACGGCGTAGGTTATGGGTTAGGGTTAGGGTTAGGGTTAGGGTTAGTTTTAGGGTTAGGGATTGGTTTAGGGTAGGGGTTAGGATTAGCATACTTGTTCGGGTTAGGGTTTTGGTTAGGGTTAGGGTACGCGTTAGGGTTAGGGTATGGGTTAGGTTAAGGGTACACGTTAGGATTAGGGTATTTATTAAACCTATCCCACTCTCTAGATACCACTTAGCACGTAAAGGAATATTATTTGGGGTTCAGCCATGGAGAAGATTTTCGTCACTAGGATAAGATAAAGAATAAACACATTATAAAAAAATCACATAAGCTTTTCTTTTTAACCTGTTCCTTAAAACACTAGTGTTTAGGAAATCTAATGGAGGCAAAAGCAGTCAAGGGTAGTTTAGGGTTAGGGTTAGGGTTAGGGTTAGGGTAGGGCTTAGGATACGGGTGAGGTTACTGGTGAGGGTACTGCGTAGGTTATTGGTTAGGGTTAGGGTACGGCTTAGGATACGGGTTAGGATATGGGTTAGGTTACGGCGTTGGATATGGGTGAGGGTTAGGGTTAGGGTTAGGGTAAGGCTTTGGGTACGGGTTAGGGTACGGGTGAGGGTACGGCGTAGGGTAGAGGTTAGGGTTAGGTTTAGGGTTAGGGTACGGCTTAGGATACAGGTTAGGGTATGGGTGAGGGTACGGCGTAGCGTATGGGTTAGGGTTAGGGTTAGGGTTAGTTTTAGGGTTAGGGATTGGTTTAGGGTATGGGTTAGGATTAGCGTACGTGTTAGGGTTAGGGTTTGGGTTAGGGTTAGGGTACGCATTAGGGTTAGGGTATGGGTTAGGGTTAGGGTACGCGTTAGGATTAGGGTATTTATTAAACCTATCCCACTCTGTAGATACCACTTAGCACGTAAAGGAATATTATTTAGGGTACAGCCATTGAGAATATTTTCGTCACTAGGATAAGATAAAGAATAAACACATTATAAAAAAATCACATTAGGATTTTCTTTTTAACCTGTTCCTTAAAACACTAGTGCTTAGGAAATCTAATGGAGGCAAAAGCAGTCAAGGGTAGTTTAGGGTTAGGGATAGGGTTAGGGTTAGTGTTAGGGTTAGGGTACGGCTTAGGGTATGGGATAGGGTATGGGTGAGGGTACGGCATAGGGTAGGGTTTAGGGTTAGGGTTAGTGTTAGGGTTAGGGTTAGGGTATGGCTTAGGGTACGGGTGAGGGTACTGTGTAGGTCATTGGTTAGGGTTAGGTTAAGGCTTAGGATATAGTTTATTGTATGGGTTAGGGTACGGCGCAGGGTATGGCTAAGGGTTAGGGTTAGGGTTAGGGTTAGAGTTAGGGTACGGCTTTGGGTACGGTTTAGGTTACGGGTGAGGGTACGGCGTAGGGTATGGGTTAGGGTTAGGGTTAGGGTTAGTGTTAGAGTTAGCGTTAGGGTACGGCTTAGCGTATGGGATAGGGTACGGGTGAGGGTACGGCGTAGGGTAGGGGTTAGGGTTAGAGTTAGGGTTAGGGTTGGGGTTAGGGTACGGCTTAGGGTACGGGTGAGGGTACGGGTGAGGGTACTGCGTAGGATATTGGTTAGGGTTAGGATATGGCTTAGGATACGGGTTAGGGTACGGGTTAGGGTATGGCTTAGGGTATGGGTTAGGGTTAGGGTTAGGGTTAGGGTTAGGGTACGGCTTAGGATACGGGTTAGGGTACGGGTGAGGGTACGGCGTAGCGTATGGGTTAGGGTTAGGTTTAGGGTACGTCTTAGGCTACGGGTTAGGGTACGGGTGAGGGTACGGCGTAGGGTAAGGGTTAGGGTTAGGTTTAGGGTTAGGGTTAGTTTTAGGGTTAGGGATTGGTTTAGGGTACGGGTTAGGATTAGCGTACGTGTTAGGGTTAGGTTTTGGGATAGGGTTAGGGTACGCGTTAGGGTTAGGGTACACGTTAGGATTAGGGTATTTATTAAACCTATCCCACTCTCTAGATACCACTTAGCACGTAAAGGAATATTATTAGGGATCCAGCCATGGAGAAGATTTTAGTCACTAGGATAAGATAAAGAATAAACACATTATAAAAAAATCACATTAGGATTTTCTTTTTAACCTGTTCCTTAAAACACTAGTGCTTAGGAAATCTAATAGAGGCAAAAGCAATCAAGGGTAGTTTAGGGTTAGGGTTAGGGTTAGGGTTAGTGTTAGGGTTAGGGTACGGCTTAGGGTATGGGATAGGGTACGGGTGAGGGTACGGCGTAGGGTAGGTGTTAGGGTTAGGCTTAGGGCTATGGTTAGGGTATGGCTTAGGGTACGGGTGAGGGTACGGGTGAGGGTACTGCGTAGGGTATTGCTTAGGGTTAGGGTACGGCTTAGGATACGTGTTAGGGTACGGGTTAGGGTACGGCGTAGAGTGTGGGTTAGGGTTAGGGTTAGTGTTAGGGTTAGGGTTACGGTACTTCTTAGGGTACGTGTTAGGGTACGGGTGAGGGTACGGCGTAGGTTATGGGTTAGGGTTAGGGTTAGGGTTAGGGTTAGGGTACGGCTTAGGATACGGGTTAGGGTACGGGTGAGGGTACGGCGTTGGTTATGGTTTAGGGTTAGGGTTAGTGTTAGGGTTATGGTACGGCTTAGGTTATGGGATAGGGTACAGGTGAGGGTATGGCATAGGGTATGGGTTAGGGTTAGGTTTAGGGTTAGGGTTAGGGTTAGGGTACGCCTTAGGGTACGGGTGAGGGTATGGGTGAGGATACTGCGTAGGGTATTGGTTAGGGTTAGGGTACGGCTTAGGATACGGGTTAGGGTACGTGTTAGGGTATGGCGTACGATATGGGTTAGGGTTAGGGTTAGGGTTAGGGTTAGGGTTAGGGTTAGGGTACGGCTTAGGGTACGGGTTAGGGTACGGGTGAGGTTACGGCGTAGGGTATAGTTTAGGGTTAGGGTTAGGGTTAGGGTACGGCTTAGGGTACGGGTTAGGGAACGGGTGAGGGTATGGCGTAGTGTATAGGTTAGGGTTAGGGTTAGGGTTAGGGTATGGCTTAGGGTACGGGTGAGGGTACGGGTGAGGGTACTGTGTAGGGTATTGGTTATGGTTAGGGTACGGCTTAGAATACGGGTTAGGGTACGGTTTAGGGTACGGCGTAGGGTATGGGTTAGGGTTAGGGTTAGGGTTAGTGTTAGGGTTAGGGTATGGCTTAGGGTATGGGATAGGTTACGGGTGAGGGTACGGCGTAGGGTAGGGGTTAGGGTTAGGTTTAGGGTTAGTGTTAGGTTTAGGGTACCGCTTAGGGTATGGGATAGGGTACGGCATAGGGTAGCGGTTAGGGTTAGGGTTAGGGTTAGGGTAGGGCTTAGGATACGGGTGAGGTTACTGGTGAGGGTACTGCGTAGGTTATTGGTTAGGGTTAGGGTGCGGCTAAGGATACGGGTTAGGATATGGGTTAGGTTACGGCGTTGGGTATGGGTGAGGGTTCGGGTTAGGGTTAGGGTAAGGCTTTGGATACGCGTTAGGGTACGGGTGAGGGTACGGCGTAGGGTAGAGGTTAGGGTTCGGTTTAGGGTTAGGGTACGGCTTAGGATACGGTTTAGGGTATGGGTGAGGGTACGGCTTAGCGTATGGGTTAGGGTTAGGGTTAGGGTTAGGGTTAGTTTTAGGGTTAGGGATTGGTTTAGGGTACGGTTTAGGATTAGCGTACGTGTTAGGGTTAGGGTTTGGGTTAGGGTTAGGGTACGCGTTAGGGTTAGGGTATGGGTTAGGGTTAGGGTACGCGTTAGGATTAGGTTATTTATTAAACCTATCCCACTCTCTAGATACCACTTAGCACGTAAAGGAATATTATTTAGGGTCCAGCCATGGAGAATATTTTCGTCACTAGGATAAGATAAAGAATAATCACATTATAAAAAAATCACATTAGGATTTTCTTTTTAACCTGTTCCTTAAAACACTACTGCTTAGGAAATCTAATGGAGGCAAAAGCAGTCAAGGGTAGTTTAGGGTTAGGGTTAGGGTTAGGGTTAGTGTTAGGGTTAGGGTACGGCTTAGGGCATGGGATAGGGTATGGGTGAGGGTACGGCATAGGGTAGGGTTTAGGGTTAGGGTTAGTGTTAGGGTTAGGGTTAGGGTATGGCTTAGGGTACGGGTGAGGGTACTGTGTAGGTCATTGGTTAGGGTTAGGTTAAGGCTTAGGATACAGGTTATTGTATGGGTTAGGGTACGGCGCAGGGTATGGGTAAGGGTTAGGGTTAGGGTTAGGGTTAGAGTTAGGGTACGGCTTAGGGTACGGGTTAGGGTACGGGTGAGGGTATGGCGTAGTGTATAGGTTAGGGTTAGGGTTAGGGTACGGCTTAGGGTACGGGTTAGGTTACGGGTGAGGGTACGGCGTAGGGTATGGGTTAGGGTTAGGGTTAGGGTTAGTGTTAGTGTTAGGGTTAGGGTACGGCTTAGCGTATGGGATAGGGTACGGGTGAGGGTACGGCGTAGGGTAGGGGTTAGGGTTAGAGTTAGGGTTAGGGTTGGGGTTAGGGTACGGCTTAGGGTACGGGTGAGGGTACGGGTGAGGGTACTGCGTAGGGTATTGGTTAGGGTTAGGATATGGCTTAGGATACGGGTTAGGATACGGGTTAGGGTATGGCGAAGGGTATGGGTTAGGGTTAGGGTTAGGGTTAGGGTTAGGGTTAGGGTACGGCTTAGGATACCGGTTAGGGTACGGGTGAGGGTACGGCGTAGCGTATGGTTTAGGGTTAGGGTTAGGGTACGTCTTAGGCTACGGGTTAGGGTACGGGTGAGGGTACGGCGTAGGGTAAGGGTTAGGGTTAGTGTTAGGGTTAGGGTTAGTTTTAGGGTTAGGGATTGGTTTAGGGTACGGGTTAGGATTAGCGTACGTGTTAGGGTTAGGTTTTGGGTTAGGGTTAGGGTACGCGTTAGGGTTAGGGTATGGGATAGGGTTAGGGTACACGTTAGGATTAGGGTATTTATTAAACCTATCCCACTCTCTAGATACCACTTAGCACGTAAAGGAATATTATTAGGGATCCAGCCATGGAGAAGATTTTAGTCACTAGGATAAGATAAAGAATAAACACATTATAAAAAAATCACATTAGGATTTTCTTTTTAACCTGTTCCTTAAAACACTAGTGCTTAGGAAATCTAATAGAGGCAAAAGCAATCAAGGGTAGTTTAGGGTTAGGGTTAGGGTTAGGGTTAGTGTTAGGGTTAGGGTACGGCTTAGGGTATGGGATAGGGTACGGGTGAGGTTATGGCGTAGGGTAGGGGTTAGGGTTAGGGTTAGGGTTATGGTTAGGGTATGGCTTTGGGTACGGGTGAGGGTACGGGTGAGGGTACTGCGTAGGGTATTGGTTAGGGTTAGGGTACGGCTTAGGATACGTGTTAGGGTACGGGTTAGGGTACGGCGTAGAGTGTGGGTTAGGGTTAGGGTTAGTGTTAGGGTTAGGGTTATGGTACGTCTTAGGGTACGTGTTAGGGTACGGGTGAGGGTACGGCGTAGGTTATGGGTTAGGGTTAGGGTTAGGGTACGGCTTAGGATACGGGTTAGGGTACGGGTGAGGGTACGGCGTAGGTTATGGGTTAGGGTTATGGTTAGTGTTAGGGTTAGGGTTAGGGTACGCCTTAGGGTACGGGTGAGGGTATGGGTGAGGATACTGCGTAGGGTATTGGTTAGGGTTAGGGTACGGCTTAGATACGGGTTAGGGTACGTGTTAGTGTATGGCGTACGCTATGGGTTAGGGTTAGGGTTAGGGTTAGGGTTAGGGTTAGGGTTAGGGTACGGCTTAGGGTACGGGTTAGGGTACGGGTGAGGTTACGGCATAGGGTATAGTTTAGGGTTAGGGTTAGGGTTAGGGTACGGCTTAGGGTACGGGTTAGGGTACGGGTGAGGGTATGGCGTAGTGTATAGGTTAGGGTTAGGGTTAGGGTTAGGGTATGGCTTAGGGTACGGGTGAGGGTACGGGTGAGGGTACTGTGTAGGGTATTGGTTATGGTTAGGGTACGGCTTAGAATACGGGTTAGGGTACGGTTTAGGGTACGGTGTAGGGTATGGGTTAGGGTTAGGTTTAGGGTTAGGGTTAGGGTTAGGGTACGGCTTAGGGTACGGGTTAGGGTACGGGTGAGGGTACGGCGTTGTGTATAGGTTAGGGTTAGGGTTAGGGTTAGGGTACGGCTTAGGGTATGGGATAGGGTACGGGTGAGGGTACGGCGTTGGGTAGGGGTTAGGTTTAGGGTTAGGGTTAGTGTTAGGGTTAGGGTACGGCTTAGGGTATGGGATAGGGTATGGTGAGGGTACGGCATAGGGTAGGGTTTAGGGTTAGGGTTAGTGTTAGTGTTAGGGTTAGGGTATGGCTTAGGGTACGGGTGAGGGTACTGTGTAGGTCATTGGTTAGGGTTAGGTTAAGGCTTAGGATACAGGTTATTGTATGGGTTAGGGTACGGTGCAGGGTATGGGTAAGGGTTAGGGTTAGGGTTAGGGTTAGAGTTAGGGTACGGCTTAGGGTACGGGTTAGGGTACGGGTGAGGGTACGGCGTAGTGTATAGGTCAGGGTTAGGGTTAGGGTACGGCTTAGGGTACGGGTTAGGTTACGGGTGAGGGTACGGCGTAGGGTATGGGTTAGGGTTAGGGTTAGGGTTAGTGTTAGTGTTAGGGTTAGGGTACGGCTTAGCGTATGGGATAGGGTACGGGTGAGGGTACGGCGTAGGGTAGGGGTTAGGGTTAGAGTTAGGGTTAGGGTTGGGGTTAGGGTAAGGCTTAGGGTACGGGTGAGGGTACGGGTGAGGGTACTGCGTAGGGTATTGGTTAGGGTTAGGATATGGCTTAGGATACGGGTTAGGGTACGGGTTAGGGTATGGCGTAGGGTATGGGTTAGGGTTAGGGTTAGGGTTAGGGTTAGGCTTAGGGTACGGCTTAGGATACGGGTTAGGGTACGTGTGAGGGTACGGCGTAGTGTATGGGTTAGGGTTAGGGTTAGGGTACGTCTTAGGGTACGGGTTAGGGTACGGGTGAGGGTACGGTGTAGGGTAAGGGTTAGGGTTAGGGTTAGGGTTAGGGTTAGTTTTAGGGTTAGGGTTTGGTTTAGGGTACGGGTTAGGATTAGCGTACGTGTTAGGGTTAGGTTTTGGGTTAGGGTTAGGGTACGCGTTAGGGTTAGGATATGGGTTAGGGTTAGGGTACACGTTAGGATTAGGGTATTTATTAAACCTATCCCACTCTCTAGATACCACTTAGCACGTAAAGGAATATTATTAGGGATACAGCCATGGAGAAGATTTTAGTCACTAGGATAAGATAAAGAATAAACACATTATAAAAAAATCACATTAGTATTTTCTTTTTAACCTGTTCCTTAAAACACTAGTGCTTAGGAAATCTAATAGAGGCAAAAGCAATCAAGGGTAGTTTAGGGTTAGGGTTAGGGTTAGGGTTAGTGTTAGGTTTAGGGTACGGCTTAGGGTATGGGATAGGGTACGGGTGAGGGTACGGCGTAGTGTAGGGGTTAGGGTTAGGGTTAGGGTTAGGGTACGGCTTAGGGTACGGGTTAGGGTACGGGTGAGGTTATGGCGTAGGGTATAGTTTAGGGTTAGGGTTAGGGTTAGGGTACGGCTTAGTGTACGGGTTAGGGTACGGTTGAGGATACTGTGTAGGGTATTGGTTATGGTTAGGGTACGGCTTAGAATACGGGTTAGGGTACGGTTTAGGTTACGGCGTAGGGTATGGGTTAGGGTTAGGGTTCGGGTTAGGGTTAGGGTTAGGGTACGGCTTAGGGTACGGGTTAGGGTACGGGTGAGGGTACGGCGTAGTGTATAGGTTAGGGTTAGGGTTAGGGTTAGGGTACGGCTTAGGTTATGGGATAGGGTACGGGTGAGGGTACGGCGTAGGGTAGGGGTTAGGGTTAGGTTTAGGGTTAGTGTTAGGTTTAGGGTACCGCTTA
This sequence comes from Eubalaena glacialis, assembly GCF_028564815.1. Taxonomy (NCBI): domain Eukaryota; kingdom Metazoa; phylum Chordata; class Mammalia; order Artiodactyla; family Balaenidae; genus Eubalaena; species Eubalaena glacialis. The sequence goes on from NW_026871244.1 coordinate 610,619, forward strand.
GGGTATGGGATAGGGTACGGCGTAGGGTAGTGGTTAGGGTTAGGGTTAGGGTTAGGGTACGGCTTAGGATACGGGTTAGGGTACGGGTGAGGGTGCGGCGTAGCGTATGGGTTAGGGTTAGGGTTAGGGTTAGGGTACGGCTTAGGTTATGGGATAGTGTACAGGTGAGGGTATGGCATAGGGTATGGGTTAGGGTTAGGGTTAGGGTTAGGGTTAGGGTACGGCTTAGGGTATGGGTGAGGGTATGGGTGAGGATACTGCGTAGGGTATTGGTTAGGGTTACAGTACGTCTTAGGATACGGGTTAGGGTACGGGTGAGGGTACGGCGTAGGTTATGGGTTAGGGTTAGGGTTAGTGTTACTGTTAGGGTTAGGGTACGGCTTAGCGTATGGGATAGGGTACGGGTGAGGGTACGGCATAGGGAAGGGGTTAGGGTTAGGGTTAGGGTTAGGGTATGGCTTAGGGTACGGGTGAGGGTACGGGTGAGGGTACTGCGTAGGGTATTGGTTAGGGTTAGGGTACGGCTTAGGATACGTGTTAGGGTACGGGTTAGGGTACGGCGTAGAGTGTGGGTTAGGGTTAGGGTTAGTGTTAGGGTTAGGGATACGGTACGTCTTAGGGTACGTGTTAGGGTACGGCGTAGGTTATGGGTTAGGGTTAGGGTTAGTGTTAGGGTTATGGTACGGCTTAGGTTATGGGATAGGGTACAGGTGAGGGTATGGCATAGGGTAGGGGTTAGGGTTAGGGTTAGGGTTAGGGTTAGGGTACGGCTTAGGGTACGGGTGAGGGTATGGGTGAGGATACTGCGTAGGGTGTTGGTTAGGGTTAGGGTACGGCTTAGGATACGGGTTAGGGTACGTGTTAGGGTATGGCGTACGGTATGGGTTAGGGTTAGGGTTAGGGTTAGGGTTAGGGTTAGGGTTAGGGTTAGGGTAAGGGTTAGGGTATGGGATAGGGTACGGGTGAGGGTACGGCGTTGTGTATAGGTTAGGGTTAGGGTTAGGGTTAGGGTACGGCTTAGGGTATGGGATAGGGTACGGGTGAGGGTACGGCGTAGGGTAGGGGTTAGGTTTAGGGTTAGGGTTAGTGTTAGGGTTAGGGTACGGCTTAGGGTATGGGATAGGTTACGGGTGAGGGTACGGCGTAGGGTAGGGGTTAGGGTTAGGTTTAGGTTTAGTGTTAGGTTTAAGATACCGCTTAGGGTATGGGATAGGGTACGGCCTAGGGTAGCGGTTAGGGTTAGGGTTAGGGTTAGGGTTAGGGTACGGCTTAGGATACGGTTTAGGGTACGGGTGAGGGTACGGCGTAGGTTATGGGTTAGGGTTAGGGTTAGGGTTAGGGTTAGGGTTAGTTTTAGGGTTAGGGATTGGTTTAGGGTACGGGTTAGGATTAGCATACTTGTTCGGGTTAGGGTTTTGGTTAGGGTTAGGGTACGCGTTAGAGTTAGGGTATGGGTTAGGTTTAGGGTACACTTTAGGATTAGGGTATTTATTAAATCTATCCCACTCTCTAGATACCACTTAGCACGTAAAGGAATATTATTTGGGGTTCAGCCATGGAGAAGATTTTAGTCACTAGGATAAGATAAAGAATAAACACATTATAAAAAAATCACATAAGGTTTTCTTTTCAACCTGTTCCTTACAACACTAGTGTTTAGGAAATCTAATGGAGGCAAAAGCAGTAAAGGGTAGTTTAGGGTTAGGGTTAGGGTTAGGGTAGGGCTTAGGATACGGGTGAGGGTACTGGTGAGGGTACTGCGTAGGTTATTGGTTAGGGTTAGGGTACGGCTTAGGATACGGGTTAGGATATGGGTTAGGTTATGGCGTTGGGTATGGGTGAGGGTTAGGGTTAGGGTTAGGGTAAGGCTTTGGGTACGGGTTAGGGTACGGGTGAGGGTATAGCGTAGGGTAGAGGTTAGGGTTAGGTTTAGTGTTAGGGTACGGCGTAGGATACGGGTTAGGGTATGGGTGAGGGTACGACGTAGCGTATGGGTTAGGGTTAGGGTTAGGGTTAGGGTTAGTTTTAGGGTTAGGGCTTGGTTTAGGGTACAGGTTAGGATTAGCGTACGTGTTAGGGTTAGGGTTTGGGTTAGGGTTAGGGTACGCATTAGGGTTAGGGTATGGGTTAGGGTTAGGGTACACGTTAGGATTAGGGTATTTATTAAACCTATCCCACTCTCTAGATACCACTTAGCACGTAAAGGAATATTATTTAGGGTCCAGCCATGGAGAAGATTTTCGTCACTAGGATAAGATAAAGAATAAACACATTATAAAAAAATCACATTAGGATTTTCTTTTTAACCTGTTCCTTAAAACACTCGTGCTTAGGAAATCTAATGGAGGCAAAAGCAGTCAAGGGTAGTTTAGTGTTAGGGTTAGGGTTAGGGTTAGTGTTAGGGTTAGGGTACGGCTTAGGGTACGGGTTAGGGTACGGGTGAGGGTACGGCATAGTGTATAGGTTAGGGTTAGGGTTAGGGTACGGCTTAGGGTACGGGTTAGGGTACGGGTGAGGGTACGGCATAGTGTATAGGTTAGGGTTAGGGTTAGGGTACGGCTTAGGGTACGGGTTAGGTTACGGGTGAGGGTACGGCATAGGGTATGGGTTAGGGTTAGGGTAAGGGTTAGGGTTAGTGTTAGTGTTAGGGTTAGGGTACGGCTTAGCGTATGGGATAGGGTACGGGTGAGGGTACGGCGTAGGGTAGGGGTTAGGGTTAGAGTTAGGGTTAGGGTTGGGGTTAGGGTACGGCTTAGTGTACGGGTGAGGGTACGGGTGAGGGTACTGCGTAGGGTATTGGTTAGGGTTAGGATACGGCTTAGGATACGGGTTAGGGTACGGGTTAGGGTATGGCGTAGAGTATGGGTTAGGGTTAGGGTTAGGGTTTGGGTTAGGGTTAGGGTACGGCTTAGGATACGGGATAGGGTACGGGTGAAGGTACGGCGTAGCATATGGGTTAGGGTTAGGATTAGGGTTAGGGTTAGGGTACGGCTTAGGTTATGGGATAGGGTACAGGTGAGGGTATGGCATAGGGTATGGGTTAGGGTTAGGGTTAGGGTTAGGGTTAGTGTAAGGCTTAGGGTACGGGTGAGGGTATGGGTGAGGATATTGCGTAGGGTATTGGTTAGGGTTACGGTACGTCTTAGGATACGGGCTAGGGTACGGGTGAGGGTACGGCGTAGGTTATGGGTTAGGGTTAGGGTTAGTGTTAGGGTTATGGTACGGCTTAGGTTATGGGATAGGGTACAGGTGAGGGTATGGCATAGGGTAGGGTTTAGGGTTAGGGTTAGGGTTAGGGTTAGGGTTAGGGTACGGCTTAGGGTACGGGTGAGGGTATGGGTGAGGATACTGCATAGGGTATTGGTTAGGGTTAGGGTACGGCTTAGGATATGGGTTAGGGTACATGTTAGGGTATGGCGTACGTTATGGGTTAGGGTTAGGGTTAGGGTTAGGTTTAGGGTACGGCTTAGGGTACGGGTTAGGGTACGAGTGAGCGTATGGCGTAGTGTATAGGATAGGGTTAGGGTTAGGGTTAGGGTACGGCTTAGGGTACGGGTTAGGGTACGGGTGAGGTTACGGCGTAGGGTATAGTTTAGGGTTAGGGTTAGGGTTAGGGTACGGCTTAGGATACGGGTTAGGGTACGGGTGAGGGTACGGCGTAGCGTATGGTTTAAGGTTAGGGTTAGGGTTAGGGTAAGGCTTAGGGTACGGGTTAGGGTACGGGTGAGGGTACGGTGTAGGTTATGGGTTAGGGTTAGGGTTAGGGTTAGGGTTAGTTTTAGGGTTAGGGATTGGTTTAGGGTACGGGTTAGGATTAGCATACGTGTTCGGTTAGGGTTTTGGTTAGGGTTAGAGTACGCGTTAGGGTTAGGGTATGGGTTAGGTTTAGGGTACACTTTAGGATTAGGGTATTTATTAAACCTATCCCACTCTCTAGATACCACTTAGCACGTAAAGGAATAATATTTGGTGTTCAGCCATGGAGAAGATTTTAGTCACTAGGATAAGATAAAGAATAAACACATTATAAAAAAATCACATAAGGTTTTCTTTTTAACCTGTTCCTTAAAACACTAGTGTTTAGGAAATCTAATGGAGGCAAAAGCAGTAAAGGGTAGTTTAGGGTTAGGGTTAGGGTTAGGGTTAGGGTAGGGCTTAGGATAGGGGTGAGGGTACTGGTGAGGGTACTGCGTAGGTTATTGGTTAGGGTTAGGGTACGGCTTAGGATACGGGTTAGGATATGGGTTAGGTTATGGCGTTGGGTATGGGTGAGGGTTAGGGTTAGGGTTAGGGTAAGGCTTTCGGTACGGGTTAGGGTACGGGTGAGGGTACGGCGTAGGGTAGAGGTTAGGGTTAGGTTTAGGGTTAGGGTACAGCTTAGGATACGGGTTAGGGTATGGGTGAGGGTACGGCGTAGCGTATGGGTTAGGGTTAGGGTTAGGGTTAGGGTTAGTTTTAGGGTTAGGGCTTGGTTTAGGGTACAGGTTAGCATTAGCGTACGTGTTAGGGTTAGGGTTTGGGTTAGGGTTAGGGTACGCATTAGGGTTAGGGTATGGGTTAGGGTTAGGGTACACGTTAGGATTAGGGTATTTATTAAACCTATCCCACTCTCTAGATACCACTTAGCACGTAAAGGAATATTATTTAGGGTCCAGCCATGGAGAAGATTTTCGTCACTAGGATAAGATAAAGAATAAACACATTATAAAAAAATCACATTAGGATTTTCTTTTTAACCTGTTCCTTAAAACACTCGTGCTTAGGAAATCTAATGGAGGCAAAAGCAGTCAAGGGTAGTTTAGTGTTAGGGTTAGGGTTAGGGTTAGTGTTAGGGTTAGGGTACGGCTTAAGGTATGGGATAGGGTATGGGTGAGGGTACGGCATAGGGTAGGGTTTAGGGTTAGGGTTAGTGTTAGGGTTAGGGTTAGAGTATGGCTTCGGGTACGGGTGAGGGTACTGTGTAGGTCATTGGTTAGGGTTAGGTTAAGGCTTAGGATACAGGTTATTGTATGGGTTAGGGTACGGCGCAGGGTATGGGTAAGGGTTAGGGTTAGGGTTAGGGTTAGAGTTAGGGTACGGCTTAGGGTACGGGTTAGGGTACGGGTGAGGGTACGGCATAGTGTATAGGTTAGGGTTAGGGTTAGGGTACGGCTTAGGGTACGGGTTAGGTTACGGGTGAGGGTACGGCATAGGGTATGGGTTAGGGTTAGGGTTAGGGTTAGGGTTAGTGTTAGTGTTAGGGTTAGGGTACGGCTTAGCGTATGGGATAGGGTACGGGTGAGGGTACGGCGTAGGGTAGGGGTTAGGGTTAGAGTTAGGGTTAGGGTTGGGGTTAGGGTACGGCTTAGTGTACGGGTGAGGGTACGGGTGAGGGTACTGCGTAGGGTATTGGTTAGGGTTAGGATACGGCTTAGGATACGGGTTAGGGTACGGGTTAGGGTATGGCGTAGGGTATGGGTTAGGGTTAGGGTTAGGGTTAGGGTTAGGGTTAGGGTACGGCTTAGGATACGGGTTAGGGTATGGGTGAAGGTACGGCGTAGCGTATGGGTTAGGGTTAGTGTTAGGGTTAGGGTTAGGGTACGGCTTAGGTTATGGGATAGGGTACAGGTGAGGGTATGGCATAGGGTATGGGTTAGGGTTAGGGTTAGGGTTAGGGTTAGGGTACGGCTTAGGGTACGGGTGAGGGTATGGGTGAGGATATTGCGTAGGGTATTGGTTAGGGTTACGGTACGTCTTAGGATACGGGCTAGGGTACGGGTGAGGGTACGGCGTAGGTTATGGGTTAGGGTTAGGGTTAGTGTTAGGGTTATGGTACGGCTTAGGTTATGGGATAGGGTACAGGTGAGGGTATGGCATAGGGTAGGGTTTAGGGTTAGGGTTAGGGTTAGGGTTAGGGTTAGGGTACGGCTTAGGTACGGGTGAGGGTATGGGTGAGGATACTGCATAGGGTATTGGTTAGGGTTAGGGTACGGCTTAGGATATGGGTTAGGGTACATGTTAGGGTATGGCGTACGGTATGGGTTAGGGTTAGGGTTAGGGTTAGGTTTAGGGTACGGCTTAGGGTACGGGTTAGGGTACGAGTGAGGGTATGGCGTAGTGTATAGGTTAGGGTTAGGGTTAGGGTTAGGGTACGGCTTAGGGTACGGGTTAGGGTACGGGTGAGGTTACGGCGTAGGGTATAGTTTAGGGTTAGGGTTAGGGTTAGGGTACGGCTTAGGATACGGGTTAGGGTACGGGTGAGGGTACGGCGTAGCGTATGGTTTAGGGTTAGGGTTAGGGTTAGGGTACGGCTTAGGGTACGGGTTAGGGTACGGGTGAGGGTACGGTGTAGGTTATGGGTTAGGTTTAGGGTTAGGGTTAGGGTTAGTTTTAGGGTTAGGGATTGGTTTAGGGTACGGGTTAGGATTAGCGTACGTGTTAGGGTTAGGGTTTGGGTTAGGGTTAGGGTACGCATTAGGGTTAGGGTATGGGTTAGGGTTAGGGTACACGTTAGGATTAGGGTATTTATTAAACCTATCCCACTCTCTAGATACCACTTAGCACGTAAAGGAATATTATTTAGGGTCCAGCCATGGAGAAGATTTTCGTCACTAGGATAAGATAAAGAATAAACACATTATAAAAAAATCACATTAGGATTTTCTTTTTGACCTGTTCCTTAAAACACTAGTGCTTAGGAAATCTAATGGAGGCAAGAGCAGTCAAGGGAAGTTTAGGGTTAGGGTTAGGGTTAGGGTTAGTGTTAGGGTTAGGGTACGGCTTAGGGTATGGGATAGGGTATGGGTGAGGGTACGGCATAGGGTAGGGTTTAGGGTTAGGGTTAGGGTTAGGGTATGGCTAAGGGTACGGGTGAGGGTACTGTGTAGGTCATTGGTTAGGGTTAGGTTAAGGCTTAGGATACAGGTTATTGTATTGATTAGGGTACGCAGGGTATGGGTAAGGGTTAGGGTTAGGGTTAGGGTTAGAGTTAGGGTACGGCTTAGGGTACGAGTTAGGGAACGGGTGAGGGTACGGCGTAGTGTATAGGTTAGGGTTAGGGTTAGGGTACGGCTTAGGGTACGGATTAGGTTATGGGCGAGGGTACGGCGTAGGGTATGGGTTAGGGTTAGGGTTAGGGTTAGTGTTACTGTTACGGTTAGGGTACGGCTTAGCGTATGGGATAGGGTACGGGTGAGGGTACGGCGTAGGGTAGGGTTTAGGGTTAGGGTTAGGGTTAGGGTTAGGGTATGGCTTAGGGTACGGGTGAGGGTACGGGTGAGGGTACTGCGTAGGGTATTGGTTAGGGTTAGGGTACGGCTTAGGATACGTGTTAGGGTACGGGTTAGGGTACGGCGTAGAGTGTGGGTTAGGGTTAGGGTTAGTGTTAGGGTTAGGGTTACGGTACGTCTTAGGGTACGTGTTAGGGTACGGGTGAGGGTACGGCGTAGGTTATGGGTTAGGGTTAGGGTTAGGGTTAGGGTTAGGGTACGGCTTAGGATACGGGTTAGGGTACGGGTGAGGGTACGGCGTAGGTTATGGGTTAGGGTTAGGGTTAGTGTTAGGGTTATGGTACGGCTTAGGTTATGGGATAGGGTACAGGTGAGGGTATGGCATAGGGTAGGGGTTAGGGTTAGGGTTAGGGTTAGGGTTAGGTTTAGGGTACGGCTTAGGGTACGGGTGAGGGTATGGGTGAGGATACTGCGTAGGGTATTGGTTAGGGTTAGGGTACGGCTTAGGATATGGGTTAGGGTACGTGTTAGGGTATGGCGTACAGTATGGGTTAGGGTTAGGGTTAGGGTTAGGGTTACGGTTAGGGTTAGGGTATGGCTTAGGGTTCGGGTTAGGGTACGGGTGAGGTTACGGCGTAGGGTATAGTTTAGGGTTAGGGTTAGGGTTAGGGTACGGCTTAGGATACGGGTTAGGGTACGGGTGAGGGTACGGCGTAGCGTATGGTTTAGGGTTAGGGTTAGGGTTAGGGTACGGCTTAGGGTACGGGTTAGGGTACGGGTGAGGGTATGGTGTAGTGTATAGGTTAGGGTTAGGGTTAGGGTTAGGGTATGGCTTAGGGTATGGGTGAGGGTACGGGTGAGGGTACTGTGTAGGGTATTGGTTATGGTTAGGGTACGGCTTAGAATACGGGTTAGGGTACGGGTTAGGGTACAGCGTAGGGTATGTGTTAGGGTTAGGGTTAGGGTTAGGGTTAGGGTTAGGGTACGGCTTAGGGTACGGGTTAGGGTACGGGTGAGGGTACGGCGTAGTGTATAGGTTAGGGTTAGGGTACGGCTTAGGGTACGGGTTAGGGTACGGGTGAGGGTATGGCGTAGTGTATAGGTTAGGGTTAGGGTTAGGGTTAGGGTACGTCTTAGGGTATGGGATAGGGTACGGGTGAGGGTACGACGTAGGGTAGGGGTTAGGTTTAGGGTTAGGGTTAGTGTTAGGGTTAGGGTACGGCTTAGGTTATGGGATAGGTTACGGGTGAGGGTACGGCGTAGGGTAGGGGTTAGGGTTAGGTTTAGGGTTAGTTAGGTTTAGGGTACCGCTTAGGGTATGGGATAGGGTACGGCGTAGGGTAGCGGTTAGGGTTAGGGTTAGGGTTAGGGTTAGGGTACGGCTTAGGATACGGGTTAGAGTACGGGTGAGGGTACGGCGTAGGTTATGGGTTAGGGTTAGGGTTAGGGTTAGGGTTAGTTTTAGGGTTAGGGATTGGTTTAGGGTAGGGGTTAGGATTAGCATACTTGTTCGGGTTAGGGTTTTGGTTAGGGTTAGGGTACGCGTTAGGGTTAGGGTATGGGTTAGGTTAAGGGTACACGTTAGGATTAGGGTATTTATTAAACCTATCCCACTCTCTAGATACCACTTAGCACATAAAGGAATATTATTTGGGGTTCAGCCATGGAGAAGATTTTCGTCACTAGGATAAGATAAAGAATAAACACATTATAAAAAAATCACATAAGGTTTTCTTTTTAACCTGTTCCTTAAAACACTAGTGTTTAGGAAATCTAATGGAGGCAAAAGCAGTCAAGGGTAGTTTAGGGTTAGGGTTAGGGTTAGGGTTAGGGTAGGGCTTAGGATACGGGTGAGGTTACTGGTGAGGGTACTGCGTAGGTTATTGGTTAGGGTTAGGGTACGGCTTAGGATACGGGTTAGGATATGGGTTAGGTTACGGCGTTGGATATGGGTGAGGGTTAGGGTTAGGGTTAGGGTAAGGCTTTGGGTACGGGTTAGGGTACGGGTGAGGGTACGGCGTAGGGTAGAGGTTAGGGTTAGGTTTAGGGTTAGGGTACGGCTTAGGATACAGGTTAGGGTATGGGTGAGGGTACGGCGTAGCGTATGGGTTAGGGTTAGGGTTAGGGTTAGTTTTAGGGTTAGGGATTGGTTTAGGGTATGGGTTAGGATTAGCGTACGTGTTAGGGTTAGGGTTTGGGTTAGGGTTAGGGTACGCGTTAGGGTTAGGGTATGGGTTAGGGTTAGGGTACGCGTTAGGATTAGGGTATTTATTAAACCTATCCCACTCTGTAGATACCACTTAGCACGTAAAGGAATATTATTTAGGGTACAGCCATTGAGAATATTTTCGTCACTAGGATAAGATAAAGAATAAACACATTATAAAAAAATCACATTAGGATTTTCTTTTTAACCTGTTCCTTAAAACACTAGTGCTTAGGAAATCTAATGGAGGCAAAAGCAGTCAAGGGTAGTTTAGGGTTAGGGTTAGGGTTAGGGTTAGTGTTAGGGTTAGGGTACGGCTTAGGGTATGAGATAGGGTATGGGTGAGGGTACGGCATAGGGTAGGGTTTAGGGTTAGGGTTAGTGTTAGGGTTAGGGTTAGGGTATGGCTTAGGGTACGGGTGAGGGTACTGTGTAGGTCATTGGTTAGGGTTAGGTTAAGGCTTAGGATATAGTTTATTGTATGGGTTAGGGTACGGCGCAGGGTATGGCTAAGGGTTAGGGTTAGGGTTAGGGTTAGAGTTAGGGTACGGCTTAGGGTACGGGTTAGGGTACGGGTGAGGGTACGGCGTAGTGTATAGGTTAGGGTTAGGATTACGGTACGGCTTAGGGTACGGGTTAGGTTACGGGTGAGGGTACGGCGTACGGTATGGGTTAGGGTTAGGGTTAGTGTTAGAGTTAGCGTTAGGGTACGGCTTAGCGTATGGGATAGGGTACGGGTGAGGGTACGGCGTAGGGTAGGGGTTAGGGTTAGAGTTAGGGTTAGGGTTGGGGTTAGGGTACGGCTTAGGGTACGGGTGAGGGTACGGGTGAGGGTACTGCGTAGGGTATTGGTTAGGGTTAGGATATGGCTTAGGATACGGGTTAGGGTACGGGTTAGGGTATGGCTTAGGGTATGGGTTAGGGTTAGGGTTAGGGTTAGGGTTAGGGTACGGCTTAGGATACGGGTTAGGGTACGGGTGAGGGTACGGCGTAGCGTATGGGTTAGGGTTAGGTTTAGGGTACGTCTTAGGCTACGGGTTAGGGTACGGGTGAGGGTACGGCGTAGGGTAAGGGTTAGGGTTAGGTTTAGGGTTAGGGTTAGTTTTAGGGTTAGGGATTGGTTTAGGGTACGGGTTAGGATTAGCGTACGTGTTAGGGTTAGGTTTTGGGATAGGGTTAGGGTACGCGTTAGGGTTATGGTACACGTTAGGATTAGGGTATTTATTAAACCTATCCCACTCTCTAGATACCACTTAGCACGTAAAGGAATATTATTAGGGATCCAGCCATGGAGAAGATTTTAGTCACTAGGATAAGATAAAGAATAAACACATTATAAAAAAATCACATTAGGATTTTCTTTTTAACCTGTTCCTTAAAACACTAGTGCTTAGGAAATCTAATAGAGGCAAAAGCAATCAAGGGTAGTTTAGGGTTAGGGTTAGGGTTAGGGTTAGTGTTAGGGTTAGGGTACGGCTTAGGGTATGGGATAGGGTACGGGTGAGGGTACGGCGTAGGGTAGGGGTTAGGGTTAGGGTTAGGGTTATGGTTAGGGTATGGCTTAGGGTACGGGTGAGGGTACGGGTGAGGGTACTGCATAGGGTATTGGTTAGGGTTAGGGTACGGCTTAGGATACGTGTTAGGGTACGGGTTAGGGTACGGCGTAGAGTGTGGGTTAGGGTTAGGGTTAGTGTTAGGGTTAGGGTTACGGTACGTCTTAGGGTACGTGTTAGGGTACGGGTGAGGGTACGGCGTAGGTTATGGGTTAGGGTTAGGGTTAGGGTTAGGGTACGGCTTAGGATACGGGTTAGGTTATGGGTGAGGGTACGGCGTAGGTTATGGATTAGGGTTAGGGTTAGTGTTAGGGTTATGGTACGGCTTAGGTTATGGGATAGGGTACAGGTGAGGGTATGGCATAGGGTAGGGGTTAGGGTTAGGTTTAGGGTTAGGGTTAGGGTACGCCTTAGGGTACGAGTGAGTGTATGGGTGAGGATACTGCGTAGGGTATTGGTTAGGGTTAGGGTACGGCTTAGGATACGGGTTAGGGTACGTGTTAGGGTAGGGCGTACGATATGGGTTAGGGTTAGGTTTAGGGTTAGGGTTAGGGTTAGGGTTAGGGTACGGCTTAGGGTACGGGTTAGGGTACGGGTGAGGTTACGGCGTAGGGTATAGTTTAGGGTTAGGGTTAGGGTTAGGGTACGGCTTAGGGTACGGGTTAGGGTACGGGTGAGGGTATGGCGTAGTGTATAGGTTAGGGTTAGGGTTAGGGTTAGGGTTTGGCTTAGGGTACGGGTGAGGGTACGGGTGAGGGTACTGTGTAGGGTATTGGTTATGGTTAGGGTACGGCTTAGAATACGGGTTAGGGTACGGTTTAGGGTACGGCGTAGGGTAGGGGTTAGGGTTAGGTTTAGGGTTAGTGTTAGGTTTAGGGTACCGCTTAGGGTATGGGATAGGGTACGGCATAGGGTAGCGGTTAGGGTTAGGGTTAGGGTTAGGGTAGGGCTTAGGATACGGGTGAGGTTACTGGTGAGGGTACTGCGTAGGTTATTGGTTAGGGTTAGGGTGCGGCTAAGGATACGGGTTAGGATATGGGTTAGGTTACGGCGTTGGGTATGGGTGAGGGTTAGGGTTAGGGTTAGGGTAAGGCTTTGCGTACGGGTTAGGGTACGGGTGAGGGTACGGCGTAGGGTAGAGGTTAGGGTTAGGTTTAGGGTTAGGGTACGGCTTAGGATACGGGTTAGGGTATGGGTGAGGGTACGGCTTAGCGTATGGGTTAGGGTTAGGGTTAGGGTTAGGGTTAGTTTTAGGGTTAGGGATTGGTTTAGGGTACGGGTTAGGATTAGCGTACGTGTTAGGGTTAGGGTTTGGGTTAGGGTTAGGGTACGCGTTAGGGTTAGGGTATTGGTTAGGGTTAGGGTACGCGTTAGGATTAGGTTATTTATTAAACCTATCCCACTCTCTAGATACCACTTAGCACGTAAAGGAATATTATTTAGGGTCCAGCCATGGAGAATATTTTCGTCACTAGGATAAGATAAAGAATAATCACATTATAAAAAAATCACATTAGGATTTTCTTTTTAACCTGTTCCTTAAAACACTACTGCTTAGGAAATCTAATGGAGGCAAAAGCAGTCAAGGGTAGTTTAGGGTTAGGGTTAGGGTTAGGGTTAGTGTTAGGGTTAGGGTACGGCTTAGGGCATGGGATAGGGTATGGGTGAGGGTACGGCATAGGGTAGGGTTTAGGGTTAGGGTTAGTGTTAGGGTTAGGGTTAGGGTATGGCTTAGGGTACGGGTGAGGGTACTGTGTAGGTCATTGGTTAGGGTTAGGTTAAGGCTTAGGATACAGGTTATTGTATGGGTTAGGGTACGGCGCAGGGTATGGGTACGGGTTAGGGTTAGGGTTAGGGTTAGAGTTAGGGTACGGCTTAGGGTACGGGTTAGGGTACGGGTGAGGGTATGGCGTAGTGTATAGGTTAGGGTTAGGGTTAGGGTACGGCTTAGGGTACGGGTTAGGTTACGGGTGAGGGTACGGCGTAGGGTATGGGTTAGGGTTAGGGTTAGGGTTAGTGTTAGTGTTAGGGTTAGGGTACGGCTTAGCGTATGGGATAGGGTACGGGTGAGGGTACGGCGTAGGGTAGGGGTTAGGGTTAGAGTTAGGGTTAGGGTTGGGGTTAGGGTACGGCTTAGGGTACGGGTGAGGGTACGGGTGAGGGTACTGCGTAGGGTATTGGTTAGGGTTAGGATATGGCTTAGGATACGGGTTAGGATACGGGTTAGGGTATGGCGTAGGGTATGGGTTAGGGTTAGGGTTAGGGTTAGGGTTAGGGTTAGGGTACGGCTTAGGATACCGGTTAGGGTACGGGTGAGGGTACGGCGTAGCGTATGGGTTACGGTTAGGGTTAGGGTACGTCTTAGGCTACGGGTTAGGGTACGGGTGAGGGTACGGCGTAGGGTAAGGGTTAGGGTTAGTGTTAGGGTTAGGGTTAGTTTTAGGGTTAGGGATTGGTTTAGGGTACGGGTTCGGATTAGCGTACGTGTTAGGGTTAGGTTTTGGGTTAGGGTTAGGGTACGCGTTAGGGTTAGGGTATGGGTTAGGGTTAGGGTACACGTTAGGATTAGGGTATTTATTAAACCTATCCCACTCTCTAGATACCACTTAGCACGTAAAGGAATATTATTAGGGATCCAGCCATGGAGAAGATTTTAGTCACTAGGTTAAGATAAAGAATAAACACATTATAAAAAAATCACATTAGTATTTTCTTTTTAACCTGTTCCTTAAAACACTCGTGCTTAGGAAATCTAATGGAGGCAAAAGCAGTCAAGGGTAGTTTAGTGTTAGGGTTAGGGTTAGGGTTAGTGTTAGGGTTAGGGTACGGCTTAAGGTATGGGATAGGGTATGGGTGAGGGTACGGCATAGGGTAGGGTTTAGGGTTAGGGTTAGTGTTAGGGTTAGGGTTAGAGTATGGCTTCGGGTACGGGTGAGGGTACTGTGTAGGTCATTGGTTAGGGTTAGGTTAAGGCTTAGGATACAGGTTATTGTATGGGTTAGGGTACGGCGCAGGGTATGGGTAAGGGTTAGGGTTAGGGTTAGGGTTAGAGTTAGGGTACGGCTTAGGGTACGGGTTAGGGTACGGGTGAGGGTACGGCATAGTGTATAGGTTAGGGTTAGGGTTAGGGTACGGCTTAGGGTACGGGTTAGGTTACGGGTGAGGGTACGGCATAGGGTATGGGTTAGGGTTAGGGTTAGGGTTAGTGTTAGTGTTAGGGTTAGGGTACGGCTTAGCGTATGGGATAGGGTACGGGTGAGGGTACGGCGTAGGGTAGGGGTTAGGGTTAGAGTTAGGGTTAGGGTTAGGGTTAGGGTACGGCTTAGGGTACGGGTTAGGGTACGAGTGAGGGTATGGCGTAGGGTATTGGTTAGGGTTACGGTACGTCTTAGGATACGGGCTAGGGTACGGGTGAGGGTACGGCGTAGGTTATGGGTTAGGGTTAGGGTTAGTGTTAGGGTTATGGTACGGCTTAGGTTATGGGATAGGGTACAGGTGAGGGTATGGCATAGGGTAGGGTTTAGGGTTAGGGTTAGGGTTAGGGTTAGGGTTAGGGTACGGCTTAGGTACGGGTGAGGGTATGGGTGAGGATACTGCATAGGGTATTGGTTAGGGTTAGGGTACGGCTTAGGATATGGGTTAGGGTACATGTTAGGGTATGGCGTACGGTATGGGTTAGGGTTAGGGTTAGGGTTAGGTTTAGGGTACGGCTTAGGGTACGGGTTAGAGTACGAGTGAGGGTATGGCGTAGTGTATAGGTTAGGGTTAGGGTTAGGGTTAGGGTACGGCTTAGGGTACGGGTTAGGGTACGGGTGAGGTTACGGCGTAGGGTATAGTTTAGGGTTAGGGTTAGGGTTAGGGTACGGCTTAGGATACGGGTTAGGGTACGGGTGAGGGTACGGCGTAGCGTATGGTTTAGGGTTAGGGTTAGGGTTAGGGTACGGCTTAGGGTACGGGTTAGGGTACGGGTGAGGGTACGGTGTAGGTTATGGATTAGGTTTAGGGTTAGGGTTAGGGTTAGTTTTAGGGTTAGGGATTGGTTTAGGGTACGGGTTAGGATTAGCATACGTGTTCGGGTTAGGGTTTTGGTTAGGGTTAGGGTACGCGTTAGGGTTAGGGTATGGGTTAGGTTTAGGGTACACTTTAGGATTAGAGTATTTATTAAACCTATCCCACTCTCTAGATACCACTTAGCACGTAAAGGAATATTATTTGGGGTTCAGCCATGGAGAAGATTTTAGTCACTAGGATAAGATAAAGAATAAACACATTATAAAAAAATCACATAAGGTTTTCTTTTTAACCTGTTCCTTAAAACACTAGTGTTTACGAAATCTAATGGAGGCAAAAGCAGTAAAGGGTAGTTTAGGGTTAGGGTTAGGGTTAGGGTTAGGGTAGGGCTTAGGATACGGGTGAGGGTACTGGTGAGGGTACTGCGTAGGTTATTGGTTAGGGTTAGGGTACGGCTTAGGATACGGGTTAGGATATGGGTTAGGTTACGGCGTTGGGTATGGGTGGGGGTTAGGGTTAGGGTTAGGGTAAGGCTTTGGGTACGGGTGAGGGTACGGGTGAGGGTACGGCGTAGGCTAGAGGTTAGGGTTAGGTTTAGGATTAGGGTACGGCTTAGGATACGGGTTAGGGTATGGGTGAGGGTACGGCGTAGCGTATGGGTTAGGGTTAGGGTTAGGTTTAGGGTTAGTTTTAGGGTTAGGGATTGGTTTAGGGTACGGGTTAGGATTAGCGTACGTGTTAGGGTTAGGATTTGGGTTAGGGTTAGGGTACGCATTAGGGTTAGGGTATGGGTTAGGGTTAGGGTACACGTTAGGATTAGGGTATTTATTAAACCTATCCCACTCTCTAGATACCACTTAGCACGTAAAGGAATATTATTTAGGGTCCAGCCATGGAGAAGATTTTCGTCACTAGGATAAGATAAAGAATAAACACATTATAAAAAAATCACATTAGGATTTTCTTTTTGACCTGTTCCTTAAAACACTAGTGCTTAGGAAATCTAATGGAGGCAAGAGCAGTCAAGGGAAGTTTAGGGTTAGGGTTAGGGTTAGGGTTAGTGTTAGGGTTAGGGTACGGCTTAGGGTATGGGATAGGGTATGGGTGAGGGTACGGCATAGGGTAGGGTTTAGGGTTAGGGTTAGGGTTAGGGTATGGCTTAGGGTACGGGTGAGGGTACTGTGTAGGTCATTGGTTAGGGTTAGGTTAAGGCTTAGGATACAGGTTATTGTATTGATTAGGGTACGCAGGGTATGGGTAAGGGTTAGGGTTAGGGTTAGGGTTAGAGTTAGGGTACGGCTTAGGGTACGAGTTAGGGAACGGGTGAGGGTACGGCGTAGTGTATAGGTTAGGGTTAGGGTTAGGGTACGGCTTAGGGTACGGATTAGGTTATGGGCGAGGGTACGGCGTAGGGTATGGGTTAGGGTTAGGGTTAGGGTTAGTGTTACTGTTACGGTTAGGGTACGGCTTAGCGTATGGGATAGGGTACGGGTGAGGGTACGGCGTAGGGTAGGGTTTAGGGTTAGGGTTAGGGTTAGGGTTAGGGTATGGCTTAGGGTACGGGTGAGGGTACGGGTGAGGGTACTGCGTAGGGTATTGGTTAGGGTTAGGGTACGGCTTAGGATACGTGTTAGGGTACGGGTTAGGGTACGGCGTAGAGTGTGGGTTAGGGTTAGGGTTAGTGTTAGGGTTAGGGTTACGGTACGTCTTAGGGTACGTGTTAGGGTACGGGTGAGGGTACGGCGTAGGTTATGGGTTAGGGTTAGGGTTAGGGTTAGGGTTAGGGTACGGCTTAGGATACGGGTTAGGGTACGGGTGAGGGTACGGCGTAGGTTATGGGTTAGGGTTAGGGTTAGTGTTAGGGTTATGGTACGGCTTAGGTTATGGGATAGGGTACAGGTGAGGGTATGGCATAGGGTAGGGGTTAGGGTTAGGGTTAGGGTTAGGGTTAGGTTTAGGGTACGGCTTAGGGTACGGGTGAGGGTATGGGTGAGGATCCTGCGTAGGGTATTGGTTAGGGTTAGGGTACGGCTTAGGATATGGGTTAGGGTACGTGTTAGGGTATGGCGTACAGTATGGGTTAGGGTTAGGGTTAGGGTTAGGGTTACGGTTAGGGTTAGGGTACGGCTTAGGGTTCGGGTTAGGGTACGGGTGAGGTTACGGCGTAGGGTATAGTTTAGGGTTAGGGTTAGGGTTAGGGTACGGCTTAGGATACGGGTTAGGGTACGGGTGAGGGTACGGCGTAGCGTATGGTTTAGGGTTAGGGTTAGGGTTAGGGTACGGCTTAGGGTACGGGTTAGGGTACGGGTGAGGGTATGGTGTAGTGTATAGGTTAGGGTTAGGGTTAGGGTTAGGGTATGGCTTAGGGTATGGGTGAGGGTACGGGTGAGGGTACTGTGTAGGGTATTGGTTATGGTTAGGGTACGGCTTAGAATATGGGTTAGGGTACGGGTTAGGGTACAGCGTAGGGTATGTGTTAGGGTTAGGGTTAGGGTTAGGGTTAGGGTTAGGGTACGGCTTAGGGTACGGGTTAGGGTACGGGTGAGGGTACGGCGTAGTGTATAGGTTAGGGTTAGGGTACGGCTTAGGGTACGGGTTAGGGTACGGGTGAGGGTATGGCGTAGTGTATAGGTTAGGGTTAGGGTTAGGGTTAGGGTACGGCTTAGGGTATGGGATAGGGTACGGGTGAGGGTACGACGTAGGGTAGGGGTTAGGTTTAGGGTTAGGGTTAGTGTTAGGGTTAGGGTACGGCTTAGGTTATGGGATAGGTTACGGGTGAGGGTACGGCGTAGGGTAGGGGTTAGGGTTAGGTTTAGGGTTAGTGTTAGGTTTAGGGTACCGCTTAGGGTATGGGATAGGGTACGGCGTAGGGTAGCGGTTAGGGTTAGGGTTAGGGTTAGGGTTAGGGTACGGCTTAGGATACGGGTTAGGGTACGGGTGAGGGTACGGCGTAGGTTATGGGTTAGGGTTAGGGTTAGGGTTAGGGTTAGTTTTAGGGTTAGGGATTGGTTTAGGGTAGGGGTTAGGATTAGCATACTTGTTCGGGTTAGGGTTTTGGTTAGGGTTAGGGTACGCGTTAGGGTTAGGGTATGGGTTAGGTTAAGGGTACACGTTAGGATTAGGGTATTTATTAAACCTATCCCACTCTCTAGATACCACTTAGCACATAAAGGAATATTATTTGGGGTTCAGCCATGGAGAAGATTTTCGTCACTAGGATAAGATAAAGAATAAACACATTATAAAAAAATCACATAAGGTTTTCTTTTTAACCTGTTCCTTAAAACACTAGTGTTTAGGAAATCTAATGGAGGCAAAAGCAGTCAAGGGTAGTTTAGGGTTAGGGTTAGGGTTAGGGTTAGGGTAGGGCTTAGGATACGGGTGAGGTTACTGGTGAGGGTACTGCGTAGGTTATTGGTTAGGGTTAGGGTACGGCTTAGGATACGGGTTAGGATATGGGTTAGGTTACGGCGTTGGATATGGGTGAGGGTTAGGGTTAGGGTTAGGGTAAGGCTTTGGGTACGGGTTAGGGTACGGGTGAGGGTACGGCGTAGGGTAGAGGTTAGGGTTAGGTTTAGGGTTAGGGTACGGCTTAGGATACAGGTTAGGGTATGGGTGAGGGTACGGCGTAGCGTATGGGTTAGGGTTAGGGTTAGGGTTAGTTTTAGGGTTAGGGATTGGTTTAGGGTATGGGTTAGGATTAGCGTACGTGTTAGGGTTAGGGTTTGGGTTAGGGTTAGGGTACGCGTTAGGGTTAGGGTATGGGTTAGGGTTAGGGTACGCGTTAGGATTAGGGTATTTATTAAACCTATCCCACTCTGTAGATACCACTTAGCACGTAAAGGAATATTATTTAGGGTACAGCCATTGAGAATATTTTCGTCACTAGGATAAGATAAAGAATAAACACATTATAAAAAAATCACATTAGGATTTTCTTTTTAACCTGTTCCTTAAAACACTAGTGCTTAGGAAATCTAATGGAGGCAAAAGCAGTCAAGGGTAGTTTAGGGTTAGGGTTAGGGTTAGGGTTAGTGTTAGGGTTAGGGTACGGCTTAGGGTATGGGATAGGGTATGGGTGAGGGTACGGCATAGGGTAGGGTTTAGGGTTAGGGTTAGTGTTAGGGTTAGGGTTAGGGTATGGCTTAGGGTACGGGTGAGGGTACTGTGTAGGTCATTGGTTAGGGTTAGGTTAAGGCTTAGGATATAGTTTATTGTATGGGTTAGGGTACGGCGCAGGGTATGGCTAAGGGTTAGGGTTAGGGTTAGGGTTAGAGTTAGGGTACGGCTTAGGGTACGGGTTAGGGTACGGGTGAGGGTACGGCGTAGTGTATAGGTTAGGGTTAGGATTAGGGTACGGCTTAGGGTACGGGTTAGGTTACGGGTGAGGGTACGGCGTAGGGTATGGGTTAGGGTTAGGGTTAGGGTTAGTGTTAGAGTTAGCGTTAGGGTACGGCTTAGCGTATGGGATAGGGTACGGGTGAGGGTACGGCGTAGGGTAGGGGTTAGGGTTAGAGTTAGGGTTAGGGTTGGGGTTAGGGTACGGCTTAGGGTACGGGTGAGGGTACGGGTGAGGGTACTGCGTAGGGTATTGGTTAGGGTTAGGATATGGCTTAGGATACGGGTTAGGGTACGGGTTAGGGTATGGCTTAGGGTATGGGTTAGGGTTAGGGTTAGGGTTAGGGTTAGGGTACGGCTTAGGATACGGGTTAGGGTACGGGTGAGGGTACGGCGTAGCGTATGGGTTAGGGTTAGGTTTAGGGTACGTCTTAGGCTACGGGTTAGGGTACGGGTGAGGGTACGGGGTAGGGTAAGGGTTAGGGTTAGGTTTAGGGTTAGGGTTAGTTTTAGGGTTAGGGATTGGTTTAGGGTACGGGTTAGGATTAGCGTACGTGTTAGGGTTAGGTTTTGGGATAGGGTTAGGGTACGCGTTAGGGTTATGGTACACGTTAGGATTAGGGTATTTATTAAACCTATCCCACTCTCTAGATACCACTTAGCACGTAAAGGAATATTATTAGGGATCCAGCCATGGAGAAGATTTTAGTCACTAGGATAAGATAAAGAATAAACACATTATAAAAAAATCACATTAGGATTTTCTTTTTAACCTGTTCCTTAAAACACTAGTGCTTAGGAAATCTAATAGAGGCAAAAGCAATCAAGGGTAGTTTAGGGTTAGGGTTAGGGTTAGGGTTAGTGTTAGGGTTAGGGTACGGCTTAGGGTATGGGATAGGGTACGGGTGAGGGTACGGCGTAGGGTAGGGGTTAGGGTTAGGGTTAGGGTTATGGTTAGGGTATGGCTTAGGGTACGGGTGAGGGTACGGGTGAGGGTACTGCATAGGGTATTGGTTAGGGTTAGGGTACGGCTTAGGATACGTGTTAGGGTACGGGTTAGGGTACGGCGTAGAGTGTGGGTTAGGGTTAGGGTTAGTGTTAGGGTTAGGGTTACGGTACGTCTTAGGGTACGTGTTAGGGTACGGGTGAGGGTACGGCGTAGGTTATGGGTTAGGGTTAGGGTTAGGGTTAGGGTACGGCTTAGGATACGGGTTAGGTTATGGGTGAGGGTACGGCGTAGGTTATGGATTAGGGTTAGGGTTAGTGTTAGGGTTATGGTACGGCTTAGGTTATGGGATAGGGTACAGGTGAGGGTATGGCATAGGGTAGGGGTTAGGGTTAGGTTTAGGGTTAGGGTTAGGGTACGCCTTAGGGTACGAGTGAGGGTATGGGTGAGGATACTGCGTAGGGTATTGGTTAGGGTTAGGGTACGGCTTAGGATACGGGTTAGGGTACGTGTTAGGGTAGGGCGTACGATATGGTTTAGGGTTAGGGTTAGGGTTAGGGTTAGGGTTAGGGTTAGGGTACGGCTTAGGGTACGCGTTAGGGTACGGGTGAGGTTACGGCGTAGGGTATAGTTTAGGGTTAGGGTTAGGGTTAGGGTACGGCTTAGGGTACGGGTTAGGGTACGGGTGAGGGTATGGCGTAGTGTATAGGTTAGGGTTAGGGTTAGGGTTAGGGTATGGCTTAGGGTACGGGTGAGGGTACGGGTGAGGGTACTGTGTAGGGTATTGGTTATGGTTAGGGTACGGCTTAGAATACGGGTTAGGGTACGGTTTAGGGTACGGCGTAGGGTAGGGGTTAGGGTTAGGTTTAGGGTTAGTGTTAGGTTTAGGGTACCGCTTAGGGTATGGGATAGGGTACGGCATAGGGTAGCGGTTAGGGTTAGGGTTAGGGTTAGGGTAGGGCTTAGGATACGGGTGAGGTTACTGGTGAGGGTACTGCGTAGGTTATTGGTTAGGGTTAGGGTACGGCTTAGGATACGGGTTAGGATATGGGTTAGGTTACGGCGTTGGGTATGGGTGAGGGTTAGGGTTAGGGTTAGGGTAAGGCTTTGGGTACGGGTTAGGGTACGGGTGAGGGTACGGCATAGGGTAGGGTTTAGGGTTAGGGTTAGTGTTAGTGTTAGGGTTAGGGTATGGCTTAGGGTACGGGTGAGGGTACTGTGTAGGTCATTGGTTAGGGTTAGGTTAAGGCTTAGGATACAGGTTATTGTATGGGTTAGGGTACGGTGCAGGGTATGGGTAAGGGTTAGGGTTAGGGTTAGGGTTAGAGTTAGGGTACGGCTTAGGGTACGGGTTAGGGTACGGGTGAGGGTACGGCGTAGTGTATAGGTCAGGGTTAGGGTTAGGGTACGGCTTAGGGTACGGGTTAGGTTACGGGTGAGGGTACGGCGTAGGGTATGGGTTAGGGTTAGGGTTAGGGTTAGTGTTAGTGTTAGGGTTAGGGTACGGCTTAGCGTATGGGATAGGGTACGGGCGAGGGTATGGCGTAGGGTAGGGGTTAGGGTTAGAGTTAGGGTTAGGGTTGGGGTTAGGGTAAGGCTTAGGGTACGGGTGAGGGTACGGGTGAGGGTACTGCGTAGGGTATTGGTTAGGGTTAGGATATGGCTTAGGATACGGGTTAGGGTACGGGTTAGGGTATGGCGTAGGGTATGGGTTAGGGTTAGGGTTAGGGTTAGGCTTAGGCTTAGGGTACGGCTTAGGATACGGGTTAGGGTACGTGTGAGGGTACGGCGTAGTGTATGGGTTAGGGTTAGGGTTAGGGTACGTCTTAGGGTACGGGTTAGGGTACGGGTGAGGGTACGGTGTAGGGTAAGGGTTAGGGTTAGGGTTAGGGTTAGGGTTAGTTTTAGGGTTAGGGTTTGGTTTAGGGTACGGGTTAGGATTAGCGTACGTGTTAGGGTTAGGTTTTGGGTTAGGGTTAGGGTACGCGTTAGGGTTAGGATATGGGTTAGGGTTAGGGTACACGTTAGGATTAGGGTATTTATTAAACCTATCCCACTCTCTAGATACCACTTAGCACGTAAAGGAATATTGTTAGGGATACAGCCATGGAGAAGATTTTAGTCACTAGGATAAGATAAAGAATAAACACATTATAAAAAAATCACATTAGTATTTTCTTTTTAACCTGTTCCTTAAAACACTAGTGCTTAGGAAATCTAATAGAGGCAAAAGCAATCAAGGGTAGTTTAGGGTTAGGGTTAGGGTTAGGGTTAGTGTTAGGTTTAGGGTACGGCTTAGGGTATGGGATAGGGTACGGGTGAGGGTACGGCGTAGGGTAGGGGTTAGGGTTAGGGTTAGGGTTAGGGTACGGCTTAGGGTACGGGTTAGGGTACGGGTGAGGTTATGGCGTAGGGTATAGTTTAGGGTTAGGGTTAGGGTACGGCTTAGGGTACGGGTTAGGATACGGTTGAGGATACTGTGTAGGGTATTGGTTATGATTAGGGTACGGCTTAGAATACGGGTTAGGGTACGGTTTAGGTTACGGCGTAGGGTATGGGTTAGGGTTAGGGTTCGGGTTAGGGTTAGGGTTAGGGTACGGCTTAGGGTACGGGTTAGGGTACGGGTGAGGGTACGGCGTAGTGTATAGGTTAGGGTTAGGGTTAGGGTTAGGGTACGGCTTAGGTTATGGGATAGGGTACGGGTGAGGGTACGGCGTAGGGTAGGGGTTAGGGTTAGGTTTAGGGTTAGTGTTAGGTTTAGGGTACCGCTTAGGGTATGGGATAGGGTACGGCGTAGGGTAGTGGTTAGGGTTAGGGTTAGGGTTAGGGTACGGCTTAGGATACGGGTTAGGGTACGGGTGAGGGTGCGGCGTAGCGTATGGGTTAGGGTTAGGGTTAGGGTTAGGGTACGGCTTAGGTTATGGGATAGTGTACAGGTGAGGGTATGGCATAGGGTATGGGTTAGGGTTAGGGTTAGGGTTAGGGTTAGGGTACGGCTTAGGGTACGGGTGAGGGTATGGGTGAGGATACTGCGTAGGGTATTGGTTAGGGTTACGGTACGTCTTAGGATACGGGTTAGGGTACGGGTGAGGGTACGGCGTAGGTTATGGTTAGGGTTAGGGTTAGTGTTACTGTTAGGGTTAGGGTACGGCTTAGCGTATGGGATAGGGTACGGGTGAGGGTACGGCATAGGGTAGGGGTTAGGGTTAGGGTTAGGGTTAGGGTATGGCTTAGGGTACGGGTGAGGGTACGGGTGAGGGTACTGCGTAGGGTATTGGTTAGGGTTAAGGTACGGCTTAGGATACGTGTTAGGGTACGGGTTAGGGTACGGCGTAGAGTGTGGGTTAGGGTTAGGGTTAGTGTTAGGGTTAGGGTTACGGTACGTCTTAGGGTACGTGTTAGGGTACGGGTGAGGGTACGGCGTAGGTTATGGGTTAGGGTTAGGGTTAGGGTTAGGGTTAGTTTTAGGGTTAGGGATTGGTTTAGGGTAAGGTTTAGGATTAGCATACTTGTTCGGGTTAGGGTTTTGGTTAGGGTTAGGGTACGCGTTAGGGTTAGGGTATGGGTTAGGTTTAGGGTACACGTTAGGATTAGGGTATTTATTAAACCTATCCCACTCTCTAGATACCACTTAGCACGTAAAGGAATATTATTTAGGGTCCAGCCATGGAGAAGATTTTCGTCACTAGGATAAGATAAAGAATAAACACATTATAAAAAAATCACATTAGGATTTTCTTTTTAACCTGTTCCTTAAAACACTCGTGCTTAGGAATTCTAATGGAGGCAAAAGCAGTCAAGGGTAGTTTAGGGTTAGGTTTAGGGTTAGGGTTAGTGTTAGGGTTATGGTACGGCTTAGGTTATGGGATAGGGTACAGGTGAGGGTATGGCATAGGGTAGGGGTTAGGGTTAGGTTTAGGGTTAGGGTTAGGGTTAGGGTACGCCTTAGGGTACGGGTGAGGGTATGGGTGACGATACTGCGTAGGGTATTGGTTAGGGTTAGGGTACGGCTTAGGATACGGGTTAGGGTACGTGTTAGGGTATGGCGTACGCTATGGGTTAGGGTTAGGGTTAGGGTTAGGGTTAGGGTACGGCTTAGGGTACGGCTTAGGGTACGGGTGAGGTTACGGCGTAGGGTATAGTTTAGGGTTAGGGTTAGGGTTAGGGTACGGCTTAGGGTACGGGTTAGGGTACGGGTGAGGGTATGGCGTAGTGTATAGGTTAGGGTTAGGGTTAGGGTATGGCTTAGGGTACTGGTGAGGGTACGGGTGAGGGTACTGTGTAGGGTGTTGGTTATGGTTAGGGTACGGCTTAGAATACGGGTTAGGGTACGGTTTAGGGTACGGCGTAGGGTATGGGTTAGGGTTAGGGTTAGGGTTAGGGTTAGGGTTAGGGTACGGCTTAGGGTACGGGTTAGGGTACGGGTGAGGGTACGGCGTAGTGTATAGGTTAGGGTTAGGGTTAGGATTAGGGTACGGCTTAGGGTACGGGTTAGGGTACGGGTGAGGGTACGGCGTAGTGTATGGGTTAGGGTTAGGGTTAGGGTTAGGGTTAGTTTTAGGGTTAGGGATTGGTTTAGGGTACGGGTTAGGATTAGCGTACGTGTTAGGGTTAGGGTTTGGGTTAGGGTTAGGGTACGTGTTAGGGTTAGGGTATGGGTTAGGGTTAGGGTACACGTTATGATTAGGGTATTTATTAAACCTATCCCACTCTCTAGATACCACTTAGCACGTAAAGGAATATTATTTGGGGTCCAGCCATGGAGAAGATTTTAGTCACTAGGATAAGATAAAGAATAAACACATTATAAAAAAATCACATTAGGATTTTCTTTTTAACCTGTTCTTTAAAACACTAGTGTTTAGGAAATCTAAAGGAGGCAAAAGCAGTAAAGGGTAGTTTAGGGTTAGGGTTAGGGTTAGGGTTAGGGTAGGGCTTAGGATACGGGTGAGGGTACTGGTGAGGGTACTGCGTAGGTTATTGGTTAGGGTTAGGGTACGGCTTAGGATACGGGTTAGGATATGGGTTAGGTTACGGCGTTGGGTATGGGTGAGGGTTAGGGTTAGGGTTAGGGTAAGGCTTTGTGTACGGGTTAGGGTACGGGTGAGGGTACGGCGTAGTGTAGAGGTTAGGGTTAGGTTTAGGGTTAGGGTACGGCTTAGGATACGGGTTAGGGTATGGGTGAGGGTACGGCGTAGTGTATAGGTTAGGGTTAGGGTTAGGGTACGGCTTAGGGTACGGGTTAGGTTACGTGTGAGGGTACGGCGTAGGGTATGGGTTAGGGTTAGGGTTAGGGTTAGTGTTAGTGTTAGGGTTAGGGTACGGCTTAGCGTATGGGATAGGGTACGGGTGAGGGTACGGCGTAGGGTAGGGGTTAGGGTTAGAGTTAGGGTTAGGGTTGGGGTTAGGGTACGGCTTAGGGTACGGGTGAGGGTACGGGTGAGGGTACTGCGTAGGGTATTGGTTAGGGTTAGGATATGGCTTAGGATACGGGTTAGTGTACGGGTTAGGGTATGGCGTAGGGTATGGGTTAGGGTTAGGGTTAGGGTTAGGGTTAGGGTTAGGGTACGGCTTAGGATACGGGTTAGGGTACGGGTGAGGGTACGGCGTAGTGTATGGGTTAGGGTTAGTGTTAGGGTACGTCTTAGGGTACGGGTTAGGGTACGGGTGAGGGTACGGTGTAGGGTAAGGGTTAGGGTTAGGGTTAGGGTTAGGGTTTGGTTTAGGGTACGGGTTAGGATTAGCGTACGTTTTAGGGTTAGCTTTTGGGTTAGGGTTAGGGTACGCGTTAGGGTTAGGGTATGGGTTAGGGTTAGGGTACACGTTAGGATTAGGGTATTTATTAAACCTATCCCACTTTCTAGATACCACTTAGCACGTAACGAATATTATTAGGGATACAGCCATGGAGAAGATTTTAGTCACTAGGATAAGATAAAGAATAAACACATTATAAAAAAATCACATTAGTATTTTCTTTTTAACCTGTTCCTTAAAACACTAGTGCTTAGGAAATCTAATAGAGGCAAAAGCAATCAAGGGTAGTTTAGGGTTAGGGTTAGGGTTAGGGTTAGTGTTAGGTTTAGGGTACGGCTTAGGGTATGGGATAGGGTACGGGTGAGGGTACGGCGTAGGGTAGGGGTTAGGGTTAGGGTTAGGGTTAGGGTACGGCTTAGGGTACGGGTGAGGGTACTGTTTAGGGTATTGGTTATGGTTAGGGTACGGCTTAGAATACGGGTTAGGGTACGGTTTAGGGTACGGCGTAGGGTATGGGTTAGGGTTAGGGTTAGGGTTAGGGTTAGGGTTAGGGTACGGCTTAGGGTACGGGTTAGGGTACGGGTGAGGGTACGGCGTAGGTTATGGGTTAGGGTTAGAGTTAGGGTTAGGGTTAGTTTTAGGGTTAGGGATTGGTTTAGGGTAAGGTTTAGGATTAGCATACTTGTTCGGGTTAGGGTTTTGGTTAGGGTTAGGGTACGCGTTAGGGTTAGGGTATGGGTTAGGTTTAGGGTACACGTTAGGATTAGGGTATTTATTAAACCTATCCCACTCTCTAGATACCACTTAGCACGTAAAGGAATATTATTTAGGGTCCAGCCATGGAGAAGATTTTCGTAACTAGGATAAGATAAAGAATAAACACATTATAAAAAAATCACATTAGGATTTTCTTTTTAACCTGTTCCTTAAAACACTCGTGCTTAGGAATTCTAATGGAGGCAAAAGCAGTCAAGGGTAGTTTAGGGTTAGGGTTAGGGTTAGGGTTAGTGTTAGGGTTAGGGTACGGCTTAGGGTATGGGATAGGGTATGGGTGAGGGTACGGCATAGGGTAGGGTTTAGGATTAGGGTTAGTGTTAGGGTTAGGGTTAGAGTATGGCTTAGGGTACGGGTGAGGGTACTGTGTAGGTCATTGGTTAGGGTTAGGTTAAGGCTTAGGATACAGGTTATTGTATGGGTTAGGGTACGGCGCAGGGTATTGGTAAGGGTTAGGGTTAGGGTTAGGGTTAGAGTTAGGGTACGGCTTAGGGTACGGGTTAGGGTACGGGTGAGTGTACGGCATAGTGTATAGGTTAGGGTTAGGGTTAGGGTACGGCTTAGGGTACGGGTTAGGTTATGGGTGAGTGTACGGCATAGGGTATGGTTTAGGGTTAGGGTTAGGGTTAGGGTTAGTGTTAGTGTTAGGGTTAGGGTACGGCTTAGCGTATGGGATAGGGTACGGGTGAGGGTACGGCGTAGGGTAGGGGTTACGGTTAGAGTTAGGGTTAGGGTTGGGGTTAGGGTACGGCTTAGGGTACGGGTGAGGGTACGGGTGAGGGTACTGCGTAGGGTATTGGTTAGGTTTAGGATACGGCTTAGGATACGGGTTAGGGTACGGGTTAGGGTATGGCGTAGGGTATGGGTTAGGGTTAGGGTTAGGGTTAGTGTTAGGGTTAGGGTTAGGGTTAGGGTACGGCTTAGGATACGGGTTAGGGTACGGGTGAAGGTACGGCGTAGCGTATGGGTTACGGTTAGGGTTAGGGTTAGGGTTAGGGTACGGCTTAGGTTATGGAATAGGGTACAGGTGAGGGTATGGCATAGGGTATGGGTTAGGGTTAGGGTTAGGTTTAGGGTTAGGGTTCGGCTTAGGGTACGGGTGAGGGTATGGGTAAGGATACTGCGTAGGGTATTGGTTAGGGTTACGGTACGTCTTAGGATACGGGTTAGGGTACGGGTGAGGGTATGGCGTAGGTTATGGGTTAGGGTTAGGGTTAGTGTTACTGTTAGGGTTAGGGTACGGCTTAGCGTATGGGATAGGGTACGGGTGATGGTACGGCGTAGGGTAGGGGTTAGGGTTAGGGTTAGGGTTAGGGTTAGGGTATGGCTTAGGGTACGGGTGAGGGTACGGGTGAGGGTACTGCGTAGGGTATTGGTTAGGGTTAGGGTACAGCTTAGGATACGTGTTAGGGTACGGGTTAGGTTACTGCGTAGAGTGTGGGTTAGGGTTAGGGTTAGTGTTAGGGTTAGGGTTACGGTACGTCTTAGGGTACGTGTTAGGGTACGGGTGAGGGTACGGCGTAGGTTATGGGTTAGGGTTAGGGTTAGGGTTAGGGTTAGGGTACGGCTTAGGATACGGGTTAGGGTACGGGTGAGGGTACGGCGTAGGTTATGGGTTAGGGTTAGGATTAGTGTTAGGGTTATGGTACGGCTTAGGTTATGGGATAGGGTACAGGTGAGGGTATGGCATAGGGTAGGGGTTAGGGTTCGGGTTAGGGTTAGGGTTAGGGTTAGGGTACGGCTTAGGGTACGGGTGAGGGAATGGGTGAGGATACTGCGTAGGGTATTGGTTAGGGTTAGGGTACGGCTTAGGATACGGGTTAGGGTACGTGTTAGGGTATGGCGTACGGTATGGGTTAGGGTTAGGGTTAGGGTTAGGGTTAGGGTTAGGGTTAGGGTACGGCTTAGGGTACGGGTTAGGGTACGGGTGAGGTTACGGCGTAGGGTATAGTTTAGGGTTAGGGTTAGGGTTAGGGTACGGCTTAGGATACGGGTTAGGGTACGGGTGAGGGTACGGCGTAGCGTATGGTTTAGGGTTAGGGTTAGGGTTAGGGTACGGCTTAGGGTACGGGTTAGGGTACGGGTGAGGGTATGGTGTAGTGTATAGGTTAGGGTTAGGGTTAGGGTTAGGGTATGGCTTAGGGTACGGGTGAGGGTACGGGTGAGGGTACTGTGTAGGGTATTGGTTATGGTTAGGTTACGGCTTAGAATACGGGTTAGGGTACGGGTTAGGGTACGGCGTAGGGTATAGTTTAGGGTTAGGGTTAGGGTTAGGGTACGGCTTAGGATACGGCTTAGGGTACGGGTGAGGGTACGGCGTAGTGTATAGGTTAGGGTTAGGGTTAGGGTTAGGGTACGGCTTAGGGTAAGGGTTAGGGTACGGGTCAGGGTATGGCGTAGTGTATAGGTTAGGGTTAGGGTTAGGGTTAGGGTACGGCTTAGGGTATGGGATAGGGTACGGGTGAGGGTACGGCGTAGGGTAGGGGTTAGGTTTAGAGTTAGGGTTAGTGTTAGGGTTAGGGTATGGCTTAGGGTATGGGATAGGTTACGGGTGAGGGTACGGCGTAGGGTAGGGGTTAGGGTTAGGTTTAGGGTTAGTGTTAGGTTTAGGGTACCGCTTAGGGTATGGGATAGGGTACGGCGTAGGGTAGCGGTTAGGGTTAGGTTTAGGGTTAGGGTTAGGGTACGGCTTAGGATACGGTTTAGGGTACGGGTGAGAGTACGGCGTAGGTTATGGGTTAGGGTTAGGGTTAGGGTTAGGGTTAGGGTTAGTTTTAGGGTTAGGGATTGGTTTAGGGTACGGGTTAGGATTAGCATACTTGTTCGGGTTAGGGTTTTGGTTAGGGTTAGGGTACGCGTTAGGGTTAGGGTATGGGTTAGGTTTAGGGTACACGTTAGGATTAGGGTATTTATTAAACCTATCCCACTCTCTAGATACCACTTAGCACGTAAAGGAATATTATTTGGGGTTCAGCCATGGAGAAAATTTTAGTCACTAGGATAAGATAAAGAATAAACACATTATAAAAAAATCACATAAGGTTTTCTTTTTAACTTGTTCCTTAAAACACTAGTGTTTAGGAAATCTAATGGAGGCAAAAGCAGTAAAGGGTAGTTTAGGGTTAGGGTTAGGGTTAGGGTTAGGGTAGGGCTTAGGTTACGGGTGAGGTTACTGGTGAGGGTACTGCGTAGGTTATTGGTTAGGGTTAGGGTACGGCTTAGGATACGGGTTAGGATATGGGTTAGGTTACGGCGTTGGGTATGGGTGAGGGTTAGGGTTAGGGTTAGGGTAAGGCTTTGGGTACGGGTTAGGGTACGGGTGAGGGTACGGCGTAGGGTAGAGGTTAGGGGTAGGTTTAGGATTAGGGTACGGCTTAGGATACGGGTTAGGGTATGGGTGAGGGTACGGCGTAGCGTATGGGTTAGGGTTAGGGTTAGGGTTAGGGTTAGTTTTAGGGTTAGGGATTGGTTTAGGGTACGGGTTAGGATTAGCGTATGTGTTAGGGTTAGGCTTTGGGTTAGGGTTAGGGTACGCGTTAGGGTTAGGGTATGGGTTAGGGTTAGGGTACGCGTTAGGATTAGGGTATGGGGTAGGGTTAGGGTACACGTTAGGATTAGGGTATTTATTAAACCTATCCCACTCTCTAGATACCACTTAGCACGTAAAGGAATATTATTAGGGATCCAGCCATGGAGAAGATTTTAGTCACTAGGATAAGATAAAGAATAAACACATTATAAAAAAATCACATTAGGATTTTCTGTTTAACCTATTCCTTAAAACACTAGTGCTTAGGAAATCTAATAGAGGCAAAAGCAATCAAGGGTAGTTTAGGGTTAGGGTTAGGGTTAGGGTTAGTGTTAGGGTTAGGGTATGGCTTAGGGTACGGGTGAGGGTACGGGTGAGGGTACTGCGTAGGGTATTGGTTAGGGTTAGGGTACGGCTTAGGATACGTGTTAGGGTACGGGTTAGGGTATGGCGTAGTGTGTGGGTTAGGGTTAGGGTTAGTGTTAGGGTTAGGGTTACGGTACGTCTTAGGGTACGTGTTAGGGTACGGGTGAGGGTACGGCGTAGGTTATGGGTTAGGGTTAGGGTTAGGGTTAGGGTTAGGGTACGGCTTAGGTTAT